>NW_028125874.1:0-383090 GCF_965194825.1 Balaenoptera physalus
TTAAAAACCCGTGAAACAAAGACAGTGAAAGAGAGAGAAATTCTTACAAAATTCGTTCAGGGGCTGTGATGCCACCTGGATTGACCATATCTAGACCCACAGTTGATTGAGACATAAGGGTGGACACTCTTGGGGCTGAGAGGTTTGGTGAGGTTGGGTGAGCAAACGCAGACCCTTTAAAGTAATACTGCGTGGTACCCATCCCATGGGTCCCAAATCTCCAGGTTCAAGGGCATCTTCCTACATCGAAAGCATGCATGAGAAACCCAGAAGATGGTACACCGTGTGATCTGGAAAGGATTTCAAAACGCACCTCATTTCTCATCTCCTTGTGCTCGGGTTTGCCATTCCAGCCGCTTTACTAGCAATCTCCCTCCTTGGAGAATCAGCACCTTTAACCTCCTGTTCCGTACAGGTTGCAATTTGTCCTGAGGATGAACGGGAAGAGGGGGAAGCAATGAGAGACTAGCTCTAGGTGTTGGGACAGGCACAGGTCACTCTATTTTCCCATCAGGAAGAAGAATTAACCACAGGCTCAACCTACCACCCGGGACCAGAATAGGGCCTGAAGCAATCCTGCGCTTTTGCGGCCAGCTCCCAAGAAAGCGAGTTGAAAAATGGAGCTCAGGGGCACTGCAATTCACAAACCTGCAGACTTAGAAATGATGACTCTCGTCCACAAATATATTGAGGGAAGGCAACGAAGAGGATTGGAAAGCAAGGCAGAATTGCAGGAAACAGATTTCAGGAGGGAGATTCGAATCGCCTTTAAAGCACAGGAAAAGCGGCAAAACCTCGACAATGATGCCCTTGCCCAAAAAGGGCGTATGCGTTTTTTCCTGAATATATTCAGGAAAAAACGCATACGCCCTTTTTGGCCAACCAAGCAACCTGGAAAGGCAAATCAGCGCTACAAAGAAGTCTCGCTTCCCATCGGTCAAAAGGGCCATGCTGAATAAAGTGTCAAAACCAGAAATGCAAAACAGGCCATGGAGAAACGGGAGCCTGCCTACGCTGATTGGCGGGATGTAAATTGCCAACAGCCACTCTGGAGAAGTGCACAGGGTGTCCTGAAACATCGAAAAAAATCAGCTTAGGGAGCATAGGGCACTTCCACTCATGGGCGTATAAATTGGGAAAACTAAAAATCAGCAAGACACAGGCACCCCAAAGTTTAGGGCTGCTCTGTTGACAAGAACCTCCACTTCGTTACACCTTAAATATCCCAGGAAAGAGAAAAATGGATAAAGAAGTTGTGGTCCTTATGTACAATGGAATATCACTCAGCCATGAAATCAACGTCATAAGGCTAGTAGCAGCAAGATGAGTGGATTTAGGTAGGACGATTCTAAGTGAAATAAGTCACACAGAAAATGATACTTATCATAAGATATCACTTATAGAGGGAATATAAAAACCGCTACCCTTGAACTGAATTACAAATCAGAGCAGGGTCACACGTTTAGAAAACACACTATGGCTGCTTAACGGGAAAGGTGAGGTGGGGTGATGCATAAAACAAGGGTTTCAAATTAGCTCAGATACCGTTCCATAAACCCAATAGGTAATAGACAAGACCTACTCCTTGCTCAGTGAATTGGACTCAACACCCCCTATTCACCGCCCAAGAATATATCTGACTAGTAAGAAACTTAAAACCTATGCATTGATATCTCTCTGTAAGTGAGTCAAGTGGGTGTAAAGCGGCAAAAACACAGCAGTGAAAAGCAGGTAAACCCCATTATAAAAATCAATTACTTTTAAAAACCCGTGAAACAAAGACAGTGAAAGAGAGAGAAATTCTTACAAAATTCGTTCAGGGGCTGTGATGCCACCTGGATTGACCATATCTAGACCCACAGTTGATTGAGACATAAGGGTGGACACTCTTGGGGCTGAGAGGTTTGGTGAGGTTGGGTGAGCAAACGCAGACCCTTTAAAGTAATACTGCGTGGTACCCATCCCATGGGTCCCAAATCTCCAGGTTCAAGGGCATCTTCCTACATCGAAAGCATGCATGAGAAACCCAGAAGATGGTACACCGTGTGATCCGGAAAGGTTTTCAAAACGCACCTCATTTCTCATCTCCTTGTGCTCGGGTTTGCCATTCCAGCCGCTTTACTAGCAATCTCCCTCCTTGGAGAATCAGCACCTTTAACCTCCTGTTCCGTACAGGTTGCAATTTGTCCTGAGGATGAACGGGAAGAGGGGGAACCAATGAGAGACTAGCTCTAGGTGTTGGGACAGGCACAGGTCACTCTATTTTCCCATCAGGAAGAAGAATTAACCACAGGCTCAGCCTGCCGCCCGGGACCAGAATAGGGCCTGAAGCAATCCTGCGCTTTTGCGGCCAGCTCCCAAGAAAGCGAGTTGAAAACTGGAGCTCAGGGGCACTGCAATTCACAAACCTGCAGACTTATAAATGATGACTCTCGTCCACAAATATATTGAGGGAAGGCAACGAAGAGGATTGGAAAGCAAGGCAGAATTGCAGGAAACAGATTTCAGGAGGGAGATTCGAATCGCCTTTAAAGCACAGGAAAAGCGGCAAAACCTCGACAATGATGCCCTTGGCCAAAAAGGGCGTATGCGTTTTTTCCTGAATATATTCAGGAAAAAATGCATACGCCCTTTTTGGCCAACCAAGCAACCTGGAAAGGCAAATCAGCGCTACAAAGAAGTCTCGCTTCCCATCGGTCAAAAGGGCCATGCTGAATAAAGTGTCAAAACCAGAAATGCAAAACAGGCCATGGAGAAACGGGAGCCTGGCTACGCTGATGGGCGGGATGTAAATTGCCAACAGCCACTCTGGAGAAGTGCACGGTGTGTCCTGAAACATCGAAAAAAATCAGCTTAGGGAGCATAGGGCACTTCCACTCATGGGCGTATAAATTGGGAAAACTAAAAATCAGCAAGACACAGGCACCCCAAAGTTTAGGGCTGCTCTGTTGACAAGAACCTCCACTTCGTTACACCTTAAATATCCCAGGAAAGAGAAAAATGGATAAAGAAGTTGTGGTCCTTATGTACAATGGAATATCACTCAGCCATGAAATCAACGTCATAAGGCTAGTAGCAGCAAGATGAGTGGATTTAGGTAGGACGATTCTAAGTGAAATAAGTCACACAGAAAAAGATACTTATCATAAGATATCACTTATAGAGGGAATATAAAAACCGCTACCCTTGAACTGAATTACAAATCAGAGCAGGGTCACACGTTTAGAAAACACACTATGGCTGCTTAACGGGAAAGGTGAGGTGGGGTGATGCATAAAACAAGGGTTTCAAATTAGCTCAGATACCGTTCCATAAACCGAATAGGTAATAGACAAGACCTACTCCTTGCTCAGTGAATTGGACTCAACACCCCCTATTCACCGCCCAAGAATATATCTGACTAGTAAGAATCTTAAAACCTATGCATTGATATCTCTCTGTAAGTGAGTCCAGTGGGTGTAAAGCGGCAAAAACACAGCAGTGAAAAGCAGGTAAACCCCATTATAAAAATCAATTACTTTTAAAAACCCGTGAAACAAAGACAGTGAAAGAGAGAGAAATTCTTACAAAATTCGTTCAGGGGCTGTGATGCCACCTGGATTGACCATATCTAGACCCACAGTTGATTGAGACATAAGGGTGGACACTCTTGGGGCTGAGAGGTTTGGTGAGGTTGGGTGAGCAAACGCAGACCCTTTAAAGTAATAATGCGTGGTACCCATCCCATGGGTCCCAAATCTCCAGGTTCAAGGGCATCTTCCTACATCGAAAGCATGCATGAGAAACGCAGAAGATGGTACACCGTGTGATCTGGAAAGGATTTCAAAACGCACCTCATTTCTCATCTCCTTGTGCTCGGGTTTGCCATTCCAGCCGCTTTACTAGCAATCTCCCTCCTTGGAGAATCAGCACCTTTAACCTCCTGTTCCGTACAGGTTGCAATTTGTCCTGAGGATGAACGGGAAGAGGGGGAAGCAATGAGAGACTAGCTCTAGGTGTTGGGACAGGCACAGGTCACTCTATTTTCCCATCAGGAAGAAGAATTAACCACAGGCTCAACCTACCACCCGGGACCAGAATAGGGCCTGAAGCAATCCTGCGCTTTTGCGGCCAGCTCCCAAGAAAGCGAGTTGAAAAATGGAGCTCAGGGGCACTGCAATTCACAAACCTGCAGACTTAGAAATGATGACTCTCGTCCACAAATATATTGAGGGAAGGCAACGAAGAGGATTGGAAAGCAAGGCAGAATTGCAGGAAACAGATTTCAGGAGGGAGATTCGAATCGCCTTTAAAGCACAGGAAAAGCGGCAAAACCTCGACAATGATGCCCTTGGCCAAAAAGGGCGTATGCGTTTTTTCCTGAATATATTCAGGAAAAAACGCATACGCCCTTTTTGGCCAACCAAGCAACCTGGAAAGGCAAATCAGCGCTACAAAGAAGTCTCGCTTCCCATCGGTCAAAAGGGCCATGCTGAATAAAGTGTCAAAACCAGAAATGCAAAACAGGCCATGGAGAAACGGGAGCCTGGCTACGCTGATTGGCGGGATGTAAATTGCCAACAGCCACTCTGGAGAAGTGCACGGTGTGTCCTGAAACATCGAAAAAAATCAGCTTAGGGAGCATAGGGCACTTCCACTCATGGGCGTATAAATTGGGAAAACTAAAAATCAGCAAGACACAGGCACCCCAAAGTTTAGGGCTGCTCTGTTGACAAGAACCTCCACTTCGTTACACCTTAAATATCCCAGGAAAGAGAAAAATGGATAAAGAAGTTGTGGTCCTTATGTACAATGGAATATCACTCAGCCATGAAATCAACGTCATAAGGCTAGTAGCAGCAAGATGAGTGGATTTAGGTAGGACGATTCTAAGTGAAATAAGTCACACAGAAAAAGATACTTATCATAAGATATCACTTATAGAGGGAATATAAAAACCGCTACCCTTGAACTGAATTACAAATCAGAGCAGGGTCACACGTTTAGAAAACACACTATGGCTGCTTAACGGGAAAGGTGAGGTGGGGTGATGCATAAAACAAGGGTTTCAAATTAGCTCAGATACCGTTCCATAAACCCAATAGGTAATAGACAAGACCTACTCCTTGCTCAGTGAATTGGACTCAACACCCCCTATTCACCGCCCAAGAATATATCTGACTAGTAAGAAACTTAAAACCTATGCATTGATATCTCTCTGTAAGTGAGTCAAGTGGGTGTAAAGCGGCAAAAACACAGCAGTGAAAAGCAGGTAAACCCCATTATAAAAATCAATTACTTTTAAAAACCCGTGAAACAAAGACAGTGAAAGAGAGAGAAATTCTTACAAAATTCGTTCAGGGGCTGTGATGCCACCTGGATTGACCATATCTAGACCCACAGTTGATTGAGACATAAGGGTGGACACTCTTGGGGCTGAGAGGTTTGGTGAGGTTGGGTGAGCAAACGCAGACCCTTTAAAGTAATACTGCGTGGTACCCATCCCATGGGTCCCAAATCTCCAGGTTCAAGGGCATCTTCCTACATCGAAAGCATGCATGAGAAACCCAGAAGATGGTACACCGTGTGATCCGGAAAGGTTTTCAAAACGCACCTCATTTCTCATCTCCTTGTGCTCGGGTTTGCCATTCCAGCCGCTTTACTAGCAATCTCCCTCCTTGGAGAATCAGCACCTTTAACCTCCTGTTCCGTACAGGTTGCAATTTGTCCTGAGGATGAACGGGAAGAGGGGGAACCAATGAGAGACTAGCTCTAGGTGTTGGGACAGGCACAGGTCACTCTATTTTCCCATCAGGAAGAAGAATTAACCACAGGCTCAGCCTGCCGCCCGGGACCAGAATAGGGCCTGAAGCAATCCTGCGCTTTTGCGGCCAGCTCCCAAGAAAGCGAGTTGAAAAATGGAGCTCAGGGGCACTGCAATTCACAAACCTGCAGACTTATAAATGATGACTCTCGTCCACAAATATATTGAGGGAAGGCAACGAAGAGGATTGGAAAGCAAGGCAGAATTGCAGGAAACAGATTTCAGGAGGGAGATTCGAATCGCCTTTAAAGCACAGGAAAAGCGGCAAAACCTCGACAATGATGCCCTTGGCCAAAAAGGGCGTATGCGTTTTTTCCTGAATATATTCAGGAAAAAACGCATACGCCCTTTTTGGCCAACCAAGCAACCTGGAAAGGCAAATCAGCGCTACAAAGAAGTCTCGCTTCCCATCGGTCAAAAGGGCCATGCTGAATAAAGTGTCAAAACCAGAAATGCAAAACAGGCCATGGAGAAACGGGAGCCTGGCTACGCTGATGGGCGGGATGTAAATTGCCAACAGCCACTCTGGAGAAGTGCACGGTGTGTCCTGAAACATCGAAAAAAATCAGCTTAGGGAGCATAGGGCACTTCCACTCATGGGCGTATAAATTGGGAAAACTAAAAATCAGCAAGACACAGGCACCCCAAAGTTTAGGGCTGCTCTGTTGACAAGAACCTCCACTTCGTTACACCTTAAATATCCCAGGAAAGAGAAAAATGGATAAAGAAGTTGTGGTCCTTATGTACAATGGAATATCACTCAGCCATGAAATCAACGTCATAAGGCTAGTAGCAGCAAGATGAGTGGATTTAGGTAGGACGATTCTAAGTGAAATAAGTCACACAGAAAAAGATACTTATCATAAGATATCACTTATAGAGGGAATATAAAAACCGCTACCCTTGAACTGAATTACAAATCAGAGCAGGGTCACACGTTTAGAAAACACACTATGGCTGCTTAACGGGAAAGGTGAGGTGGGGTGATGCATAAAACAAGGGTTTCAAATTAGCTCAGATACCGTTCCATAAACCCAATAGGTAATAGACAAGACCTACTCCTTGCTCAGTGAATTGGACTCAACACCCCCTATTCACCGCCCAAGAATATATCTGACTAGTAAGAAACTTAAAACCTATGCATTGATATCTCTCTGTAAGTGAGTCAAGTGGGTGTAAAGCGGCAAAAACACAGCAGTGAAAAGCAGGTAAACCCCATTATAAAAATCAATTACTTTTAAAAACCCGTGAAACAAAGACAGTGAAAGAGAGAGAAATTCTTACAAAATTCGTTCAGGGGCTGTGATGCCACCTGGATTGACCATATCTAGACCCACAGTTGATTGAGACATAAGGGTGGACACTCTTGGGGCTGAGAGGTTTGGTGAGGTTGGGTGAGCAAACGCAGACCCTTTAAAGTAATACTGCGTGGTACCCATCCCATGGGTCCCAAATCTCCAGGTTCAAGGGCATCTTCCTACATCGAAAGCATGCATGAGAAACCCAGAAGATGGTACACCGTGTGATCCGGAAAGGTTTTCAAAACGCACCTCATTTCTCATCTCCTTGTGCTCGGGTTTGCCATTCCAACCGCTTTACTAGCAATCTCCCTCCTTGGAGAATCAGCACCTTTAACCTCCTGTTCCGTACAGGTTGCAATTTGTCCTGAGGATGAACGGGAAGAGGGGGAACCAATGAGAGACTAGCTCTAGGTGTTGGGACAGGCACAGGTCACTCTATTTTCCCATCAGGAAGAAGAATTAACCACAGGCTCAGCCTGCCGCCCGGGACCAGAATAGGGCCTGAAGCAATCCTGCGCTTTTGCGGCCAGCTCCCAAGAAAGCGAGTTGAAAAATGGAGCTCAGGGGCACTGCAATTCACAAACCTGCAGACTTATAAATGATGACTCTCGTCCACAAATATATTGAGGGAAGGCAACGAAGAGGATTGGAAAGCAAGGCAGAATTGCAGGAAACAGATTTCAGGAGGGAGATTCGAATCGCCTTTAAAGCACAGGAAAAGCGGCAAAACCTCGACAATGATGCCCTTGGCCAAAAAGGGCGTATGCGTTTTTTCCTGAATATATTCAGGAAAAAACGCATACGCCCTTTTTGGCCAACCAAGCAACCTGGAAAGGCAAATCAGCGCTACAAAGAAGTCTCGCTTCCCATCGGTCAAAAGGGCCATGCTGAATAAAGTGTCAAAACCAGAAATGCAAAACAGGCCATGGAGAAACGGGAGCCTGGCTACGCTGATGGGCGGGATGTAAATTGCCAACAGCCACTCTGGAGAAGTGCACGGTGTGTCCTGAAACATCGAAAAAAATCAGCTTAGGGAGCATAGGGCACTTCCACTCATGGGCGTATAAATTGGGAAAATTAAAAATCAGCAAGACACAGGCACCCCAAAGTTTAGGGCTGCTCTGTTGACAAGAACCTCCACTTCGTTACACCTTAAATATCCCAGGAAAGAGAAAAATGGATAAAGAAGTTGTGGTCCTTATGTACAATGGAATATCACTCAGCCATGAAATCAACGTCATAAGGCTAGTAGCAGCAAGATGAGTGGATTTAGGTAGGACGATTCTAAGTGAAATAAGTCACACAGAAAAAGATACTTATCATAAGATATCACTTATAGAGGGAATATAAAAACCGCTACCCTTGAACTGAATTACAAATCAGAGCAGGGTCACACGTTTAGAAAACACACTATGGCTGCTTAACGGGAAAGGTGAGGTGGGGTGATGCATAAAACAAGGGTTTCAAATTAGCTCAGATACCGTTCCATAAACCCAATAGGTAATAGACAAGACCTACTCCTTGCTCAGTGAATTGGACTCAACACCCCCTATTCACCGCCCAAGAATATATCTGACTAGTAAGAATCTTAAAACCTATGCATTGATATCTCTCTGTAAGTGAGTCCAGTGGGTGTAAAGCGGCAAAAACACAGCAGTGAAAAGCAGGTAAACCCCATTATAAAAATCAATTACTTTTAAAAACCCGTGAAACAAAGACAGTGAAAGAGAGAGAAATTCTTACAAAATTCGTTCAGGGGCTGTGATGCCACCTGGATTGACCATATCTAGACCCACAGTTGATTGAGACATAAGGGTGGACACTCTTGGGGCTGAGAGGTTTGGTGAGGTTGGGTGAGCAAACGCAGACCCTTTAAAGTAATACTGCGTGGTACCCATCCCATGGGTCCCAAATCTCCAGGTTCAAGGGCATCTTCCTACATCGAAAGCATGCATGAGAAACCCAGAAGATGGTACACCGTGTGATCTGGAAAGGATTTCAAAACGCACCTCATTTCTCATCTCCTTGTGCTCGGGTTTGCCATTCCAGCCGCTTTACTAGCAATCTCCCTCCTTGGAGAATCAGCACCTTTAACCTCCTGTTCCGTACAGGTTGCAATTTGTCCTGAGGATGAACGGGAAGAGGGGGAAGCAATGAGAGACTAGCTCTAGGTGTTGGGACAGGCACAGGTCACTCTATTTTCCCATCAGGAAGAAGAATTAACCACAGGCTCAACCTACCACCCGGGACCAGAATAGGGCCTGAAGCAATCCTGCGCTTTTGCGGCCAGCTCCCAAGAAAGCGAGTTGAAAAATGGAGCTCAGGGGCACTGCAATTCACAAACCTGCAGACTTAGAAATGATGACTCTCGTCCACAAATATATTGAGGGAAGGCAACGAAGAGGATTGGAAAGCAAGGCAGAATTGCAGGAAACAGATTTCAGGAGGGAGATTCGAATCGCCTTTAAAGCACAGGAAAAGCGGCAAAACCTCGACAATGATGCCCTTGGCCAAAAAGGGCGTATGCGTTTTTTCCTGAATATATTCAGGAAAAAACGCATACGCCCTTTTTGGCCAACCAAGCAACCTGGAAAGGCAAATCAGCGCTACAAAGAAGTCTCGCTTCCCATCGGTCAAAAGGGCCATGCTGAATAAAGTGTCAAAACCAGAAATGCAAAACAGGCCATGGAGAAACGGGAGCCTGGCTACGCTGATTGGCGGGATGTAAATTGCCAACAGCCACTCTGGAGAAGTGCACGGTGTGTCCTGAAACATCGAAAAAAATCAGCTTAGGGAGCATAGGGCACTTCCACTCATGGGCGTATAAATTGGGAAAACTAAAAATCAGCAAGACACAGGCACCCCAAAGTTTAGGGCTGCTCTGTTGACAAGAACCTCCACTTCGTTACACCTTAAATATCCCAGGAAAGAGAAAAATGGATAAAGAAGTTGTGGTCCTTATGTACAATGGAATATCACTCAGCCATGAAATCAACGTCATAAGGCTAGTAGCAGCAAGATGAGTGGATTTAGGTAGGACGATTCTAAGTGAAATAAGTCACACAGAAAATGATACTTATCATAAGATATCACTTATAGAGGGAATATAAAAACCGCTACCCTTGAACTGAATTACAAATCAGAGCAGGGTCACACGTTTAGAAAACACACTATGGCTGCTTAACGGGAAAGGTGAGGTGGGGTGATGCATAAAACAAGGGTTTCAAATTAGCTCAGATACCGTTCCATAAACCCAATAGGTAATAGACAAGACCTACTCCTTGCTCAGTGAATTGGACTCAACACCCCCTATTCACCGCCCAAGAATATATCTGACTAGTAAGAAACTTAAAACCTATGCATTGATATCTCTCTGTAAGTGAGTCAAGTGGGTGTAAAGCGGCAAAAACACAGCAGTGAAAAGCAGGTAAACCCCATTATAAAAATCAATTACTTTTAAAAACCCGTGAAACAAAGACAGTGAAAGAGAGAGAAATTCTTACAAAATTCGTTCAGGGGCTGTGATGCCACCTGGATTGACCATATCTAGACCCACAGTTGATTGAGACATAAGGGTGGACACTCTTGGGGCTGAGAGGTTTGGTGAGGTTGGGTGAGCAAACGCAGACCCTTTAAAGTAATACTGCGTGGTACCCATCCCATGGGTCCCAAATCTCCAGGTTCAAGGGCATCTTCCTACATCGAAAGCATGCATGAGAAACCCAGAAGATGGTACACCGTGTGATCCGGAAAGGTTTTCAAAACGCACCTCATTTCTCATCTCCTTGTGCTCGGGTTTGCCATTCCAGCCGCTTTACTAGCAATCTCCCTTCTTGGAGAATCAGCACCTTTAACCTCCTGTTCCGTACAGGTTGCAATTTGTCCTGAGGATGTACGGAAAGAGGGGGAAGCAATGAGAGACTAGCTCTAGGTGTTGGGACAGGCACAGGTCACTCTATTTTCCCATCAGGAAGAAGAATTAACCACAGGCTCAGCCTGCCGCCCGGGACCAGAATAGGGCCTGAAGCAATCCTGCGCTTTTGCGGCCAGCTCCCAAGAAAGCGAGTTGAAAAATGGAGCTCAGGGGCACTGCAATTCACAAACCTGCAGACTTATAAATGATGACTCTCGTCCACAAATATATTGAGGGAAGGCAACGAAGAGGATTGGAAAGCAAGGCAGAATTGCAGGAAACAGATTTCAGGAGGGAGATTCGAATCGCCTTTAAAGCACAGGAAAAGCGGCAAAACCTCGACAATGATGCCCTTGGCCAAAAAGGGCGTATGCGTTTTTTCCTGAATATATTCAGGAAAAAACGCATACGCCCTTTTTGGCCAACCAAGCAACCTGGAAAGGCAAATCAGCGCTACAAAGAAGTCTCGCTTCCCATCGGTCAAAAGGGCCATGCTGAATAAAGTGTCAAAACCAGAAATGCAAGACAGACCATGGAGAAACGGGAGCCTGGCTACGCTGATGGGCGGGATGTAAATTGCCAACAGCCACTCTGGAGAAGTGCACGGTGTGTCCTGAAACATCGAAAAAAATCAGCTTAGGGAGCATAGGGCACTTCCACTCATGGGCGTATAAATTGGGAAAACTAAAAATCAGCAAGACACAGGCACCCCAAAGTTTAGGGCTGCTCTGTTGACAAGAACCTCCACTTCGTTACACCTTAAATATCCCAGGAAAGAGAAAAATGGATAAAGAAGTTGTGGTCCTTATGTACAATGGAATATCACTCAGCCATGAAATCAACGTCATAAGGCTAGTAGCAGCAAGATGAGTGGATTTAGGTAGGACGATTCTAAGTGAAATAAGTCACACAGAAAAAGATACTTATCATAAGATATCACTTATAGAGGGAATAGAAAAACCGCTACCCTTGAACTGAATTACAAATCAGAGCAGGGCCACACGTTTAGAAAACATACTATGGCTGCTTAACGGGAAAGGTGAGGTGGGGTGATGCATAAAACAAGGGTTTCAAATTAGCTCAGATACCGTTCCATAAACCCAATAGGTAATAGACAAGACCTACTCCTTGCTCAGTGAATTGGACTCAACACCCCCTATTCACCGCCCAAGAATATATCTGACTAGTAAGAATCTTAAAACCTATGCATTGATATCTCTCTGTAAGTGAGTCAAGTGGGTGTAAAGCGGCAAAAACACAGCAGTGAAGAGCAGGTAAACCCCATTATAAAAATCAATTACTTTTAAAAACCCGTGAAACAAAGACAGTGAAAGAGAGAGAAATTCTTACAAAATTCGTTCAGGGGCTGTGATGCCACCTGGATTGACCATATCTAGACCCACAGTTGATTGAGACATAAGGGTGGACACTCTTGGGGCTGAGAGGTTTGGTGAGGTTGGGTGAGCAAACGCAGACCCTTTAAAGTAATACTGCGTGGTACCCATCCCATGGGTCCCAAATCTCCAGGTTCAAGGGCATCTTCCTACATCGAAAGCATGCATGAGAAACCCAGAAGATGGTACACCGTGTGATCCGGAAAGGTTTTCAAAACGCACCTCATTTCTCATCTCCTTGTGCTCGGGTTTGCCATTCCAGCCGCTTTACTAGCAATCTCCCTCCTTGGAGAATCAGCACCTTTAACCTCCTGTTCCGTACAGGTTGCAATTTGTCCTGAGGATGTACGGGAAGAGGGGGAACCAATGAGAGACTAGCTCTAGGTGTTGGGACAGGCACAGGTCACTCTATTTTCCCATCAGGAAGAAGAATTAACCACAGGCTCAGCCTGCCGCCCGGGACCAGAATAGGGCCTGAAGCAATCCTGCGCTTTTGCGGCCAGCTCCCAAGAAAGCGAGTTGAAAAATGGAGCTCAGGGGCACTGCAATTCACAAACCTGCAGACTTATAAATGATGACTCTCGTCCACAAATATATTGAGGGAAGGCAACGAAGAGGATTGGAAAGCAAGGCAGAATTGCAGGAAACAGATTTCAGGAGGGAGATTCGAATCGCCTTTAAAGCACAGGAAAAGCGGCAAAACCTCGACAATGATGCCCTTGGCCAAAAAGGGCGTATGCGTTTTTTCCTGAATATATTCAGGAAAAAACGCATACGCCCTTTTTGGCCAACCAAGCAACCTGGAAAGGCAAATCAGCGCTACAAAGAAGTCTCGCTTCCCATCGGTCAAAAGGGCCATGCTGAATAAAGTGTCAAAACCAGAAATGCAAAACAGGCCATGGAGAAACGGGAGCCTGGCTACGCTGATGGGCGGGATGTAAATTGCCAACAGCCACTCTGGAGAAGTGCACGGTGTGTCCTGAAACATCGAAAAAAATCAGCTTAGGGAGCATAGGGCACTTCCACTCATGGGCGTATAAATTGGGAAAACTAAAAATCAGCAAGACACAGGCACCCCAAAGTTTAGGGCTGCTCTGTTGACAAGAACCTCCACTTCGTTACACCTTAAATATCCCAGGAAAGAGAAAAATGGATAAAGAAGTTGTGGTCCTTATGTACAATGGAATATCACTCAGCCATGAAATCAACGTCATAAGGCAAGTAGCAGCAAGATGAGTGGATTTAGGTAGGACGATTCTAAGTGAAATAAGTCACACAGAAAATGATACTTATCATAAGATATCACTTATAGAGGGAATATAAAAACCGCTACCCTTGAACTGAATTACAAATCAGAGCAGGGTCACACGTTTAGAAAACACACTATGGCTGCTTAACGGGAAAGGTGAGGTGGGGTGATGCATAAAACAAGGGTTTCAAATTAGCTCAGATACCGTTCCATAAACCCAATAGGTAATAGACAAGACCTACTCCTTGCTCAGTGAATTGGACTCAACACCCCCTATTCACCGCCCAAGAATATATCTGACTAGTAAGAAACTTAAAACCTATGCATTGATATCTCTCTGTAAGTGAGTCAAGTGGGTGTAAAGCGGCAAAAACACAGCAGTGAAAAGCAGGTAAACCCCATTATAAAAATCAATTACTTTTAAAAACCCGTGAAACAAAGACAGTGAAAGAGAGAGAAATTCTTACAAAATTCGTTCAGGGGCTGTGATGCCACCTGGATTGACCATATCTAGACCCACAGTTGATTGAGACATAAGGGTGGACACTCTTGGGGCTGAGAGGTTTGGTGAGGTTGGGTGAGCAAACGCAGACCCTTTAAAGTAATACTGCGTGGTACCCATCCCATGGGTCCCAAATCTCCAGGTTCAAGGGCATCTTCCTACATCGAAAGCATGCATGAGAAACCCAGAAGATGGTACACCGTGTGATCCGGAAAGGTTTTCAAAACGCACCTCATTTCTCATCTCCTTGTGCTCGGGTTTGCCATTCCAGCCGCTTTACTAGCAATCTCCCTCCTTGGAGAATCAGCACCTTTAACCTCCTGTTCCGTACAGGTTGCAATTTGTCCTGAGGATGAACGGGAAGAGGGGGAACCAATGAGAGACTAGCTCTAGGTGTTGGGACAGGCACAGGTCACTCTATTTTCCCATCAGGAAGAAGAATTAACCACAGGCTCAGCCTGCCGCCCGGGACCAGAATAGGGCCTGAAGCAATCCTGCGCTTTTGCGGCCAGCTCCCAAGAAAGCGAGTTGAAAAATGGAGCTCAGGGGCACTGCAATTCACAAATCTGCAGACTTATAAATGATGACTCTCGTCCACAAATATATTGAGGGAAGGCAACGAAGAGGATTGGAAAGCAAGGCAGAATTGCAGGAAACAGATTTCAGGAGGGAGATTCGAATCGCCTTTAAAGAACAGGAAAAGCGGCAAAACCTCGACAATGATGCCCTTGACCAAAAAGGGCGTATGCGTTTTTTCCTGAATATATTCAGGAAAAAACGCATACGCCCTTTTTGGCCAACCAAGCAACCTGGAAAGGCAAATCAGCGCTACAAAGAAGTCTCGCTTCCCATCGGTCAAAAGGGCCATGCTGAATAAAGTGTCAAAACCAGAAATGCAAAACAGGCCATGGAGAAACGGGAGCCTGGCTACGCTGATGGGCGGGATGTAAATTGCCAACAGCCACTCTGGAGAAGTGCACGGTGTGTCCTGAAACATCGAAAAAAATCAGCTTAGGGAGCATAGGGCACTTCCACTCATGGGCGTATAAATTGGGAAAACTAAAAATCAGCAAGACACAGGCACCCCAAAGTTTAGGGCTGCTCTGTTGACAAGAACCTCCACTTCGTTACACCTTAAATATCCCAGGAAAGAGAAAAATGGATAAAGAAGTTGTGGTCCTTCTGTACAATGGAATATCACTCAGCCATGAAATCAACGTCATAAGGCTAGTAGCAGCAAGATGAGTGGATTTAGGTAGGACGATTCTAAGTGAAATAAGTCACACAGAAAAAGATACTTATCATAAGATATCACTTATAGAGGGAATATAAAAACCGCTACCCTTGAACTGAATTACAAATCAGAGCAGGGTAACACGTTTAGAAAACACACTATGGCTGCTTAACGGGAAAGGTGAGGTGGGGTGATGCATAAAACAAGGGTTTCAAATTAGCTCAGATACCGTTCCATAAAACCAATAGGTAATAGACAAGACCTACTCCTTGCTCAGTGAATTGGACTCAACACCCCCTATTCACCGCCCAAGAATATATCTGACTAGTAAGAAACTTAAAACCTATGCATTGAAATCTCTCTGTAAGTGAGTCAAGTGGGTGTAAAGCGGCAAAAACACAGCAGTGAAAAGCAGGTAAACCCCATTATAAAAATCAATTACTTTTAAAAACCCGTGAAACAAAGACAGTGAAAGAGAGAGAAATTCTTACAAAATTCGTTCAGGGGCTGTGATGCCACCTGGATTGACCATATCTAGACCCACAGTTGATTGAGACATAAGGGTGGACACTCTTGGGGCTGAGAGGTTTGGTGAGGTTGGGTGAGCAAACGCAGACCCTTTAAAGTAATACTGCGTGGTACCCATCCCATGGGTCCCAAATCTCCAGGTTCAAGGGCATCTTCCTACATCGAAAGCATGCATGAGAAACCCAGAAGATGGTACACCGTGTGATCCGGAAAGGTTTTCAAAACGCACCTCATTTCTCATCTCCTTGTGCTCGGGTTTGCCATTCCAGCCGCTTTACTAGCAATCTCCCTCCTTGGAGAATCAGCACCTTTAACCTCCTGTTCCGTACAGGTTGCAATTTGTCCTGAGGATGAACGGGAAGAGGGGGAACCAATGAGAGACTAGCTCTAGGTGTTGGGACAGGCACAGGTCACTCTATTTTCCCATCAGGAAGAAGAATTAACCACAGGCTCAGCCTGCCGCCCGGGACCAGAATAGGGCCTGAAGCAATCCTGCGCTTTTGCGGCCAGCTCCCAAGAAAGCGAGTTGAAAAATGGAGCTCAGGGGCACTGCAATTCACAAACCTGCAGACTTATAAATGATGACTCTCGTCCACAAATATATTGAGGGAAGGCAACGAAGAGGATTGGAAAGCAAGGCAGAATTGCAGGAAACAGATTTCAGGAGGGAGATTCGAATCGCCTTTAAAGAACAGGAAAAGCGGCAAAACCTCGACAATGATGCCCTTGACCAAAAAGGGCGTATGCGTTTTTTCCTGAATATATTCAGGAAAAAACGCATACGCCCTTTTTGGCCAACCAAGCAACCTGGAAAGGCAAATCAGCGCTACAAAGAAGTCTCGCTTCCCATCGGTCAAAAGGGCCATGCTGAATAAAGTGTCAAAACCAGAAATGCAAAACAGGCCATGGAGAAACGGGAGCCTGGCTACGCTGATGGGCGGGATGTAAATTGCCAACAGCCACTCTGGAGAAGTGCACGGTGTGTCCTGAAACATCGAAAAAAATCAGCTTAGGGAGCATAGGGCACTTCCACTCATGGGCGTATAAATTGGGAAAACTAAAAATCAGCAAGACACAGGCACCCCAAAGTTTAGGGCTGCTCTGTTGACAAGAACCTCCACTTCGTTACACCTTAAATATCCCAGGAAAGAGAAAAATGGATAAAGAAGTTGTGGTCCTTATGTACAATGGAATATCACTCAGCCATGAAATCAACGTCATAAGGCTAGTAGCAGCAAGATGAGTGGATTTAGGTAGGACGATTCTAAGTGAAATAAGTCACACAGAAAAAGATACTTATCATAAGATATCACTTATAGAGGGAATATAAAAACCGCTACCCTTGAACTGAATTACAAATCAGAGCAGGGTCACACGTTTAGAAAACACACTATGGCTGCTTAACGGGAAAGGTGAGGTGGGGTGATGCATAAAACAAGGGTTTCAAATTAGCTCAGATACCGTTCCATAAACCCAATAGGTAATAGACAAGACCTACTCCTTGCTCAGTGAATTGGACTCAACACCCCCTATTCACCGCCCAAGAATATATCTGACTAGTAAGAATCTTAAAACCTATGCATTGATATCTCTCTGTAAGTGAGTCAAGTGGGTGTAAAGCGGCAAAAACACAGCAGTGAAGAGCAGGTAAACCCCATTATAAAAATCAATTACTTTTAAAAACCCGTGAAACAAAGACAGTGAAAGAGAGAGAAATTCTTACAAAATTCGTTCAGGGGCTGTGATGCCACCTGGATTGACCATATCTAGACCCACAGTTGATTGAGACATAAGGGTGGACACTCTTGGGGCTGAGAGGTTTGGTGAGGTTGGGTGAGCAAACGCAGACCCTTTAAAGTAATACTGCGTGGTACCCATCCCATGGGTCCCAAATCTCCAGGTTCAAGGGCATCTTCCTACATCGAAAGCATGCATGAGAAACCCAGAAGATGGTACAGCGTGTGATCCGAAAGGTTTTCAAAACGCACCTCATTTCTCATCTCCTTGTGCTCGGGTTTGCCATTCCAGCCGCTTTACTAGCAATCTCCCTCCTTGGAGAATCAGCACCTTTAACCTCCTGTTCCGTACAGGTTGCAATTTGTCCTGAGGATGTACGGGAAGAGGGGGAACCAATGAGAGACTAGCTCTAGGTGTTGGGACAGGCACAGGTCACTCTATTTTCCCATCAGGAAGAAGAATTAACCACAGGCTCAGCCTGCCGCCCGGGACCAGAATAGGGCCTGAAGCAATCCTGCGCTTTTGCGGCCAGCTCCCAAGAAAGCGAGTTGAAAAATGGAGCTCAGGGGCACTGCAATTCACAAACCTGCAGACTTATAAATGATGACTCTCGTCCACAAATATATTGAGGGAAGGCAACGAAGAGGATTGGAAAGCAAGGCAGAATTGCAGGAAACAGATTTCAGGAGGGAGATTCGAATCGCCTTGAAAGCACAGGAAAAGCGGCAAAACCTCGACAATGATGCCCTTGGCCAAAAAGGGCGTATGCGTTTTTTCCTGAATATATTCAGGAAAAAACGCATACGCCCTTTTTGGCCAACCAAGCAACCTGGAAAGGCAAATCAGCGCTACAAAGAAGTCTCGATTCCCATCGGTCAAAAGGGCCATGCTGAATAAAGTGTCAAAACCAGAAATGCAAAACAGGCCATGGAGAAACGGGAGCCTGGCTACGCTGATGGGCGGGATGTAAATTGCCAACAGCCACTCTGGAGAAGTGCACGGTGTGTCCTGAAACATCGAAAAAAATCAGCTTAGGGAGCATAGGGCACTTCCACTCATGGGCGTATAAATTGGGAAAACTAAAAATCAGCAAGACACAGGCACCCCAAAGTTTAGGGCTGTTCTGTTGACAAGAACCTCCACTTCGTTACACCTTAAATATCCCAGGAAAGAGAAAAATGGATAAAGAAGTTGTGGTCCTTATGTACAATGGAATATCACTCAGCCATGAAATCAACGTCATAAGGCAAGTAGCAGCAAGATGAATGGATTTAGGTAGGACGATTCTAAGTGAAATAAGTCACACAGAAAATGATACTTATCATAAGATATCACTTATAGAGGGAATATAAAATCCGCTACCCTTGAACTGAATTACAAATCAGAGCAGGGTCACACGTTTAGAAAACACACTATGGCTGCTTAACGGGAAAGGTGAGGTGGGGTGATGCATAAAACAAGGGTTTCAAATTAGCTCAGATACCGTTCCATAAACCCAATAGGTAATAGACAAGACCTACTCCTTGCTCAGTGAATTGGACTCAACACCCCCTATTCACCGCCCAAGAATATATCTGACTAGTAAGAAACTTAAAACCTATGCATTGATATCTCTCTGTAAGTGAGTCAAGTGGGTGTAAAGCGGCAAAAACACAGCAGTGAAAAGCAGGTAAACCCCATTATAAAAATCAATTACTTTTAAAAACCCGTGAAACAAAGACAGTGAAAGAGAGAGAAATTCTTACAAAATTCGTTCAGGGGCTGTGATGCCACCTGGATTGACCATATCTAGACCCACAGTTGATTGAGACATAAGGGTGGACACTCTTGGGGCTGAGAGGTTTGGTGAGGTTGGGTGAGCAAACGCAGACCCTTTAAAGTAATACTGCGTGGTACCCATCCCATGGGTCCCAAATCTCCAGGTTCAAGGGCATCTTCCTACATCGAAAGCATGCATGAGAAACCCAGAAGATGGTACACCGTGTGATCCGGAAAGGTTTTCAAAACGCACCTCATTTCTCATCTCCTTGTGCTCGGGTTTGCCATTCCAGCCGCTTTACTAGCAATCTCCCTCCTTGGAGAATCAGCACCTTTAACCTCCTGTTCCGTACAGGTTGCAATTTGTCCTGAGGATGAACGGGAAGAGGGGGAACCAATGAGAGACTAGCTCTAGGTGTTGGGACAGGCACAGGTCACTCTATTTTCCCATCAGGAAGAAGAATTAACCACAGGCTCAGCCTGCCGCCCGGGACCAGAATAGGGCCTGAAGCAATCCTGCGCTTTTGCGGCCAGCTCCCAAGAAAGCGAGTTGAAAAATGGAGCTCAGGGGCACTGCAATTCACAAACCTGCAGACTTATAAATGATGACTCTCGTCCACAAATATATTGAGGGAAGGCAACGAAGAGGATTGGAAAGCAAGGCAGAATTGCAGGAAACAGATTTCAGGAGGGAGATTCGAATCGCCTTTAAAGAACAGGAAAAGCGGCAAAACCTCGACAATGATGCCCTTGACCAAAAAGGGCGTATGCGTTTTTTCCTGAATATATTCAGGAAAAAACGCATACGCCCTTTTTGGCCAACCAAGCAACCTGGAAAGGCAAATCAGCGCTACAAAGAAGTCTCGCTTCCCATCGGTCAAAAGGGCCATGCTGAATAAAGTGTCAAAACCAGAAATGCAAAACAGGCCATGGAGAAACGGGAGCCTGGCTACGCTGATGGGCGGGATGTAAATTGCCAACAGCCACTCTGGAGAAGTGCACGGTGTGTCCTGAAACATCGAAAAAAATCAGCTTAGGGAGCATAGGGCACTTCCACTCATGGGCGTATAAATTGGGAAAACTAAAAATCAGCAAGACACAGGCACCCCAAAGTTTAGGGCTGTTCTGTTGACAAGAACCTCCACTTCGTTACACCTTAAATATCCCAGGAAAGAGAAAAATGGATAAAGAAGTTGTGGTCCTTATGTACAATGGAATATCACTCAGCCATGAAATCAACGTCATAAGGCAAGTAGCAGCAAGATGAATGGATTTAGGTAGGACGATTCTAAGTGAAATAAGTCACACAGAAAATGATACTTATCATAAGATATCACTTATAGAGGGAATATAAAATCCGCTACCCTTGAACTGAATTACAAATCAGAGCAGGGTCACACGTTTAGAAAACACACTATGGCTGCTTAACGGGAAAGGTGAGGTGGGGTGATGCATAAAACAAGGGTTTCAAATTAGCTCAGATACCGTTCCATAAACCCAATAGGTAATAGACAAGACCTACTCCTTGCTCAGTGAATTGGACTCAACACCCCCTATTCACCGCCCAAGAATATATCTGACTAGTAAGAAACTTAAAACCTATGCATTGATATCTCTCTGTAAGTGAGTCAAGTGGGTGTAAAGCGGCAAAAACACAGCAGTGAAAAGCAGGTAAACCCCATTATAAAAATCAATTACTTTTAAAAACCCGTGAAACAAAGACAGTGAAAGAGAGAGAAATTCTTACAAAATTCGTTCAGGGGCTGTGATGCCACCTGGATTGACCATATCTAGACCCACAGTTGATTGAGACATAAGGGTGGACACTCTTGGGGCTGAGAGGTTTGGTGAGGTTGGGTGAGCAAACGCAGACCCTTTAAAGTAATACTGCGTGGTACCCATCCCATGGGTCCCAAATCTCCAGGTTCAAGGGCATCTTCCTACATCGAAAGCATGCATGAGAAACCCAGAAGATGGTACACCGTGTGATCCGGAAAGGTTTTCAAAACGCACCTCATTTCTCATCTCCTTGTGCTCGGGTTTGCCATTCCAGCCGCTTTACTAGCAATCTCCCTCCTTGGAGAATCAGCACCTTTAACCTCCTGTTCCGTACAGGTTGCAATTTGTCCTGAGGATGAACGGGAAGAGGGGGAACCAATGAGAGACTAGCTCTAGGTGTTGGGACAGGCACAGGTCACTCTATTTTCCCATCAGGAAGAAGAATTAACCACAGGCTCAGCCTGCCGCCCGGGACCAGAATAGGGCCTGAAGCAATCCTGCGCTTTTGCGGCCAGCTCCCAAGAAAGCGAGTTGAAAAATGGAGCTCAGGGGCACTGCAATTCACAAACCTGCAGACTTATAAATGATGACTCTCGTCCACAAATATATTGAGGGAAGGCAACGAAGAGGATTGGAAAGCAAGGCAGAATTGCAGGAAACAGATTTCAGGAGGGAGATTCGAATCGCCTTTAAAGAACAGGAAAAGCGGCAAAACCTCGACAATGATGCCCTTGACCAAAAAGGGCGTATGCGTTTTTTCCTGAATATATTCAGGAAAAAACGCATACGCCCTTTTTGGCCAACCAAGCAACCTGGAAAGGCAAATCAGCGCTACAAAGAAGTCTCGCTTCCCATCGGTCAAAAGGGCCATGCTGAATAAAGTGTCAAAACCAGAAATGCAAAACAGGCCATGGAGAAACGGGAGCCTGGCTACGCTGATGGGCGGGATGTAAATTGCCAACAGCCACTCTGGAGAAGTGCACGGTGTGTCCTGAAACATCGAAAAAAATCAGCTTAGGGAGCATAGGGCACTTCCACTCATGGGCGTATAAATTGGGAAAACTAAAAATCAGCAAGACACAGGCACCCCAAAGTTTAGGGCTGCTCTGTTGACAAGAACCTCCACTTCGTTACACCTTAAATATCCCAGGAAAGAGAAAAATGGATAAAGAAGTTGTGGTCCTTATGTACAATGGAATATCACTCAGCCATGAAATCAACGTCATAAGGCTAGTAGCAGCAAGATGAGTGGATTTAGGTAGGACGATTCTAAGTGAAATAAGTCACACAGAAAAAGATACTTATCATAAGATATCACTTATAGAGGGAATATAAAAACCGCTACCCTTGAACTGAATTACAAATCAGAGCAGGGTAACACGTTTAGAAAACACACTATGGCTGCTTAACGGGAAAGGGGAGGTGGGGTGATGCATAAAACAAGGGTTTCAAATTAGCTCAGATACCGTTCCATAAACCCAATAGGTAATAGACAAGACCTACTCCTTGCTCAGTGAATTGGACTCAACACCCCCTATTCACCGCCCAAGAATATATCTGACTAGTAAGAATCTTAAAACCTATGCATTGATATCTCTCTGTAAGTGAGTCAAGTGGGTGTAAAGCGGCAAAAACACAGCAGTGAAGAGCAGGTAAACCCCATTATAAAAATCAATTACTTTTAAAAACCGGTGAAACAAAGACAGTGAAAGAGAGAGAAATTCTTACAAAATTCGTTCAGGGGCTGTGATGCCACCTGGATTGACCATATCTAGACCCACAGTTGATTGAGACATAAGGGTGGACACTCTTGGGGCTGAGAGGTTTGGTGAGGTTGGGTGAGCAAACGCAGACCCTTTAAAGTAATACTGCGTGGTACCCATCCCATGGGTCCCAAATCTCCAGGTTCAAGGGCATCTTCCTACATCGAAAGCATGCATGAGAAACCCAGAAGATGGTACACCGTGTGATCCGGAAAGGTTTTCAAAACGCACCTCATTTCTCATCTCCTTGTGCTCGGGTTTGCCATTCCAGCCGCTTTACTAGCAATCTCCCTCCTTGGAGAATCAGCACCTTTAACCTCCTGTTCCGTACAGGTTGCAATTTGTCCTGAGGATGAACGGGAAGAGGGGGAACCAATGAGACACTAGCTCTAGGTGTAGGAACAGGCACAGGTCACTCTATTTTCCCATCAGGAAGAAGAATTAACCAGATGCTCAGCCTGCCGCCCGGGACCAGAATAGGGCCTGAAGCAATCCTGTGCTTTTGCAGCCAGCTCCCAAGAAAGCGAGTTGAAAAATGGAGCTCAGGGGCACTGCAATTCACAAACCTGCAGACTTATAAATGATGACTCTCGTCCACAAATATATTGAGGGAATGCAACGAAGAGGATTGGAAAGCAAGGCAGAATTGCAGGAAACAGATTTCAGGAGGGAGATTCGAATCGCCTTTAAAGCACAGGAAAAGCGGCAAAACCTCGACAATGATGCCCTTGGCCAAAAAGGGCGTATGCGTTTTTTCCTGAATATATTCAGGAAAAAACGCATACGCCCTTTTTGGCCAACCAAGCAACCTGGAAAGGCAAATCAGCGCTACAAAGAAGTCTCGCTTCCCATCGGTCAAAAGGGCCATGCTGAATAAAGTGTCAAAACCAGAAATGCAAGACAGGCCATGGAGAAACGGGAGCCTGGCTACGCTGATGGGCGGGATGTAAATTGCCAACAGCCACTCTGGAGAAGTGCACGGTGTGTCCTGAAACATCGAAAAAAATCAGCTTAGGGAGCATAGGGCACTTCCACTCATGGGCGTATAAATTGGGAAAACTAAAAATCAGCAAGACACAGGCACCCCAAAGTTTAGGGCTGCTCTGTTGACAAGAACCTCCACTTCGTTACACCTTAAATATCCCAGGAAAGAGAAAAATGGATAAAGAAGTTGTGGTCCTTATGTACAATGGAATATCACTCAGCCATGAAATCAACGTCATAAGGCAAGTAGCAGCAAGATGAGTGCATTTAGGTAGGACGATTCTAAGTGAAATAAGTCACACAGAAAATGATACTTATCATAAGATATCACTTATAGAGGGAATATAAAAACCGCTACCCTTGAACTGAATTACAAATCAGAGCAGGGTCACACGTTTAGAAAACACACTATGGCTGCTTAACGGGAAAGGTGAGGTGGGGTGATGCATAAAACAAGGGTTTCAAATTAGCTCAGATACCGTTCCATAAACCCAATAGGTAATAGACAAGACCTACTCCTTGCTCAGTGAATTGGACTCAACACCCCCTATTCACCGCCCAAGAATATATCTGACTAGTAAGAATCTTAAAACCTATGCATTGATATCTCTCTGTAAGTGAGTCCAGTGGGTGTAAAGCGGCAAAAACACAGCAGTGAAAAGCAGGTAAACCCCATTATAAAAATCAATTACTTTTAAAAACCCGTGAAACAAAGACAGTGAAAGAGAGAGAAATTCTTACAAAATTCGTTCAGGGGCTGTGATGCCACCTGGATTGACCATATCTAGACCCACAGTTGATTGAGACATAAGGGTGGACACTCTTGGGGCTGAGAGGTTTGGTGAGGTTGGGTGAGCAAACGCAGACCCTTTAAAGTAATACTGCGTGGTACCCATCCCATGGGTCCCAAATCTCCAGGTTCAAGGGCATCTTCCTACATCGAAAGCATGCATGAGAAACCCAGAAGATGGTACACCGTGTGATCCGGAAAGGTTTTCAAAACGCACCTCATTTCTCATCTCCTTGTGCTCGGGTTTGCCATTCCAGCCGCTTTACTAGCAATCTCCCTCCTTGGAGAATCAGCACCTTTAACCTCCTGTTCCGTACAGGTTGCAATTTGTCCTGAGGATGAACGGGAAGAGGGGGAACCAATGAGAGACTAGCTCTAGGTGTTGGGACAGGCACAGGTCACTCTATTTTCCCATCAGGAAGAAGAATTAACCACAGGCTCAGCCTGCCGCCCGGGACCAGAATAGGGCCTGAAGCAATCCTGCGCTTTTGCGGCCAGCTCCCAAGAAAGCGAGTTGAAAAATGGAGCTCAGGGGCACTGCAATTCACAAACCTGCAGACTTATAAATGATGACTCTCGTCCACAAATATATTGAGGGAAGGCAACGAAGAGGATTGGAAAGCAAGGCAGAATTGCAGGAAACAAATTTCAGGAGGGAGATTCGAATCGCCTTTAAAGAACAGGAAAAGCGGCAAAACCTCGACAATGATGCCCTTGACCAAAAAGGGCGTATGCGTTTTTTCCTGAATATATTCAGGAAAAAACGCATACGCCCTTTTTGGCCAACCAAGCAACCTGGAAAGGCAAATCAGCGCTACAAAGAAGTCTCGCTTCCCATCGGTCAAAAGGGCCATGCTGAATAAAGTGTCAAAACCAGAAATGCAAAACAGGCCATGGAGAAACGGGAGCCTGGCTATGCTGATGGGCGGGATGTAAATTGCCAACAGCCACTCTGGAGAAGTGCACGGTGTGTCCTGAAACATCGAAAAAAATCAGCTTAGGGAGCATAGGGCACTTCCACTCATGGGCGTATAAATTGGGAAAACTAAAAATCAGCAAGACACAGGCACCCCAAAGTTTAGGGCTGCTCTGTTGACAAGAACCTCCACTTCGTTACACCTTAAATATCCCAGGAAAGAGAAAAATGGATAAAGAAGTTGTGGTCCTTATGTACAATGGAATATCACTCAGCCATGAAATCAACGTCATAAGGCTAGTAGCAGCAAGATGAGTGGATTTAGGTAGGACGATTCTAAGTGAAATAAGTCACACAGAAAAAGATACTTATCATAAGATATCACTTATAGAGGGAATATAAAAACCGCTACCCTTGAACTGAATTACAAATCAGAGCAGGGTAACACGTTTAGAAAACACACTATGGCTGCTTAACGGGAAAGGTGAGGTGGGGTGATGCATAAAACAAGGGTTTCAAATTAGCTCAGATACCGTTCCATAAACCCAATAGGTAATAGACAAGACCTACTCCTTGCTCAGTGAATTGGACTCAACACCCCCTATTCACCGCCCAAGAATATATCTGACTAGTAAGAATCTTAAAACCTATGCATTGATATCTCTCTGTAAGTGAGTCCAGTGGGTGTAAAGCGGCAAAAACACAGCAGTGAAAAGCAGGTAAACCCCATTATAAAAATCAATTACTTTTAAAAACCCGTGAAACAAAGACAGTGAAAGAGAGAGAAATTCTTACAAAATTCGTTCAGGGGCTGTGATGCCACCTGGATTGACCATATCTAGACCCACAGTTGATTGAGACATAAGGGTGGACACTCTTGGGGCTGAGAGGTTTGGTGAGGTTGGGTGAGCAAACGCAGACCCTTTAAAGTAATACTGCGTGGTACCCATCCCATGGGTCCCAAATCTCCAGGTTCAAGGGCATCTTCCTACATCGAAAGCATGCATGAGAAACCCAGAAGATGGTACACCGTGTGATCCGGAAAGGTTTTCAAAACGCACCTCATTTCTCATCTCCTTGTGCTCGGGTTTGCCATTCCAGCCGCTTTACTAGCAATCTCCCTCCTTGGAGAATCAGCACCTTTAACCTCCTGTTCCGTACAGGTTGCAATTTGTCCTGAGGATGAACGGGAAGAGGGGGAACCAATGAGAGACTAGCTCTAGGTGTTGGGACAGGCACAGGTCACTCTATTTTCCCATCAGGAAGAAGAATTAACCACAGGCTCAGCCTGCCGCCCGGGACCAGAATAGGGCCTGAAGCAATCCTGCGCTTTTGCGGCCAGCTCCCAAGAAAGCGAGTTGAAAAATGGAGCTCAGGGGCACTGCAATTCACAAACCTGCAGACTTATAAATGATGACTCTCGTCCACAAATATATTGAGGGAAGGCAACGAAGAGGATTGGAAAGCAAGGCAGAATTGCAGGAAACAGATTTCAGGAGGGAGATTCGAATCGCCTTTAAAGCACAGGAAAAGCGGCAAAACCTCGACAATGATGCCCTTGGCCAAAAAGGGCGTATGCGTTTTTTCCTGAATATATTCAGGAAAAAACGCATACGCCCTTTTTGGCCAACCAAGCAACCTGGAAAGGCAAATCAGCGCTACAAAGAAGTCTCGCTTCCCATCGGTCAAAAGGGCCATGCTGAATAAAGTGTCAAAACCAGAAATGCAAGACAGGCCATGGAGAAACGGGAGCCTGGCTACGCTGATGGGCGGGATGTAAATTGCCAACAGCCACTCTGGAGAAGTGCACGGTGTGTCCTGAAACATCGAAAAAAATCAGCTTAGGGAGCATAGGGCACTTCCACTCATGGGCGTATAAATTGGGAAAACTAAAAATCAGCAAGACACAGGCACACCAAAGTTTAGGGCTGCTCTGTTGACAAGAACCTCCACTTCGTTACACCTTAAATATCCCAGGAAAGAGAAAAATGGATAAAGAAGTTGTGGTCCTTATGTACAATGGAATATCACTCAGCCATGAAATCAACGTCATAAGGCTAGTAGCAGCAAGATGAGTGGATTTAGGTAGGACGATTCTAAGTGAAATAAGTCACACAGAAAAAGATACTTATCATAAGATATCACTTATAGAGGGAATATAAAAACCGCTACCCTTGAACTGAATTACAAATCAGAGCAGGGTCACACGTTTAGAAAACACACTATGGCTGCTTAACGGGAAAGGTGAGGTGGGGTGATGCATAAAACAAGGGATTCAAATTAGCTCAGATACCGTTCCATAAACCCAATAGGTAATAGACAAGACCTACTCCTTGCTCAGTGAATTGGACTAAACACCCCCTATTCACAACCCAAGAATATATCTGACTAGTAAGAATCTTAAAACCTATGCATTGAAATCTCTCTGTAAGTGAGTCAAGTGGGTGTAAAGCGGCAAAAACACAGCAGTGAAAAGCAGGTAAACCCCATTATAAAAATCAATTACTTTTAAAAACCCGTGAAACAAAGACAGTGAAAGAGAGAGAAATTCTTACAAAATTCGTTCAGGGGCTGTGATGCCACCTGGATTGACCATATCTAGACCCACAGTTGATTGAGACATAAGGGTGGACACTCTTGGGGCTGAGAGGTTTGGTGAGGTTGGGTGAGCAAACGCAGACCCTTTAAAGTAATACTGCGTGGTACCCATCCCATGGGTCCCAAATCTCCAGGTTCAAGGGCATCTTCCTACATCGAAAGCATGCATGAGAAACCCAGAAGATGGTACACCGTGTGATCCGGAAAGGTTTTCAAAACGCACCTCATTTCTCATCTCCTTGTGCTCGGGTTTGCCATTCCAGCCGCTTTACTAGCAATCTCCCTCCTTGGAGAATCAGCACCTTTAACCTCCTGTTCCGTACAGGTTGCAATTTGTCCTGAGGATGAACGGGAAAAGGGGGAACCAATGAGACACTAGCTCTAGGTGTAGGAACAGGCACAGGTCACTCTATTTTCCCATCAGGAAGAAGAATTAACCAGATGCTCAGCCTGCCGCCCGGGACCAGAATAGGGCCTGAAGCAATCCTGTGCTTTTGCAGCCAGCTCCCAAGAAAGCGAGTTGAAAAATGGAGCTCAGGGGCACTGCAATTCACAAACCTGCAGACTTATAAATGATGACTCTCGTCCACAAATATATTGAGGGAATGCAACGAAGAGGATTGGAAAGCAAGGCAGAATTGCAGGAAACAGATTTCAGGAGGGAGATTCGAATCGCCTTTAAAGCACAGGAAAAGCGGCAAAACCTCGACAATGATGCCCTTGGCCAAAAAGGGCGTATGCGTTTTTTCCTGAATATATTCAGGAAAAAACGCATACGCCCTTTTTGGCCAACCAAGCAACCTGGAAAGGCAAATCAGCGCTACAAAGAAGTCTCGCTTCCCATCGGTCAAAAGGGCCATGCTGAATAAAGTGTCAAAACCAGAAATGCAAGACAGGCCATGGAGAAACGGGAGCCTGGCTACGCTGATGGGCGGGATGTAAATTGCCAACAGCCACTCTGGAGAAGTGCACGGTGTGTCCTGAAACATCGAAAAAAATCAGCTTAGGGAGCATAGGGCACTTCCACTCATGGGCGTATAAATTGGGAAAACTAAAAATCAGCAAGACACAGGCACACCAAAGTTTAGGGCTGCTCTGTTGACAAGAACCTCCACTTCGTTACACCTTAAATATCCCAGGAAAGAGAAAAATGGATAAAGAAGTTGTGGTCCTTATGTACAATGGAATATCACTCAGCCATGAAATCAACGTCATAAGGCTAGTAGCAGCAAGATGAGTGGATTTAGGTAGGACGATTCTAAGTGAAATAAGTCACACAGAAAAAGATACTTATCATAAGATATCACTTATAGAGGGAATATAAAAACCGCTACCCTTGAACTGAATTACAAATCAGAGCAGGGTCACACGTTTAGAAAACACACTATGGCTGCTTAACGGGAAAGGTGAGGTGGGGTGATGCATAAAACAAGGGATTCAAATTAGCTCAGATACCGTTCCATAAACCCAATAGGTAATAGACAAGACCTACTCCTTGCTCAGTGAATTGGACTAAACACCCCCTATTCACAACCCAAGAATATATCTGACTAGTAAGAATCTTAAAACCTATGCATTGAAATCTCTCTGTAAGTGAGTCAAGTGGGTGTAAAGCGGCAAAAACACAGCAGTGAAAAGCAGGTAAACCCCATTATAAAAATCAATTACTTTTAAAAACCCGTGAAACAAAGACAGTGAAAGAGAGAGAAATTCTTACAAAATTCGTTCAGGGGCTGTGATGCCACCTGGATTGACCATATCTAGACCCACAGTTGATTGAGACATAAGGGTGGACACTCTTGGGGCTGAGAGGTTTGGTGAGGTTGGGTGAGCAAACGCAGACCCTTTAAAGTAATACTGCGTGGTACCCATCCCATGGGTCCCAAATCTCCAGGTTCAAGGGCATCTTCCTACATCGAAAGCATGCATGAGAAACCCAGAAGATGGTACACCGTGTGATCCGGAAAGGTTTTCAAAACGCACCTCATTTCTCATCTCCTTGTGCTCGGGTTTGCCATTCCAGCCGCTTTACTAGCAATCTCCCTCCTTGGAGAATCAGCACCTTTAACCTCCTGTTCCGTACAGGTTGCAATTTGTCCTGAGGATGAACGGGAAAAGGGGGAACCAATGAGACACTAGCTCTAGGTGTAGGAACAGGCACAGGTCACTCTATTTTCCCATCAGGAAGAAGAATTAACCAGATGCTCAGCCTGCCGCCCGGGACCAGAATAGGGCCTGAAGCAATCCTGTGCTTTTGCAGCCAGCTCCCAAGAAAGCGAGTTGAAAAATGGAGCTCAGGGGCACTGCAATTCACAAACCTGCAGACTTATAAATGATGACTCTCGTCCACAAATATATTGAGGGAAGGCAACGAAGAGGATTGGAAAGCAAGGCAGAATTGCAGGAAACAGATTTCAGGAGGGAGATTCGAATCGCCTTTAAAGCACAGGAAAAGCGGCAAAACCTCGACAATGATGCCCTTGGCCAAAAAGGGCGTATGCGTTTTTTCCTGAATATATTCAGGAAAAAACGCATACGCCCTTTTTGGCCAACCAAGCAACCTGGAAAGGCAAATCAGCGCTACAAAGAAGTCTCGCTTCCCATCGGTCAAAAGGGCCATGCTGAATAAAGTGTCAAAACCAGAAATGCAAGACAGGCCATGGAGAAACGGGAGCCTGGCTACGCTGATGGGCGGGATGTAAATTGCCAACAGCCACTCTGGAGAAGTGCACGGTGTGTCCTGAAACATCGAAAAAAATCAGCTTAGGGAGCATAGGGCACTTCCACTCATGGGCGTATAAATTGGGAAAACTAAAAATCAGCAAGACACAGGCACACCAAAGTTTAGGGCTGCTCTGTTGACAAGAACCTCCACTTCGTTACACCTTAAATATCCCAGGAAAGAGAAAAATGGATAAAGAAGTTGTGGTCCTTATGTACAATGGAATATCACTCAGCCATGAAATCAACGTCATAAGGCTAGTAGCAGCAAGATGAGTGGATTTAGGTAGGACGATTCTAAGTGAAATAAGTCACACAGAAAAAGATACTTATCATAAGATATCACTTATAGAGGGAATATAAAAACCGCTACCCTTGAACTGAATTACAAATCAGAGCAGGGTCACACGTTTAGAAAACACACTATGGCTGCTTAACGGGAAAGGTGAGGTGGGGTGATGCATAAAACAAGGGATTCAAATTAGCTCAGATACCGTTCCATAAACCCAATAGGTAATAGACAAGACCTACTCCTTGCTCAGTGAATTGGACTAAACACCCCCTATTCACAACCCAAGAATATATCTGACTAGTAAGAATCTTAAAACCTATGCATTGAAATCTCTCTGTAAGTGAGTCAAGTGGGTGTAAAGCGGCAAAAACACAGCAGTGAAAAGCAGGTAAACCCCATTATAAAAATCAATTACTTTTAAAAACCCGTGAAACAAAGACAGTGAAAGAGAGAGAAATTCTTACAAAATTCGTTCAGGGGCTGTGATGCCACCTGGATTGACCATATCTAGACCCACAGTTGATTGAGACATAAGGGTGGACACTCTTGGGGCTGAGAGGTTTGGTGAGGTTGGGTGAGCAAACGCAGACCCTTTAAAGTAATACTGCGTGGTACCCATCCCATGGGTCCCAAATCTCCAGGTTCAAGGGCATCTTCCTACATCGAAAGCATGCATGAGAAACCCAGAAGATGGTACACCGTGTGATCCGGAAAGGTTTTCAAAACGCACCTCATTTCTCATCTCCTTGTGCTCGGGTTTGCCATTCCAGCCGCTTTACTAGCAATCTCCCTCCTTGGAGAATCAGCACCTTTAACCTCCTGTTCCGTACAGGTTGCAATTTGTCCTGAGGATGAACGGGAAGAGGGGGAACCAATGAGAGACTAGCTCTAGGTGTTGGGACAGGCACAGGTCACTCTATTTTCCCATCAGGAAGAAGAATTAACCACAGGCTCAGCCTGCCGCCCGGGACCAGAATAGGGCCTGAAGCAATCCTGCGCTTTTGCGGCCAGCTCCCAAGAAAGCGAGTTGAAAAATGGAGCTCAGGGGCACTGCAATTCACAAACCTGCAGACTTATAAATGATGACTCTCGTCCACAAATATATTGAGGGAAGGCAACGAAGAGGATTGGAAAGCAAGGCAGAATTGCAGGAAACAGATTTCAGGAGGGAGATTCGAATCGCCTTTAAAGAACAGGAAAAGCGGCAAAACCTCGACAATGATGCCCTTGACCAAAAAGAGCGTATGCGTTTTTTCCTGAATATATTCAGGAAAAAACGCATACGCCGTTTTTGGCCAACCAAGCAACCTGGAAAGGCAAATCAGCGCTACAAAGAAGTCTCGCTTCCCATCGGTCAAAAGGGCCATGCTGAATAAAGTGTCAAAACCAGAAATGCAAAACAGGCCATGGAGAAACGGGAGCCTGGCTACGCTGATGGGCGGGATGTAAATTGCCAACAGCCACTCTGGAGAAGTGCACGGTGTGTCCTGAAACATCGAAAAAAATCAGCTTAGGGAGCATAGGGCACTTCCACTCATGGGCGTATAAATTGGGAAAACTAAAAATCAGCAAGACACAGGCACCCCAAAGTTTAGGGCTGCTCTGTTGACAAGAACCTCCACTTCGTTACACCTTAAATATCCCAGGAAAGAGAAAAATGGATAAAGAAGTTGTGGTCCTTATGTACAATGGAATATCACTCAGCCATGAAATCAACGTCATAAGGCTAGTAGCAGCAAGATGAGTGGATTTAGGTAGGACGATTCTAAGTGAAATAAGTCACACAGAAAAAGATACTTATCATAAGATATCACTTATAGAGGGAATATAAAAACCGCTACCCTTGAACTGAATTACAAATCAGAGCAGGGTAACACGTTTAGAAAACACACTATGGCTGCTTAACGGGAAAGGTGAGGTGGGGTGATGCATAAAACAAGGGTTTCAAATTAGCTCAGATACCGTTCCATAAACCCAATAGGTAATAGACAAGACCTACTCCTTGCTCAGTGAATTGGACTCAACACCCCCTATTCACCGCCCAAGAATATATCTGACTAGTAAGAATCTTAAAACCTATGCATTGATATCTCTCTGTAAGTGAGTCCAGTGGGTGTAAAGCGGCAAAAACACAGCAGTGAAAAGCAGGTAAACCCCATTATAAAAATCAATTACTTTTAAAAACCCGTGAAACAAAGACAGTGAAAGAGAGAGAAATTCTTACAAAATTCGTTCAGGGGCTGTGATGCCACCTGGATTGACCATATCTAGACCCACAGTTGATTGAGACATAAGGGTGGACACTCTTGGGGCTGAGAGGTTTGGTGAGGTTGGGTGAGCAAACGCAGACCCTTTAAAGTAATACTGCGTGGTACCCATCCCATGGGTCCCAAATCTCCAGGTTCAAGGGCATCTTCCTACATCGAAAGCATGCATGAGAAACCCAGAAGATGGTACACCGTGTGATCCGGAAAGGTTTTCAAAACGCACCTCATTTCTCATCTCCTTGTGCTCGGGTTTGCCATTCCAGCCGCTTTACTAGCAATCTCCCTCCTTGGAGAATCAGCACCTTTAACCTCCTGTTCCGTACAGGTTGCAATTTGTCCTGAGGATGAACGGGAAGAGGGGGAACCAATGAGAGACTAGCTCTAGGTGTTGGGACAGGCACAGGTCACTCTATTTTCCCATCAGGAAGAAGAATTAACCACAAGCTCAGCCTGCCGCCCGGGACCAGAATAGGGCCTGAAGCAATCCTGCGCTTTTGCGGCCAGCTCCCAAGAAAGCGAGTTGAAAAATGGAGCTCAGGGGCACTGCAATTCACAAACCTGCAGACTTATAAATGATGACTCTCGTCCACAAATATATTGAGGGAAGGCAACGAAGAGGATTGGAAAGCAAGGCAGAATTGCAGGAAACAGATTTCAGGAGGGAGATTCGAATCGCCTTTAAAGCACAGGAAAAGCGGCAAAACCTCGACAATGATGCCCTTGGCCAAAAAGGGCGTATGCGTTTTTTCCTGAATATATTCAGGAAAAAACGCATACGCCCTTTTTGGCCAACCAAGCAACCTGGAAAGGCAAATCAGCGCTACAAAGAAGTCTCGCTTCCCATCGGTCAAAAGGGCCATGCTGAATAAAGTGTCAAAACCAGAAATGCAAGACAGGCCATGGAGAAACGGGAGCCTGGCTACGCTGATGGGCGGGATGTAAATTGCCAACAGCCACTCTGGAGAAGTGCACGGTGTGTCCTGAAACATCGAAAAAAATCAGCTTAGGGAGCATAGGGCACTTCCACTCATGGGCGTATAAATTGGGAAAACTAAAAATCAGCAAGACACAGGCACACCAAAGTTTAGGGCTGCTCTGTTGACAAGAACCTCCACTTCGTTACACCTTAAATATCCCAGGAAAGAGAAAAATGGATAAAGAAGTTGTGGTCCTTATGTACAATGGAATATCACTCAGCCATGAAATCAACGTCATAAGGCTAGTAGCAGCAAGATGAGTGGATTTAGGTAGGACGATTCTAAGTGAAATAAGTCACACAGAAAAAGATACTTATCATAAGATATCACTTATAGAGGGAATATAAAAACCGCTACCCTTGAACTGAATTACAAATCAGAGCAGGGTCACACGTTTAGAAAACACACTATGGCTGCTTAACGGGAAAGGTGAGGTGGGGTGATGCATAAAACAAGGGATTCAAATTAGCTCAGATACCGTTCCATAAACCCAATAGGTAATAGACAAGACCTACTCCTTGCTCAGTGAATTGGACTAAACACCCCCTATTCACAACCCAAGAATATATCTGACTAGTAAGAATCTTAAAACCTATGCATTGAAATCTCTCTGTAAGTGAGTCAAGTGGGTGTAAAGCGGCAAAAACACAGCAGTGAAAAGCAGGTAAACCCCATTATAAAAATCAATTACTTTTAAAAACCCGTGAAACAAAGACAGTGAAAGAGAGAGAAATTCTTACAAAATTCGTTCAGGGGCTGTGATGCCACCTGGATTGACCATATCTAGACCCACAGTTGATTGAGACATAAGGGTGGACACTCTTGGGGCTGAGAGGTTTGGTGAGGTTGGGTGAGCAAACGCAGACCCTTTAAAGTAATACTGCGTGGTACCCATCCCATGGGTCCCAAATCTCCAGGTTCAAGGGCATCTTCCTACATCGAAAGCATGCATGAGAAACCCAGAAGATGGTACACCGTGTGATCCGGAAAGGTTTTCAAAACGCACCTCATTTCTCATCTCCTTGTGCTCGGGTTTGCCATTCCAGCCGCTTTACTAGCAATCTCCCTCCTTGGAGAATCAGCACCTTTAACCTCCTGTTCCGTACAGGTTGCAATTTGTCCTGAGGATGAACGGGAAAAGGGGGAACCAATGAGACACTAGCTCTAGGTGTAGGAACAGGCACAGGTCACTCTATTTTCCCATCAGGAAGAAGAATTAACCAGATGCTCAGCCTGCCGCCCGGGACCAGAATAGGGCCTGAAGCAATCCTGTGCTTTTGCAGCCAGCTCCCAAGAAAGCGAGTTGAAAAATGGAGCTCAGGGGCACTGCAATTCACAAACCTGCAGACTTATAAATGATGACTCTCGTCCACAAATATATTGAGGGAATGCAACGAAGAGGATTGGAAAGCAAGGCAGAATTGCAGGAAACAGATTTCAGGAGGGAGATTCGAATCGCCTTTAAAGCACAGGAAAAGCGGCAAAACCTCGACAATGATGCCCTTGGCCAAAAAGGGCGTATGCGTTTTTTCCTGAATATATTCAGGAAAAAACGCATACGCCCTTTTTGGCCAACCAAGCAACCTGGAAAGGCAAATCAGCGCTACAAAGAAGTCTCGCTTCCCATCGGTCAAAAGGGCCATGCTGAATAAAGTGTCAAAACCAGAAATGCAAGACAGGCCATGGAGAAACGGGAGCCTGGCTACGCTGATGGGCGGGATGTAAATTGCCAACAGCCACTCTGGAGAAGTGCACGGTGTGTCCTGAAACATCGAAAAAAATCAGCTTAGGGAGCATAGGGCACTTCCACTCATGGGCGTATAAATTGGGAAAACTAAAAATCAGCAAGACACAGGCACACCAAAGTTTAGGGCTGCTCTGTTGACAAGAACCTCCACTTCGTTACACCTTAAATATCCCAGGAAAGAGAAAAATGGATAAAGAAGTTGTGGTCCTTATGTACAATGGAATATCACTCAGCCATGAAATCAACGTCATAAGGCTAGTAGCAGCAAGATGAGTGGATTTAGGTAGGACGATTCTAAGTGAAATAAGTCACACAGAAAAAGATACTTATCATAAGATATCACTTATAGAGGGAATATAAAAACCGCTACCCTTGAACTGAATTACAAATCAGAGCAGGGTCACACGTTTAGAAAACACACTATGGCTGCTTAACGGGAAAGGTGAGGTGGGGTGATGCATAAAACAAGGGATTCAAATTAGCTCAGATACCGTTCCATAAACCCAATAGGTAATAGACAAGACCTACTCCTTGCTCAGTGAATTGGACTAAACACCCCCTATTCACAACCCAAGAATATATCTGACTAGTAAGAATCTTAAAACCTATGCATTGAAATCTCTCTGTAAGTGAGTCAAGTGGGTGTAAAGCGGCAAAAACACAGCAGTGAAAAGCAGGTAAACCCCATTATAAAAATCAATTACTTTTAAAAACCCGTGAAACAAAGACAGTGAAAGAGAGAGAAATTCTTACAAAATTCGTTCAGGGGCTGTGATGCCACCTGGATTGACCATATCTAGACCCACAGTTGATTGAGACATAAGGGTGGACACTCTTGGGGCTGAGAGGTTTGGTGAGGTTGGGTGAGCAAACGCAGACCCTTTAAAGTAATACTGCGTGGTACCCATCCCATGGGTCCCAAATCTCCAGGTTCAAGGGCATCTTCCTACATCGAAAGCATGCATGAGAAACCCAGAAGATGGTACACCGTGTGATCCGGAAAGGTTTTCAAAACGCACCTCATTTCTCATCTCCTTGTGCTCGGGTTTGCCATTCCAGCCGCTTTACTAGCAATCTCCCTCCTTGGAGAATCAGCACCTTTAACCTCCTGTTCCGTACAGGTTGCAATTTGTCCTGAGGATGAACGGGAAAAGGGGGAACCAATGAGACACTAGCTCTAGGTGTAGGAACAGGCACAGGTCACTCTATTTTCCCATCAGGAAGAAGAATTAACCAGATGCTCAGCCTGCCGCCCGGGACCAGAATAGGGCCTGAAGCAATCCTGTGCTTTTGCAGCCAGCTCCCAAGAAAGCGAGTTGAAAAATGGAGCTCAGGGGCACTGCAATTCACAAACCTGCAGACTTATAAATGATGACTCTCGTCCACAAATATATTGAGGGAATGCAACGAAGAGGATTGGAAAGCAAGGCAGAATTGCAGGAAACAGATTTCAGGAGGGAGATTCGAATCGCCTTTAAAGCACAGGAAAAGCGGCAAAACCTCGACAATGATGCCCTTGGCCAAAAAGGGCGTATGCGTTTTTTCCTGAATATATTCAGGAAAAAACGCATACGCCCTTTTTGGCCAACCAAGCAACCTGGAAAGGCAAATCAGCGCTACAAAGAAGTCTCGCTTCCCATCGGTCAAAAGGGCCATGCTGAATAAAGTGTCAAAACCAGAAATGCAAGACAGGCCATGGAGAAACGGGAGCCTGGCTACGCTGATGGGCGGGATGTAAATTGCCAACAGCCACTCTGGAGAAGTGCACGGTGTGTCCTGAAACATCGAAAAAAATCAGCTTAGGGAGCATAGGGCACTTCCACTCATGGGCGTATAAATTGGGAAAACTAAAAATCAGCAAGACACAGGCACACCAAAGTTTAGGGCTGCTCTGTTGACAAGAACCTCCACTTCGTTACACCTTAAATATCCCAGGAAAGAGAAAAATGGATAAAGAAGTTGTGGTCCTTATGTACAATGGAATATCACTCAGCCATGAAATCAACGTCATAAGGCTAGTAGCAGCAAGATGAGTGGATTTAGGTAGGACGATTCTAAGTGAAATAAGTCACACAGAAAAAGATACTTATCATAAGATATCACTTATAGAGGGAATATAAAAACCGCTACCCTTGAACTGAATTACAAATCAGAGCAGGGTCACACGTTTAGAAAACACACTATGGCTGCTTAACGGGAAAGGTGAGGTGGGGTGATGCATAAAACAAGGGATTCAAATTAGCTCAGATACCGTTCCATAAACCCAATAGGTAATAGACAAGACCTACTCCTTGCTCAGTGAATTGGACTAAACACCCCCTATTCACAACCCAAGAATATATCTGACTAGTAAGAATCTTAAAACCTATGCATTGAAATCTCTCTGTAAGTGAGTCAAGTGGGTGTAAAGCGGCAAAAACACAGCAGTGAAAAGCAGGTAAACCCCATTATAAAAATCAATTACTTTTAAAAACCCGTGAAACAAAGACAGTGAAAGAGAGAGAAATTCTTACAAAATTCGTTCAGGGGCTGTGATGCCACCTGGATTGACCATATCTAGACCCACAGTTGATTGAGACATAAGGGTGGACACTCTTGGGGCTGAGAGGTTTGGTGAGGTTGGGTGAGCAAACGCAGACCCTTTAAAGTAATACTGCGTGGTACCCATCCCATGGGTCCCAAATCTCCAGGTTCAAGGGCATCTTCCTACATCGAAAGCATGCATGAGAAACCCAGAAGATGGTACACCGTGTGATCCGGAAAGGTTTTCAAAACGCACCTCATTTCTCATCTCCTTGTGCTCGGGTTTGCCATTCCAGCCGCTTTACTAGCAATCTCCCTCCTTGGAGAATCAGCACCTTTAACCTCCTGTTCCGTACAGGTTGCAATTTGTCCTGAGGATGAACGGGAAAAGGGGGAACCAATGAGACACTAGCTCTAGGTGTAGGAACAGGCACAGGTCACTCTATTTTCCCATCAGGAAGAAGAATTAACCAGATGCTCAGCCTGCAGCCCGGGACCAGAATAGGGCCTGAAGCAATCCTGTGCTTTTGCAGCCAGCTCCCAAGAAAGCGAGTTGAAAAATGGAGCTCAGGGGCACTGCAATTCACAAACCTGCAGACTTATAAATGATGACTCTCGTCCACAAATATATTGAGGGAATGCAACGAAGAGGATTGGAAAGCAAGGCAGAATTGCAGGAAACAGATTTCAGGAGGGAGATTCGAATCGCCTTTAAAGCACAGGAAAAGCGGCAAAACCTCGACAATGATGCCCTTGGCCAAAAAGGGCGTATGCGTTTTTTCCTGAATATATTCAGGAAAAAACGCATACGCCCTTTTTGGCCAACCAAGCAACCTGGAAAGGCAAATCAGCGCTACAAAGAAGTCTCGCTTCCCATCGGTCAAAAGGGCCATGCTGAATAAAGTGTCAAAACCAGAAATGCAAAACAGGCCATGGAGAAACGGGAGCCTGGCTACGCTGATGGGCGGGATGTAAATTGCCAACAGCCACTCTGGAGAAGTGCACGGTGTGTCCTGAAATATCGAAAAAAATCAGCTTAGGGAGCATAGGGCACTTCCACTCATGGGCGTATAAATTGGGAAAACTAAAAATCAGCAAGACACAGGCACCCCAAAGTTTAGGGCTGCTCTGTTGACAAGAACCTCCACTTCGTTACACCTTAAATATCCCAGGAAAGGGAAAAATGGATAAAGAAGTTGTGGTCCTTATGTACAATGGAATATCACTCAGCCATGAAATCAACGTCATAAGGCTAGTAGCAGCAAGATGAGTGGATTTAGGTAGGACGATTCTAAGTGAAATAAGTCACACAGAAAAAGATACTTATCATAAGATATCACTTATAGAGGGAATATAAAAACCGCTACCCTTGAACTGAATTACAAATCAGAGCAGGGTCACACGTTTAGAAAACACACTATGGCTGCTTAACGGGAAAGGTGAGGTGGGGTGATGCATAAAACAAGGGTTTCAAATTAGCTCAGATACCGTTCCATAAACCCAATAGGTAATAGACAAGACCTACTCCTTGCTCAGTGAATTGGACTCAACACCCCCTATTCACCGCCCAAGAATATATCTGACTAGTAAGAATCTTAAAACCTATGCATTGATATCTCTCTGTAAGTGAGTCAAGTGGGTGTAAAGCGGCAAAAACACAGCAGTGAAGAGCAGGTAAACCCCATTATAAAAATCAATTACTTTTAAAAACCCGTGAAACAAAGACAGTGAAAGAGAGAGAAATTCTTACAAAATTCGTTCAGGGGCTGTGATGCCACCTGGATTGACCATATCTAGACCCACAGTTGATTGAGACATAAGGGTGGACACTCTTGGGGCTGAGAGGTTTGGTGAGGTTGGGTGAGCAAACGCAGACCCTTTAAAGTAATACTGCGTGGTACCCATCCCATGGGTCCCAAATCTCCAGGTTCAAGGGCATCTTCCTACATCGAAAGCATGCATGAGAAACCCAGAAGATGGTACACCGTGTGATCCGGAAAGGTTTTCAAAACGCACCTCATTTCTCATCTCCTTGTGCTCGGGTTTGCCATTCCAGCCGCTTTACTAGCAATCTCCCTCCTTGGAGAATCAGCACCTTTAACCTCCTGTTCCGTACAGGTTGCAATTTGTCCTGAGGATGAACGGGAAGAGGGGGAACCAATGAGAGACTAGCTCTAGGTGTTGGGACAGGCACAGGTCACTCTATTTTCCCATCAGGAAGAAGAATTAACCACAGGCTCAGCCTGCCGCCCGGGACCAGAATAGGGCCTGAAGCAATCCTGCGCTTTTGCGGCCAGCTCCCAAGAAAGCGAGTTGAAAAATGGAGCTCAGGGGCACTGCAATTCACAAACCTGCAGACTTATAAATGATGACTCTCGTCCACAAATATATTGAGGGAAGGCAACGAAGAGGATTGGAAAGCAAGGCAGAATTGCAGGAAACAGATTTCAGGAGGGAGATTCGAATCGCCTTTAAAGAACAGGAAAAGCGGCAAAACCTCGACAATGATGCCCTTGACCAAAAAGAGCGTATGCGTTTTTTCCTGAATATATTCAGGAAAAAACGCATACGCCGTTTTTGGCCAACCAAGCAACCTGGAAAGGCAAATCAGCGCTACAAAGAAGTCTCGCTTCCCATCGGTCAAAAGGGCCATGCTGAATAAAGTGTCAAAACCAGAAATGCAAAACAGGCCATGGAGAAACGGGAGCCTGGCTACGCTGATGGGCGGGATGTAAATTGCCAACAGCCACTCTGGAGAAGTGCACGGTGTGTCCTGAAACATCGAAAAAAATCAGCTTAGGGAGCATAGGGCACTTCCACTCATGGGCGTATAAATTGGGAAAACTAAAAATCAGCAAGACACAGGCACCCCAAAGTTTAGGGCTGCTCTGTTGACAAGAACCTCCACTTCGTTACACCTTAAATATCCCAGGAAAGAGAAAAATGGATAAAGAAGTTGTGGTCCTTATGTACAATGGAATATCACTCAGCCATGAAATCAACGTCATAAGGCTAGTAGCAGCAAGATGAGTGGATTTAGGTAGGACGATTCTAAGTGAAATAAGTCACACAGAAAAAGATACTTATCATAAGATATCACTTATAGAGGGAATATAAAAACCGCTACCCTTGAACTGAATTACAAATCAGAGCAGGGTAACACGTTTAGAAAACACACTATGGCTGCTTAACGGGAAAGGTGAGGTGGGGTGATGCATAAAACAAGGGTTTCAAATTAGCTCAGATACCGTTCCATAAACCCAATAGGTAACAGACAAGACCTACTCCTTGCTCAGTGATTTGGACTCAACACCCCCTATTCACCGCCCAAGAATATATCTGACTAGTAAGAATCTTAAAACCTATGCATTGATATCTCTCTGTAAGTGAGTCCAGTGGGTGTAAAGCGGCAAAAACACAGCAGTGAAAAGCAGGTAAACCCCATTATAAAAATCAATTACTTTTAAAAACCCGTGAAACAAAGACAGTGAAAGAGAGAGAAATTCTTACAAAATTCGTTCAGGGGCTGTGATGCCACCTGGATTGACCATATCTAGACCCACAGTTGATTGAGACATAAGGGTGGACACTCTTGGGGCTGAGAGGTTTGGTGAGGTTGGGTGAGCAAACGCAGACCCTTTAAAGTAATACTGCGTGGTACCCATCCCATGGGTCCCAAATCTCCAGGTTCAAGGGCATCTTCCTACATCGAAAGCATGCATGAGAAACCCAGAAGATGGTACACCGTGTGATCCGGAAAGGTTTTCAAAACGCACCTCATTTCTCATCTCCTTGTGCTCGGGTTTGCCATTCCAGCCGCTTTACTAGCAATCTCCCTCCTTGGAGAATCAGCACCTTTAACCTCCTGTTCCGTACAGGTTGCAATTTGTCCTGAGGATGAACGGGAAGAGGGGGAACCAATGAGAGACTAGCTCTAGGTGTTGGGACAGGCACAGGTCACTCTATTTTCCCATCAGGAAGAAGAATTAACCACAGGCTCAGCCTGCCGCCCGGGACCAGAATAGGGCCTGAAGCAATCCTGCGCTTTTGCGGCCAGCTCCCAAGAAAGCGAGTTGAAAAATGGAGCTCAGGGGCACTGCAATTCACAAACCTGCAGACTTAGAAATGATGACTCTCGTCCACAAATATATTGAGGGAAGGCAACGAAGAGGATTGGAAAGCAAGGCAGAATTGCAGGAAACAGATTTCAGGAGGGAGATTCGAATCGCCTTTAAAGCCCAGGAAAAGCGGCAAAACCTCGACAATGATGCCCTTGGCCAAAAAGGGCGTATGCGTTTTTTCCTGAATATATTCAGGAAAAAACGCATACGTCCTTTTTGGCCAACCAAGCAACCTGGAAAGGCAAATCAGCGCTACAAAGAAGTCTCGCTTCCCATCGGTCAAAAGGGCCATGCTGAATAAAGTGTCAAAACCAGAAATGCAAAACAGGCCATGGAGAAACGGGAGCCTGGCTACGCTGATGGGCGGGATGTAAATTGCCAACAGCCACTCTGGAGAAGTGCACGGTGTGTCCTGAAATATCGAAAAAAATCAGCTTAGGGAGCATAGGGCACTTCCACTCATGGGCGTATAAATTGGGAAAACTAAAAATCAGCAAGACACAGGCACCCCAAAGTTTAGGGCTGCTCTGTTGACAAGAACCTCCACTTCGTTACACCTTAAATATCCCAGGAAAGGGAAAAATGGATAAAGAAGTTGTGGTCCTTATGTACAATGGAATATCACTCAGCCATGAAATCAACGTCATAAGGCTAGTAGCAGCAAGATGAGTGGATTTAGGTAGGACGATTCTAAGTGAAATAAGTCACACAGAAAAAGATACTTATCATAAGATATCACTTATAGAGGGAATATAAAAACCGCTACCCTTGAACTGAATTACAAATCAGAGCAGGGTCACACGTTTAGAAAACACACTATGGCTGCTTAACGGGAAAGGTGAGGTGGGGTGATGCATAAAACAAGGGTTTCAAATTAGCTCAGATACCGTTCCATAAACCCAATAGGTAATAGACAAGACCTACTCCTTGCTCAGTGAATTGGACTCAACACCCCCTATTCACCGCCCAAGAATATATCTGACTAGTAAGAATCTTAAAACCTATGCATTGATATCTCTCTGTAAGTGAGTCAAGTGGGTGTAAAGCGGCAAAAACACAGCAGTGAAGAGCAGGTAAACCCCATTATAAAAATCAATTACTTTTAAAAACCCGTGAAACAAAGACAGTGAAAGAGAGAGAAATTCTTACAAAATTCGTTCAGGGGCTGTGATGCCACCTGGATTGACCATATCTAGACCCACAGTTGATTGAGACATAAGGGTGGACACTCTTGGGGCTGAGAGGTTTGGTGAGGTTGGGTGAGCAAACGCAGACCCTTTAAAGTAATACTGCGTGGTACCCATCCCATGGGTCCCAAATCTCCAGGTTCAAGGGCATCTTCCTACATCGAAAGCATGCATGAGAAACCCAGAAGATGGTACACCGTGTGATCCGGAAAGGTTTTCAAAACGCACCTCATTTCTCATCTCCTTGTGCTCGGGTTTGCCATTCCAGCCGCTTTACTAGCAATCTCCCTCCTTGGAGAATCAGCACCTTTAACCTCCTGTTCCGTACAGGTTGCAATTTGTCCTGAGGATGAACGGGAAGAGGGGGAACCAATGAGAGACTAGCTCTAGGTGTTGGGACAGGCACAGGTCACTCTATTTTCCCATCAGGAAGAAGAATTAACCACAGGCTCAGCCTGCCGCCCGGGACCAGAATAGGGCCTGAAGCAATCCTGCGCTTTTGCGGCCAGCTCCCAAGAAAGCGAGTTGAAAAATGGAGCTCAGGGGCACTGCAATTCACAAACCTGCAGACTTATAAATGATGACTCTCGTCCACAAATATATTGAGGGAAGGCAACGAAGAGGATTGGAAAGCAAGGCAGAATTGCAGGAAACAGATTTCAGGAGGGAGATTCGAATCGCCTTTAAAGAACAGGAAAAGCGGCAAAACCTCGACAATGATGCCCTTGACCAAAAAGAGCGTATGCGTTTTTTCCTGAATATATTCAGGAAAAAACGCATACGCCGTTTTTGGCCAACCAAGCAACCTGGAAAGGCAAATCAGCGCTACAAAGAAGTCTCGCTTCCCATCGGTCAAAAGGGCCATGCTGAATAAAGTGTCAAAACCAGAAATGCAAAACAGGCCATGGAGAAACGGGAGCCTGGCTACGCTGATGGGCGGGATGTAAATTGCCAACAGCCACTCTGGAGAAGTGCACGGTGTGTCCTGAAACATCGAAAAAAATCAGCTTAGGGAGCATAGGGCACTTCCACTCATGGGCGTATAAATTGGGAAAACTAAAAATCAGCAAGACACAGGCACCCCAAAGTTTAGGGCTGCTCTGTTGACAAGAACCTCCACTTCGTTACACCTTAAATATCCCAGGAAAGAGAAAAATGGATAAAGAAGTTGTGGTCCTTATGTACAATGGAATATCACTCAGCCATGAAATCAACGTCATAAGGCTAGTAGCAGCAAGATGAGTGGATTTAGGTAGGACGATTCTAAGTGAAATAAGTCACACAGAAAAAGATACTTATCATAAGATATCACTTATAGAGGGAATATAAAAACCGCTACCCTTGAACTGAATTACAAATCAGAGCAGGGTAACACGTTTAGAAAACACACTATGGCTGCTTAACGGGAAAGGTGAGGTGGGGTGATGCATAAAACAAGGGTTTCAAATTAGCTCAGATACCGTTCCATAAACCCAATAGGTAACAGACAAGACCTACTCCTTGCTCAGTGATTTGGACTCAACACCCCCTATTCACCGCCCAAGAATATATCTGACTAGTAAGAATCTTAAAACCTATGCATTGATATCTCTCTGTAAGTGAGTCCAGTGGGTGTAAAGCGGCAAAAACACAGCAGTGAAAAGCAGGTAAACCCCATTATAAAAATCAATTACTTTTAAAAACCCGTGAAACAAAGACAGTGAAAGAGAGAGAAATTCTTACAAAATTCGTTCAGGGGCTGTGATGCCACCTGGATTGACCATATCTAGACCCACAGTTGATTGAGACATAAGGGTGGACACTCTTGGGGCTGAGAGGTTTGGTGAGGTTGGGTGAGCAAACGCAGACCCTTTAAAGTAATACTGCGTGGTACCCATCCCATGGGTCCCAAATCTCCAGGTTCAAGGGCATCTTCCTACATCGAAAGCATGCATGAGAAACCCAGAAGATGGTACACCGTGTGATCCGGAAAGGTTTTCAAAACGCACCTCATTTCTCATCTCCTTGTGCTCGGGTTTGCCATTCCAGCCGCTTTACTAGCAATCTCCCTCCTTGGAGAATCAGCACCTTTAACCTCCTGTTCCGTACAGGTTGCAATTTGTCCTGAGGATGAACGGGAAGAGGGGGAACCAATGAGAGACTAGCTCTAGGTGTTGGGACAGGCACAGGTCACTCTATTTTCCCATCAGGAAGAAGAATTAACCACAGGCTCAGCCTGCCGCCCGGGACCAGAATAGGGCCTGAAGCAATCCTGCGCTTTTGCGGCCAGCTCCCAAGAAAGCGAGTTGAAAAATGGAGCTCAGGGGCACTGCAATTCACAAACCTGCAGACTTAGAAATGATGACTCTCGTCCACAAATATATTGAGGGAAGGCAACGAAGAGGATTGGAAAGCAAGGCAGAATTGCAGGAAACAGATTTCAGGAGGGAGATTCGAATCGCCTTTAAAGCACAGGAAAAGCGGCAAAACCTCGACAATGATGCCCTTGGCCAAAAAGGGCGTATGCGTTTTTTCCTGAATATATTCAGGAAAAAACGCATACGTCCTTTTTGGCCAACCAAGCAACCTGGAAAGGCAAATCAGCGCTACAAAGAAGTCTCGCTTCCCATCGGTCAAAAGGGCCATGCTGAATAAAGTGTCAAAACCAGAAATGCAAAACAGGCCATGGAGAAACGGGAGCCTGGCTACGCTGATGGGCGGGATGTAAATTGCCAACAGCCACTCTGGAGAAGTGCACGGTGTGTCCTGAAACATCGAAAAAAATCAGCTTAGGGAGCATAGGGCACTTCCACTCATGGGCGTATAAATTGGGAAAACTAAAAATCAGCAAGACACAGGCACCCCAAAGTTTAGGGCTGCTCTGTTGACAAGAACCTCCACTTCGTTACACCTTAAATATCCCAGGAAAGAGAAAAATGGATAAAGAAGTTGTGGTCCTTATGTACAATGGAATATCACTCAGCCATGAAATCAACGTCATAAGGCTAGTAGCAGCAAGATGAGTGGATTTAGGTAGGACGATTCTAAGTGAAATAAGTCACACAGAAAAAGATACTTATCATAAGATATCACTTATAGAGGGAATATAAAAACCGCTACCCTTGAACTGAATTACAAATCAGAGCAGGGTCACACGTTTAGAAAACACACTATGGCTGCTTAACGGGAAAGGTGAGGTGGGGTGATGCATAAAACAAGGGTTTCAAATTAGCTCAGATACCGTTCCATAAACCCAATAGGTAATAGACAAGACCTACTCCTTGCTCAGTGAATTGGACTCAACACCCCCTATTCACCGCCCAAGAATATATCTGACTAGTAAGAATCTTAAAACCTATGCATTGATATCTCTCTGTAAGTGAGTCAAGTGGGTGTAAAGCGGCAAAAACACAGCAGTGAAGAGCAGGTAAACCCCATTATAAAAATCAATTACTTTTAAAAACCCGTGAAACAAAGACAGTGAAAGAGAGAGAAATTCTTACAAAATTCGTTCAGGGGCTGTGATGCCACCTGGATTGACCATATCTAGACCCACAGTTGATTGAGACATAAGGGTGGACACTCTTGGGGCTGAGAGGTTTGGTGAGGTTGGGTGAGCAAACGCAGACCCTTTAAAGTAATACTGCGTGGTACCCATCCCATGGGTCCCAAATCTCCAGGTTCAAGGGCATCTTCCTACATCGAAAGCATGCATGAGAAACCCAGAAGATGGTACAGCGTGTGATCCGAAAGGTTTTCAAAACGCACCTCATTTCTCATCTCCTTGTGCTCGGGTTTGCCATTCCAGCCGCTTTACTAGCAATCTCCCTCCTTGGAGAATCAGCACCTTTAACCTCCTGTTCCGTACAGGTTGCAATTTGTCCTGAGGATGTACGGGAAGAGGGGGAACCAATGAGAGACTAGCTCTAGGTGTTGGGACAGGCACAGGTCACTCTATTTTCCCATCAGGAAGAAGAATTAACCACAGGCTCAGCCTGCCGCCCGGGACCAGAATAGGGCCTGAAGCAATCCTGCGCTTTTGCGGCCAGCTCCCAAGAAAGAGAGTTGAAAAATGGAGCTCAGGGGCACTGCAATTCACAAACCTGCAGACTTATAAATGATGACTCTCGTCCACAAATATATTGAGGGAAGGCAACGAAGAGGATTGGAAAGCAAGGCAGAATTGCAGGAAACAGATTTCAGGAGGGAGATTCGAATCGCCTTTAAAGCACAGGAAAAGCGGCAAAACCTCGACAATGATGCCCTTGGCCAAAAAGGGCGTATGCGTTTTTTCCTGAATATATTCAGGAAAAAACGCATACGCCCTTTTTGGCCAACCAAGCAACCTGGAAAGGCAAATCAGCGCTACAAAGAAGTCTCGCTTCCCATCGGTCAAAAGGGCCATGCTGAATAAAGTGTCAAAACCAGAAATGCAAAACAGGCCATGGAGAAACGGGAGCCTGGCTACGCTGATGGGCGGGATGTAAATTGCCAACAGCCACTCTGGAGAAGTGCACGGTGTTTCCTGAAACATCGAAAAAAATCAGCTTAGGGAGCATAGGGCACTTCCACTCATGGGCGTATAAATTGGGAAAACTAAAAATCAGCAAGACACAGGCACCCCAAAGTTTAGGGCTGTTCTGTTGACAAGAACCTCCACTTCGTTACACCTTAAATATCCCAGGAAAGAGAAAAATGGATAAAGAAGTTGTGGTCCTTATGTACAATGGAATATCACTCAGCCATGAAATCAACGTCATGAGGCAAGTAGCAGCAAGATGAGTGGATTTAGGTAGGACGATTCTAAGTGAAATAAGTCACACAGAAAATGATACTTATCATAAGATATCACTTATAGAGGGAATATAAAAACCGCTACCCTTGAACTGAATTACAAATCAGAGCAGGGTCACACGTTTAGAAAACACACTATGGCTGCTTAACGGGAAAGGTGAGGTGGGGTGATGCATAAAACAAGGGTTTCAAATTAGCTCAGATACCGTTCCATAAACCCAATAGGTAATAGACAAGACCTACTCCTTGCTCAGTGAATTGGACTCAACACCCCCTATTCACCGCCCAAGAATATATCTGACTAGTAAGAAACTTAAAACCTATGCATTGATATCTCTCTGTAAGTGAGTCAAGTGGGTGTAAAGCGGCAAAAACACAGCAGTGAAAAGCAGGTAAACCCCATTATAAAAATCAATTACTTTTAAAAACCCGTGAAACAAAGACAGTGAAAGAGAGAGAAATTCTTACAAAATTCGTTCAGGGGCTGTGATGCCACCTGGATTGACCATATCTAGACCCACAGTTGATTGAGACATAAGGGTGGACACTCTTGGGGCTGAGAGGTTTGGTGAGGTTGGGTGAGCAAACGCAGACCCTTTAAAGTAATACTGCGTGGTACCCATCCCATGGGTCCCAAATCTCCAGGTTCAAGGGCATCTTCCTACATCGAAAGCATGCATGAGAAACCCAGAAGATGGTACACCGTGTGATCCGGAAAGGTTTTCAAAACGCACCTCATTTCTCATCTCCTTGTGCTCGGGTTTGCCATTCCAGCCGCTTTACTAGCAATCTCCCTCCTTGGAGAATCAGCACCTTTAACCTCCTGTTCCGTACAGGTTGCAATTTGTCCTGAGGATGAACGGGAAGAGGGGGAACCAATGAGAGACTAGCTCTAGGTGTTGGGACAGGCACAGGTCACTCTATTTTCCCATCAGGAAGAAGAATTAACCACAGGCTCAGCCTGCCGCCCGGGACCAGAATAGGGCCTGAAGCAATCCTGCGCTTTTGCGGCCAGCTCCCAAGAAAGCGAGTTGAAAAATGGAGCTCAGGGGCACTGCAATTCACAAACCTGCAGACTTATAAATGATGACTCTCGTCCACAAATATATTGAGGGAAGGCAACGAAGAGGATTGGAAAGCAAGGCAGAATTGCAGGAAACAGATTTCAGGAGGGAGATTCGAATCGCCTTTAAAGAACAGGAAAAGCGGCAAAACCTCGACAATGATGCCCTTGACCAAAAAGGGCGTATGCGTTTTTTCCTGAATATATTCAGGAAAAAACGCATACGCCCTTTTTGGCCAACCAAGCAACCTGGAAAGGCAAATCAGCGCTACAAAGAAGTCTCGCTTCCCATCGGTCAAAAGGGCCATGCTGAATAAAGTGTCAAAACCAGAAATGCAAAACAGGCCATGGAGAAACGGGAGCCTGGCTACGCTGATGGGCGGGATGTAAATTGCCAACAGCCACTCTGGAGAAGTGCACGGTGTGTCCTGAAACATCGAAAAAAATCAGCTTAGGGAGCATAGGGCACTTCCACTCATGGGCGTATAAATTGGGAAAACTAAAAATCAGCAAGACACAGGCACCCCAAAGTTTAGGGCTGCTCTGTTGACAAGAACCTCCACTTCGTTACACCTTAAATATCCCAGGAAAGAGAAAAATGGATAAAGAAGTTGTGGTCCTTATGTACAATGGAATATCACTCAGCCATGAAATCAACGTCATAAGGCTAGTAGCAGCAAGATGAGTGGATTTAGGTAGGACGATTCTAAGTGAAATAAGTCACACAGAAAAAGATACTTATCATAAGATATCACTTATAGAGGGAATATAAAAACCGCTACCCTTGAACTGAATTACAAATCAGAGCAGGGTCACACGTTTAGAAAACACACTATGGCTGCTTAACGGGAAAGGTGAGGTGGGGTGATGCATAAAACAAGGGTTTCAAATTAGCTCAGATACCGTTCCATAAACCCAATAGGTAATAGACAAGACCTACTCCTTGCTCAGTGAATTGGACTCAACACCCCCTATTCACCGCCCAAGAATATTTCTGACTAGTAAGAAACTTAAAACCTATGCATTGATATCTCTCTGTAAGTGAGTCAAGTGGGTGTAAAGCGGCAAAAACACAGCAGTGAAAAGCAGGTAAACCCCATTATAAAAATCAATTACTTTTAAAAACCCGTGAAACAAAGACAGTGAAAGAGAGAGAAATTCTTACAAAATTCGTTCAGGGGCTGTGATGCCACCTGGATTGACCATATCTAGACCCACAGTTGATTGAGACATAAGGGTGGACATTCTTGGGGCTGAGAGGTTTGGTGAGGTTGGGTGAGCAAACGCAGACCCTTTAAAGTAATACTGCGTGGTACCCATCCCATGGGTCCCAAATCTCCAGGTTCAAGGGCATCTTCCTACATCGAAAGCATGCATGAGAAACCCAGAAGATGGTACACCGTGTGATCCGGAAAGGTTTTCAAAACGCACCTCATTTCTCATCTCCTTGTGCTCGGGTTTGCCATTCCAGCCGCTTTACTAGCAATCTCCCTCCTTGGAGAATCAGCACCTTTAACCTCCTGTTCCGTACAGGTTGCAATTTGTCCTGAGGATGAACGGGAAGAGGGGGAACCAATGAGACACTAGCTCTAGGTGTTGGGACAGGCACAGGTCACTCTATTTTCCCATCAGGAAGAAGAATTAACCACAGGCTCAGCCTGCCGCCCGGGACCAGAATAGGGCCTGAAGCAATCCTGCGCTTTTGCGGCCAGCTCCCAAGAAAGCGAGTTGAAAAATGGAGCTCAGGGGCACTGCAATTCACAAACCTGCAGACTTATAAATGATGACTCTCGTCCACAAATATATTGAGGGAAGGCAACGAAGAGGATTGGAAAGCAAGGCAGAATTGCAGGAAACAGATTTCAGGAGGGAGATTCGAATCGCCTTTAAAGAACAGGAAAAGCGGCAAAACCTCGACAATGATGCCCTTGACCAAAAAGGGCGTATGCGTTTTTTCCTGAATATATTCAGGAAAAAACGCATACGCCCTTTTTGGCCAACCAAGCAACCTGGAAAGGCAAATCAGCGCTACAAAGAAGTCTCGCTTCCCATCGGTCAAAAGGGCCATGCTGAATAAAGTGTCAAAACCAGAAATGCAAAACAGGCCATGGAGAAACGGGAGCCTGGCTACGCTGATGGGCGGGATGTAAATTGCCAACAGCCACTCTGGAGAAGTGCACGGTGTGTCCTGAAACATCGAAAAAAATCAGCTTAGGGAGCATAGGGCACTTCCACTCATGGGCGTATAAATTGGGAGAACTAAAAATCAGCAAGACACAGGCACCCCAAAGTTTAGGGCTGCTCTGTTGACAAGAACCTCCACTTCGTTACACCTTAAATATCCCAGGAAAGAGAAAAATGGATAAAGAAGTTGTGGTCCTTATGTACAATGGAATATCACTCAGCCATGAAATCAACGTCATAAGGCTAGTAGCAGCAAGATGAGTGGATTTAGGTAGGACGATTCTAAGTGAAATAAGTCACACAGAAAAAGATACTTATCATAAGATATCACTTATAGAGGGAATATAAAAACCGCTACCCTTGAACTGAATTACAAATCAGAGCAGGGTAACACGTTTAGAAAACACACTATGGCTGCTTAACGGGAAAGGGGAGGTGGGGTGATGCATAAAACAAGGGTTTCAAATTAGCTCAGATACCGTTCCATAAACCCAATAGGTAATAGACAAGACCTACTCCTTGCTCAGTGAATTGGACTCAACACCCCCTATTCACCGCCCAAGAATATATCTGACTAGTAAGAATCTTAAAACCTATGCATTGATATCTCTCTGTAAGTGAGTCAAGTGGGTGTAAAGCGGCAAAAACACAGCAGTGAAGAGCAGGTAAACCCCATTATAAAAATCAATTACTTTTAAAAACCGGTGAAACAAAGACAGTGAAAGAGAGAGAAATTCTTACAAAATTCGTTCAGGGGCTGTGATGCCACCTGGATTGACCATATCTAGACCCACAGTTGATTGAGACATAAGGGTGGACACTCTTGGGGCTGAGAGGTTTGGTGAGGTTGGGTGAGCAAACGCAGACCCTTTAAAGTAATACTGCGTGGTACCCATCCCATGGGTCCCAAATCTCCAGGTTCAAGGGCATCTTCCTACATCGAAAGCATGCATGAGAAACCCAGAAGATGGTACACCGTGTGATCCGGAAAGGTTTTCAAAACGCACCTCATTTCTCATCTCCTTGTGCTCGGGTTTGCCATTCCAGCCGCTTTACTAGCAATCTCCCTCCTTGGAGAATCAGCACCTTTAACCTCCTGTTCCGTACAGGTTGCAATTTGTCCTGAGGATGAACGGGAAGAGGGGGAACCAATGAGACACTAGCTCTAGGTGTAGGAACAGGCACAGGTCACTCTATTTTCCCATCAGGAAGAAGAATTAACCAGATGCTCAGCCTGCCGCCCGGGACCAGAATAGGGCCTGAAGCAATCCTGTGCTTTTGCAGCCAGCTCCCAAGAAAGCGAGTTGAAAAATGGAGCTCAGGGGCACTGCAATTCACAAACCTGCAGACTTAGAAATGATGACTCTCGTCCACAAATATATTGAGGGAAGGCAACGAAGAGGATTGGAAAGCAAGGCAGAATTGCAGGAAACAGATTTCAGGAGGGAGATTCGAATCGCCTTTAAAGCACAGGAAAAGCGGCAAAACCTCGACAATGATGCCCTTGGCCAAAAAGGGCGTATGCGTTTTTTCCTGAATATATTCAGGAAAAAACGCATACGCCCTTTTTGGCCAACCAAGCAACCTGGAAAGGCAAATCAGCGCTACAAAGAAGTCTCGCTTCCCATCGGTCAAAAGGGCCATGCTGAATAAAGTGTCAAAACCAGAAATGCAAAACAGGCCATGGAGAAACGGGAGCCTGGCTACGCTGATGGGCGGGATGTAAATTGCCAACAGCCACTCTGGAGAAGTGCACGGTGTGTCCTGAAACATCGAAAAAAATCAGCTTAGGGAGCATAGGGCACTTCCACTCATGGGCGTATAAATTGGGAAAACTAAAAATCAGCAAGACACAGGCACCCCAAAGTTTAGGGCTGCTCTGTTGACAAGAACCTCCACTTCGTTACACCTTAAATATCCCAGGAAAGAGAAAAATGGATAAAGAAGTTGTGGTCCTTATGTACAATGGAATATCACTCAGCCATGAAATCAACGTCATAAGGCAAGTAGCAGCAAGATGAGTGGATTTAGGTAGGACGATTCTAAGTGAAATAAGTCACACAGAAAATGATACTTATCATAAGATATCACTTATAGAGGGAATATAAAAACCGCTACCCTTGAACTGAATTACAAATCAGAGCAGGGTCACACGTTTAGAAAACACACTATGGCTGCTTAACGGGAAAGGTGAGGTGGGGTGATGCATAAAACAAGGGTTTCAAATTAGCTCAGATACCGTTCCATAAACCCAATAGGTAATAGACAAGACCTACTCCTTGCTCAGTGAATTGGACTCAACACCCCCTATTCACCGCCCAAGAATATATCTGACTAGTAAGAAACTTAAAACCTATGCATTGATATCTCTCTGTAAGTGAGTCAAGTGGGTGTAAAGCGGCAAAAACACAGCAGTGAAAAGCAGGTAAACCCCATTATAAAAATCAATTACTTTTAAAAACCCGTGAAACAAAGACAGTGAAAGAGAGAGAAATTCTTACAAAATTCGTTCAGGGGCTGTGATGCCACCTGGATTGACCATATCTAGACCCACAGTTGATTGAGACATAAGGGTGGACACTCTTGGGGCTGAGAGGTTTGGTGAGGTTGGGTGAGCAAACGCAGACCCTTTAAAGTAATACTGCGTGGTACCCATCCCATGGGTCCCAAATCTCCAGGTTCAAGGGCATCTTCCTACATCGAAAGCATGCATGAGAAACCCAGAAGATGGTACACCGTGTGATCCGGAAAGGTTTTCAAAACGCACCTCATTTCTCATCTCCTTGTGCTCGGGTTTGCCATTCCAGCCGCTTTACTAGCAATCTCCCTCCTTGGAGAATCAGCACCTTTAACCTCCTGTTCCGTACAGGTTGCAATTTGTCCTGAGGATGAACGGGAAGAGGGGGAACCAATGAGAGACTAGCTCTAGGTGTTGGGACAGGCACAGGTCACTCTATTTTCCCATCAGGAAGAAGAATTAACCACAGGCTCAGCCTGCCGCCCGGGACCAGAATAGGGCCTGAAGCAATCCTGCGCTTTTGCGGCCAGCTCCCAAGAAAGCGAGTTGAAAAATGGAGCTCAGGGGCACTGCAATTCACAAACCTGCAGACTTATAAATGATGACTCTCGTCCACAAATATATTGAGGGAAGGCAACGAAGAGGATTGGAAAGCAAGGCAGAATTGCAGGAAACAGATTTCAGGAGGGAGATTCGAATCGCCTTTAAAGAACAGGAAAAGCGGCAAAACCTCGACAATGATGCCCTTGGCCAAAAAGGGCGTATGCGTTTTTTCCTGAATATATTCAGGAAAAAACGCATACGCCCTTTTTGGCCAACCAAGCAACCTGGAAAGGCAAATCAGCGCTACAAAGAAGTCTCGCTTCCCATCGGTCAAAAGGGCCATGCTGAATAAAGTGTCAAAACCAGAAATGCAAAACAGGCCATGGAGAAACGGGAGCCTGGCTACGCTGATGGGCGGGATGTAAATTGCCAACAGCCACTCTGGAGAAGTGCACGGTGTGTCCTGAAACATCGAAAAAAATCAGCTTAGGGAGCATAGGGCACTTCCACTCATGGGCGTATAAATTGGGAAAACTAAAAATCAGCAAGACACAGGCACCCCAAAGTTTAGGGCTGCTCTGTTGACAAGAACCTCCACTTCGTTACACCTTAAATATCCCAGGAAAGAGAAAAATGGATAAAGAAGTTGTGGTCCTTATGTACAATGGAATATCACTCAGCCATGAAATCAACGTCATAAGGCTAGTAGCAGCAAGATGAGTGGATTTAGGTAGGACGATTCTAAGTGAAATAAGTCACACAGAAAAAGATACTTATCATAAGATATCACTTATAGAGGGAATATAAAAACCGCTACCCTTGAACTGAATTACAAATCAGAGCAGGGTAACACGTTTAGAAAACACACTATGGCTGCTTAACGGGAAAGGTGAGGTGGGGTGATGCATAAAACAAGGGTTTCAAATTAGCTCAGATACCGTTCCATAAACCCAATAGGTAATAGACAAGACCTACTCCTTGCTCAGTGAATTGGACTCAACACCCCCTATTCACCGCCCAAGAATATATCTGACTAGTAAGAATCTTAAAACCTATGCATTGATATCTCTCTGTAAGTGAGTCCAGTGGGTGTAAAGCGGCAAAAACACAGCAGTGAAAAGCAGGTAAACCCCATTATAAAAATCAATTACTTTTAAAAACCCGTGAAACAAAGACAGTGAAAGAGAGAGAAATTCTTACAAAATTCGTTCAGGGGCTGTGATGCCACCTGGATTGACCATATCTAGACCCACAGTTGATTGAGACATAAGGGTGGACACTCTTGGGGCTGAGAGGTTTGGTGAGGTTGGGTGAGCAAACGCAGACCCTTTAAAGTAATACTGCGTGGTACCCATCATATGGGTCCCAAATCTCCAGGTTCAAGGGCATCTTCATACATCGAAAGCATGCATGAGAAACCCAGAAGATGGTACACCGTGTGATCCGGAAAGGTTTTCAAAACGCACCTCATTTCTCATCTCCTTGTGCTCGGGTTTGCCATTCCAGCCGCTTTACTAGCAATCTCCCTCCTTGGAGAATCAGCACCTTTAACCTCCTGTTCCGTACAGGTTGCAATTTGTCCTGAGGATGAACGGGAAGAGGGGGAACCAATGAGAGACTAGCTCTAGGTGTTGGGACAGGCACAGGTCACTCTATTTTCCCATCAGGAAGAAGAATTAACCACAGGCTCAGCCTGCCGCCCGGGACCAGAATAGGGCCTGAAGCAATCCTGCGCTTTTGCGGCCAGCTCCCAAGAAAGCGAGTTGAAAAATGGAGCTCAGGGGCACTGCAATTCACAAACCTGCAGACTTATAAATGATGACTCTCGTCCACAAATATATTGAGGGAAGGCAACGAAGAGGATTGGAAAGCAAGGCAGAATTGCAGGAAACAGATTTCAGGAGGGAGATTCGAATCGCCTTTAAAGCACAGGAAAAGCGGCAAAACCTCGACAATGATGCCCTTGGCCAAAAAGGGCGTATGCGTTTTTTCCTGAATATATTCAGGAAAAAACGCATACGCCCTTTTTGGCCAACCAAGCAACCTGGAAAGGCAAATCAGCGCTACAAAGAAGTCTCGCTTCCCATCGGTCAAAAGGGCCATGCTGAATAAAGTGTCAAAACCAGAAATGCAAAACAGGCCATGGAGAAACGGGAGCCTGGCTACGCTGATGGGCGGGATGTAAATTGCCAACAGCCACTCTGGAGAAGTGCACGGTGTGTCCTGAAATATCGAAAAAAATCAGCTTAGGGAGCATAGGGCACTTCCACTCATGGGCGTATAAATTGGGAAAACTAAAAATCAGCAAGACACAGGCACCCCAAAGTTTAGGGCTGCTCTGTTGACAAGAACCTCCACTTCGTTACACCTTAAATATCCCAGGAAAGGGAAAAATGGATAAAGAAGTTGTGGTCCTTATGTACAATGGAATATCACTCAGCCATGAAATCAACGTCATAAGGCTAGTAGCAGCAAGATGAGTGGATTTAGGTAGGACGATTCTAAGTGAAATAAGTCACACAGAAAAAGATACTTATCATAAGATATCACTTATAGAGGGAATATAAAAACCGCTACCCTTGAACTGAATTACAAATCAGAGCAGGGTCACACGTTTAGAAAACACACTATGGCTGCTTAACGGGAAAGGTGAGGTGGGGTGATGCATAAAACAAGGGTTTCAAATTAGCTCAGATACCGTTCCATAAACCCAATAGGTAATAGACAAGACCTACTCCTTGCTCAGTGAATTGGACTCAACACCCCCTATTCACCGCCCAAGAATATATCTGACTAGTAAGAATCTTAAAACCTATGCATTGATATCTCTCTGTAAGTGAGTCAAGTGGGTGTAAAGCGGCAAAAACACAGCAGTGAAGAGCAGGTAAACCCCATTATAAAAATCAATTACTTTTAAAAACCCGTGAAACAAAGACAGTGAAAGAGAGAGAAATTCTTACAAAATTCGTTCAGGGGCTGTGATGCCACCTGGATTGACCATATCTAGACCCACAGTTGATTGAGACATAAGGGTGGACACTCTTGGGGCTGAGAGGTTTGGTGAGGTTGGGTGAGCAAACGCAGACCCTTTAAAGTAATACTGCGTGGTACCCATCCCATGGGTCCCAAATCTCCAGGTTCAAGGGCATCTTCCTACATCGAAAGCATGCATGAGAAACCCAGAAGATGGTACACCGTGTGATCCGGAAAGGTTTTCAAAACGCACCTCATTTCTCATCTCCTTGTGCTCGGGTTTGCCATTCCAGCCGCTTTACTAGCAATCTCCCTCCTTGGAGAATCAGCACCTTTAACCTCCTGTTCCGTACAGGTTGCAATTTGTCCTGAGGATGAACGGGAAGAGGGGGAACCAATGAGAGACTAGCTCTAGGTGTTGGGACAGGCACAGGTCACTCTATTTTCCCATCAGGAAGAAGAATTAACCACAGGCTCAGCCTGCCGCCCGGGACCAGAATAGGGCCTGAAGCAATCCTGCGCTTTTGCGGCCAGCTCCCAAGAAAGCGAGTTGACAAATGGAGCTCAGGGGCACTGCAATTCACAAACCTGCAGACTTATAAATGATGACTCTCGTCCACAAATATATTGAGGGAAGGCAACGAAGAGGATTGGAAAGCAAGGCAGAATTGCAGGAAACAGATTTCAGGAGGGAGATTCGAATCGCCTTTAAAGAACAGGAAAAGCGGCAAAACCTCGACAATGATGCCCTTGACCAAAAAGGGCGTATGCGTTTTTTCCTGAATATATTCAGGAAAAAACGCATACGCCCTTTTTGGCCAACCAAGCAACCTGGAAAGGCAAATCAGCGCTACAAAGAAGTCTCGCTTCCCATCGGTCAAAAGGGCCATGCTGAATAAAGTGTCAAAACCAGAAATGCAAAACAGGCCATGGAGAAACGGGAGCCTGGCTACGCTGATGGGCGGGATGTAAATTGCCAACAGCCACTCTGGAGAAGTGCACGGTGTGTCCTGAAACATCGAAAAAAATCAGCTTAGGGAGCATAGGGCACTTCCACTCATGGGCGTATAAATTGGGAAAACTAAAAATCAGCAAGACACAGGCACCCCAAAGTTTAGGGCTGCTCTGTTGACAAGAACCTCCACTTCGTTACACCTTAAATATCCCAGGAAAGAGAAAAATGGATAAAGAAGTTGTGGTCCTTATGTACAATGGAATATCACTCAGCCATGAAATCAACGTCATAAGGCTAGTAGCAGCAAGATGAGTGGATTTAGGTAGGACGATTCTAAGTGAAATAAGTCACACAGAAAAAGATACTTAGCATAAGATATCACTTATAGAGGGAATATAAAAACCGCTACCCTTGAACTGAATTACAAATCAGAGCAGGGTCACACGTTTAGAAAACACACTATGGCTGCTTAACGGGAAAGGTGAGGTGGGGTGATGCATAAAACAAGGGTTTCAAATTAGCTCAGATACCGTTCCATAAACCCAATAGGTAATAGACAAGACCTACTCCTTGCTCAGTGAATTGGACTCAACACCCCCTATTCACCGCCCAAGAATATTTCTGACTAGTAAGAAACTTAAAACCTATGCATTGATATCTCTCTGTAAGTGAGTCAAGTGGGTGTAAAGCGGCAAAAACACAGCAGTGAAAAGCAGGTAAACCCCATTATAAAAATCAATTACTTTTAAAAACCCGTGAAACAAAGACAGTGAAAGAGAGAGAAATTCTTACAAAATTCGTTCAGGGGCTGTGATGCCACCTGGATTGACCATATCTAGACCCACAGTTGATTGAGACATAAGGGTGGACACTCTTGGGGCTGAGAGGTTTGGTGAGGTTGGGTGAGCAAACGCAGACCCTTTAAAGTAATACTGCGTGGTACCCATCCCATGGGTCCCAAATCTCCAGGTTCAAGGGCATCTTCCTACATCGAAAGCATGCATGAGAAACCCAGAAGATGGTACACCGTGTGATCCGGAAAGGTTTTCAAAACGCACCTCATTTCTCATCTCCTTGTGCTCGGGTTTGCCATTCCAGCCGCTTTACTAGCAATCTCCCTCCTTGGAGAATCAGCACCTTTAACCTCCTGTTCCGTACAGGTTGCAATTTGTCCTGAGGATGAACGGGAAGAGGGGGAACCAATGAGACACTAGCTCTAGGTGTTGGGACAGGCACAGGTCACTCTATTTTCCCATCAGGAAGAAGAATTAACCACAGGCTCAGCCTGCCGCCCGGGACCAGAATAGGGCCTGAAGCAATCCTGCGCTTTTGCGGCCAGCTCCCAAGAAAGCGAGTTGAAAAATGGAGCTCAGGGGCACTGCAATTCACAAACCTGCAGACTTATAAATGATGACTCTCGTCCACAAATATATTGAGGGAAGGCAACGAAGAGGATTGGAAAGCAAGGCAGAATTGCAGGAAACAGATTTCAGGAGGGAGATTCGAATCGCCTTTAAAGAACAGGAAAAGCGGCAAAACCTCGACAATGATGCCCTTGACCAAAAAGGGCGTATGCGTTTTTTCCTGAATATATTCAGGAAAAAACGCATACGCCCTTTTTGGCCAACCAAGCAACCTGGAAAGGCAAATCAGCGCTACAAAGAAGTCTCGCTTCCCATCGGTCAAAAGGGCCATGCTGAATAAAGTGTCAAAACCAGAAATGCAAAACAGGCCATGGAGAAACGGGAGCCTGGCTACGCTGATGGGCGGGATGTAAATTGCCAACAGCCACTCTGGAGAAGTGCACGGTGTGTCCTGAAACATCGAAAAAAATCAGCTTAGGGAGCATAGGGCACTTCCACTCATGGGCGTATAAATTGGAAAACTAAAAATCAGCAAGACACAGGCACCCCAAAGTTTAGGGCTGCTCTGTTGACAAGAACCTCCACTTCGTTACACCTTAAATATCCCAGGAAAGAGAAAAATGGATAAAGAAGTTGTGGTCCTTATGTACAATGGAATATCACTCAGCCATGAAATCAACGTCATAAGGCTAGTAGCAGCAAGATGAGTGGATTTAGGTAGGACGATTCTAAGTGAAATAAGTCACACAGAAAAAGATACTTATCATAAGATATCACTTATAGAGGGAATATAAAAACCGCTACCCTTGAACTGAATTACAAATCAGAGCAGGGTAACACGTTTAGAAAACACACTATGGCTGCTTAACGGGAAAGGGGAGGTGGGGTGATGCATAAAACAAGGGTTTCAAATTAGCTCAGATACCGTTCCATAAACCCAATAGGTAATAGACAAGACCTACTCCTTGCTCAGTGAATTGGACTCAACACCCCCTATTCACCGCCCAAGAATATATCTGACTAGTAAGAATCTTAAAACCTATGCATTGATATCTCTCTGTAAGTGAGTCAAGTGGGTGTAAAGCGGCAAAAACACAGCAGTGAAGAGCAGGTAAACCCCATTATAAAAATCAATTACTTTTAAAAACCCGTGAAACAAAGACAGTGAAAGAGAGAGAAATTCTTACAAAATTCGTTCAGGGGCTGTGATGCCACCTGGATTGACCATATCTAGACCCACAGTTGATTGAGACATAAGGGTGGACACTCTTGGGGCTGAGAGGTTTGGTGAGGTTGGGTGAGCAAACGCAGACCCTTTAAAGTAATACTGCGTGGTACCCATCCCATGGGTCCCAAATCTCCAGGTTTAAGGGCATCTTCCTACATCGAAAGCATGCATGAGAAACCCAGAAGATGGTACACCGTGTGATCCGGAAAGGTTTTCAAAACGCACCTCATTTCTCATCTCCTTGTGCTCGGGTTTGCCATTCCAGCCGCTTTACTAGCAATCTCCCTCCTTGGAGAATCAGCACCTTTAACCTCCTGTTCCGTACAGGTTGCAATTTGTCCTGAGGATGAACGGGAAGAGGGGGAACCAATGAGACACTAGCTCTAGGTGTAGGAACAGGCACAGGTCACTCTATTTTCCCATCAGGAAGAAGAATTAACCAGATGCTCAGCCTGCCGCCCGGGACCAGAATAGGGCCTGAAGCAATCCTGTGCTTTTGCAGACAGCTCCCAAGAAAGCGAGTTGAAAAATGGAGCTCAGGGGCACTGCAATTCACAAACCTGCAGACTTAGAAATGATGACTCTCGTCCACAAATATATTGAGGGAAGGCAACGAAGAGGATTGGAAAGCAAGGCAGAATTGCAGGAAACAGATTTCAGGAGGGAGATTCGAATCGCCTTTAAAGCACAGGAAAAGCGGCAAAACCTCGACAATGATGCCCTTGGCCAAAAAGGGCGTATGCGTTTTTTCCTGAATATATTCAGGAAAAAACGCATACGCCCTTTTTGGCCAACCAAGCAACCTGGAAAGGCAAATCAGCGCTACAAAGAAGTCTCGCTTCCCATCGGTCAAAAGGGCCATGCTGAATAAAGTGTCAAAACCAGAAATGCAAAACAGGCCATGGAGAAACGGGAGCCTGGCTACGCTGATGGGCGGGATGTAAATTGCCAACAGCCACTCTGGAGAAGTGCACGGTGTGTCCTGAAACATCGAAAAAAATCAGCTTAGGGAGCATAGGGCACTTCCACTCATGGGCGTATAAATTGGGAAAACTAAAAATCAGCAAGACACAGGCACCCCAAAGTTTAGGGCTGCTCTGTTGACAAGAACCTCCACTTCGTTACACCTTAAATATCCCAGGAAAGAGAAAAATGGATAAAGAAGTTGTGGTCCTTATGTACAATGGAATATCACTCAGCCATGAAATCAACGTCATAAGGCAAGTAGCAGCAAGATGAGTGGATTTAGGTAGGACGATTCTAAGTGAAATAAGTCACACAGAAAATGATACTTATCATAAGATATCACTTATAGAGGGAATATAAAAACCGCTACCCTTGAACTGAATTACAAATCAGAGCAGGGTCACACGTTTAGAAAACACACTATGGCTGCTTAACGGGAAAGGTGAGGTGGGGTGATGCATAAAACAAGGGTTTCAAATTAGCTCAGATACCGTTCCATAAACCCAATAGGTAATAGACAAGACCTACTCCTTGCTCAGTGAATTGGACTCAACACCCCCTATTCACCGCCCAAGAATATATCTGACTAGTAAGAAACTTAAAACCTATGCATTGATATCTCTCTGTAAGTGAGTCAAGTGGGTGTAAAGCGGCAAAAACACAGCAGTGAAAAGCAGGTAAACCCCATTATAAAAATCAATTACTTTTAAAAACCCGTGAAACAAAGACAGTGAAAGAGAGAGAAATTCTTACAAAATTCGTTCAGGGGCTGTGATGCCACCTGGATTGACCATATCTAGACCCACAGTTGATTGAGACATAAGGGTGGACACTCTTGGGGCTGAGAGGTTTGGTGAGGTTGGGTGAGCAAACGCAGACCCTTTAAAGTAATACTGCGTGGTACCCATCCCATGGGTCCCAAATCTCCAGGTTCAAGGGCATCTTCCTACATCGAAAGCATGCATGAGAAACCCAGAAGATGGTACACCGTGTGATCCGGAAAGGTTTTCAAAACGCACCTCATTTCTCATCTCCTTGTGCTCGGGTTTGCCATTCCAGCCGCTTTACTAGCAATCTCCCTCCTTGGAGAATCAGCACCTTTAACCTCCTGTTCCGTACAGGTTGCAATTTGTCCTGAGGATGAACGGGAAGAGGGGGAACCAATGAGAGACTAGCTCTAGGTGTTGGGACAGGCACAGGTCACTCTATTTTCCCATCAGGAAGAAGAATTAACCACAGGCTCAGCCTGCCGCCCGGGACCAGAATAGGGCCTGAAGCAATCCTGCGCTTTTGCGGCCAGCTCCCAAGAAAGCGAGTTGAAAAATGGAGCTCAGGGGCACTGCAATTCACAAACCTGCAGACTTATAAATGATGACTCTCGTCCACAAATATATTGAGGGAAGGCAACGAAGAGGATTGGAAAGCAAGGCAGAATTGCAGGAAACAGATTTCAGGAGGGAGATTCGAATCGCCTTTAAAGAACAGGAAAAGCGGCAAAACCTCGACAATGATGCCCTTGACCAAAAAGGGCGTATGCGTTTTTTCCTGAATATATTCAGGAAAAAACGCATACGCCCTTTTTGGCCAACCAAGCAACCTGGAAAGGCAAATCAGCGCTACAAAGAAGTCTCGCTTCCCATCGGTCAAAAGGGCCATGCTGAATAAAGTGTCAAAACCAGAAATGCAAAACAGGCCATGGAGAAACGGGAGCCTGGCTACGCTGATGGGCGGGATGTAAATTGCCAACAGCCACTCTGGAGAAGTGCACGGTGTGTCCTGAAACATCGAAAAAAATCAGCTTAGGGAGCATAGGGCACTTCCACTCATGGGCGTATAAATTGGGAAAACTAAAAATCAGCAAGACACAGGCACCCCAAAGTTTAGGGCTGCTCTGTTGACAAGAACCTCCACTTCGTTACACCTTAAATATCCCAGGAAAGAGAAAAATGGATAAAGAAGTTGTGGTCCTTATGTACAATGGAATATCACTCAGCCATGAAATCAACGTCATAAGGCTAGTAGCAGCAAGATGAGTGGATTTAGGTAGGACGATTCTAAGTGAAATAAGTCACACAGAAAAAGATACTTATCATAAGATATCACTTATAGAGGGAATATAAAAACCGCTACCCTTGAACTGAATTACAAATCAGAGCAGGGTCACACGTTTAGAAAACACACTATGGCTGCTTAACGGGAAAGGTGAGGTGGGGTGATGCATAAAACAAGGGTTTCAAATTAGCTCAGATACCGTTCCATAAACCCAATAGGTAATAGACAAGACCTACTCCTTGCTCAGTGAATTGGACTCAACACCCCCTATTCACCGCCCAAGAATATATCTGACTAGTAAGAATCTTAAAACCTATGCATTGATATCTCTCTGTAAGTGAGTCCAGTGGGTGTAAAGCGGCAAAAACACAGCAGTGAAAAGCAGGTAAACCCCATTATAAAAATCAATTACTTTTAAAAACCCGTGAAACAAAGACAGTGAAAGAGAGAGAAATTCTTACAAAATTCGTTCAGGGGCTGTGATGCCACCTGGATTGACCATATCTAGACCCACAGTTGATTGAGACATAAGGGTGGACACTCTTGGGGCTGAGAGGTTTGGTGAGGTTGGGTGAGCAAACGCAGACCCTTTAAAGTAATACTGCGTGGTACCCATCCCATGGGTCCCAAATCTCCAGGTTCAAGGGCATCTTCATACATCGAAAGCATGCATGAGAAACCCAGAAGATGGTACACCGTGTGATCCGGAAAGGTTTTCAAAACGCACCTCATTTCTCATCTCCTTGTGCTCGGGTTTGCCATTCCAGCCGCTTTACTAGCAATCTCCCTCCTTGGAGAATCAGCACCTTTAACCTCCTGTTCCGTACAGGTTGCAATTTGTCCTGAGGATGAACGGGAAGAGGGGGAACCAATGAGAGACTAGCTCTAGGTGTTGGGACAGGCACAGGTCACTCTATTTTCCCATCAGGAAGAAGAATTAACCACAGGCTCAGCCTGCCGCCCGGGACCAGAATAGGGCCTGAAGCAATCCTGCGCTTTTGCGGCCAGCTCCCAAGAAAGCGAGTTGAAAAATGGAGCTCAGGGGCACTGCAATTCACAAACCTGCAGACTTATAAATGATGACTCTCGTCCACAAATATATTGAGGGAAGGCAACGAAGAGGATTGGAAAGCAAGGCAGAATTGCAGGAAACAGATTTCAGGAGGGAGATTCGAATCGCCTTTAAAGCACAGGAAAAGCGGCAAAACCTCGACAATGATGCCCTTGGCCAAAAAGGGCGTATGCGTTTTTTCCTGAATATATTCAGGAAAAAACGCATACGCCCTTTTTGGCCAACCAAGCAACCTGGAAAGGCAAATCAGCGCTACAAAGAAGTCTCGCTTCCCATCGGTCAAAAGGGCCATGCTGAATAAAGTGTCAAAACCAGAAATGCAAAACAGGCCATGGAGAAACGGGAGCCTGGCTACGCTGATGGGCGGGATGTAAATTGCCAACAGCCACTCTGGAGAAGTGCACGGTGTGTCCTGAAACATCGAAAAAAATCAGCTTAGGGAGCATAGGGCACTTCCACTCATGGGCGTATAAATTGGGAAAACTAAAAATCAGCAAGACACAGGCACCCCAAAGTTTAGGGCTGCTCTGTTGACAAGAACCTCCACTTCGTTACACCTTAAATATCCCAGGAAAGGGAAAAATGGATAAAGAAGTTGTGGTCCTTATGTACAATGGAATATCACTCAGCCATGAAATCAACGTCATAAGGCTAGTAGCAGCAAGATGAGTGGATTTAGGTAGGACGATTCTAAGTGAAATAAGTCACACAGAAAAAGATACTTATCATAAGATATCACTTATAGAGGGAATATAAAAACCGCTACCCTTGAACTGAATTACAAATCAGAGCAGGGTCACACGTTTAGAAAACACACTATGGCTGCTTAACGGGAAAGGTGAGGTGGGGTGATGCATAAAACAAGGGTTTCAAATTAGCTCAGATACCGTTCCATAAACCCAATAGGTAATAGACAAGACCTACTCCTTGCTCAGTGAATTGGACTCAACACCCCCTATTCACCGCCCAAGAATATATCTGACTAGTAAGAATCTTAAAACCTATGCATTGATATCTCTCTGTAAGTGAGTCAAGTGGGTGTAAAGCGGCAAAAACACAGCAGTGAAAAGCAGGTAAACCCCATTATAAAAATCAATTACTTTTAAAAACCCGTGAAACAAAGACAGTGAAAGAGAGAGAAATTCTTACAAAATTCGTTCAGGGGCTGTGATGCCACCTCGATTGACCATATCTAGACCCACAGCTGATTGAGACATAAGGGTGGACACTCTTGGGGCTGAGAGGTTTGGTGAGGTTGGGTGAGCAAACGCAGACCCTTTAAAGTAATACTGCGTGGTACCCATCCCATGGGTCCCAAATCTCCAGGTTCAAGGGCATCTTCCTACATCGAAAGCATGCATGAGAAACCCAGAAGATGGTACACCGTGTGATCCGGAAAGGTTTTCAAAACGCACCTCATTTCTCATCTCCTTGTGCTCGGGTTTGCCATTCCAGCCGCTTTACTAGCAATCTCCCTCCTTGGAGAATCAGCACCTTTAACCTCCTGTTCCGTACAGGTTGCAATTTGTCCTGAGGATGAACGGGAAGAGGGGGAACCAATGAGAGACTAGCTCTAGGTGTTGTGACAGGCACAGGTCACTCTATATTCCCATCAGGAAGAAGAATTAACCACAGGCTCAGCCTGCCGCCCGGGACCAGAATAGGGCCTGAAGCAATCCGGCGCTTTTGCGGCCAGCTCCCAAGAAAGCGAGTTGAAAAATGGAGCTCAGGGGCACTGCAATTCACAAACTTGCAGACTTATAAATGATGACTCTCGTCCACAAATATATTGAGGGAAGGCAACGAAGAGGATTGGAAAGCAAGGCAGAATTGCAGGAAACAGATTTCAGGAGGGAGATTCGAATCGCCTTTAAAGCACAGGAAAAGCGGCAAAACCTCGACAATGATGCCCTTGGCCAAAAAGGGCGTATGCGTTTTTTCCTGAATATATTCAGGAAAAAACGCATACCCCCTTTTTGGCCAACCAAGCAACCTGGAAAGGCAAATCAGCGCTACAAAGAAGTCTCGCTTCCCATCGGTCAAAAGGGCCATGCTGAATAAAGTGTCAAAACCAGAAATGCAAAACAGGCCATGGAGAAACGGGAGCCTGGCTACGCTGATGGGCGGGATGTAAATTGCCAACAGCCACTCTGGAGAAGTGCACGGTGTGTCCTGAAACATCGAAAAAAATCAGCTTAGGGAGCATAGGGCACTTCCACTCATGGGCGTATAAGTTGGGAAAACTAAAAATCAGCAAGACACAGGCACCCCAAAGTTTAGGGCTGCTCTGTTGACAAGACCCTCCACTTCGTTACACCTTAAATATCCCAGGAAAGGGAAAGATGGATAAAGAAGTTGTGGTCCTTATGTACAATGGAATATCACTCAGCCATGAAATCAACGTCATAAGGCTAGTAGCAGCAAGATGAGTGGATTTAGGTAGGACGATTCTAAGTGAAATAAGTCACACAGAAAAAGATACTTATCATAAGATATCACTTATAGAGGGAATATAAAAACCGCTACCCTTGAACTGAATTACAAATCAGAGCAGGGTCACACGTTTAGAAAACACACTATGGCTGCTTAACGGGAAAGGTGAGGTGGGGTGATGCATAAAACAAGGGTTTCAAATTAGCTCAGATACCGTTCCATAAACCCAATAGGTAATAGACAAGACCTACTCCTTGCTCAGTGAATTGGACTCAACACCCCCTATTCACCGCCCAAGAATATATCTGACTAGTAAGAATCTTAAAACCTATGCATTGATATCTCTCTGTAAGTGAGTCAAGTGGGTGTAAAGCGGCAAAAACACAGCAGTGAAGAGCAGGTAAACCCCATTATAAAAATCAATTACTTTTAAAAACCCGTGAAACAAAGACAGTGAAAGAGAGAGAAATTCTTACAAAATTCGTTCAGGGGCTGTGATGCCACCTGGATTGACCATATCTAGACCCACAGTTGATTGAGACATAAGGGTGGACACTCTTGGGGCTGAGAGGTTTGGTGAGGTTGGGTGAGCAAACGCAGACCCTTTAAAGTAATACTGCGTGGTACCCATCCCATGGGTCCCAAATCTCCAGGTTTAAGGGCATCTTCCTACATCGAAAGCATGCATGAGAAACCCAGAAGATGGTACACCGTGTGATCCGGAAAGGTTTTCAAAACGCACCTCATTTCTCATCTCCTTGTGCTCGGGTTTGCCATTCCAGCCGCTTTACTAGCAATCTCCCTCCTTGGAGAATCAGCACCTTTAACCTCCTGTTCCGTACAGGTTGCAATTTGTCCTGAGGATGAACGGGAAAAGGGGGAACCAATGAGACACTAGCTCTAGGTGTAGGAACAGGCACAGGTCACTCTATTTTCCCATCAGGAAGAAGAATTAACCAGATGCTCAGCCTGCCGCCCGGGACCAGAATAGGGCCTGAAGCAATCCTGTGCTTTTGCAGCCAGCTCCCAAGAAAGCGAGTTGAAAAATGGAGCTCAGGGGCACTGCAATTCACAAACCTGCAGACTTATAAATGATGACTCTCGTCCACAAATATATTGAGGGAAGGCAACGAAGAGGATTGGAAAGCAAGGCAGAATTGCAGGAAACAGATTTCAGGAGGGAGATTCGAATCGCCTTTAAAGCACAGGAAAAGCGGCAAAACCTCGACAATGATGCCCTTGGCCAAAAAGGGCGTATGCGTTTTTTCCTGAATATATTCAGGAAAAAACGCATACGCCCTTTTTGGCCAACCAAGCAACCTGGAAAGGCAAATCAGCGCTACAAAGAAGTCTCGCTTCCCATCGGTCAAAAGGGCCATGCTGAATAAAGTGTCAAAACCAGAAATGCAAAACAGGCCATGGAGAAACGGGAGCCTGGCTACGCTGATGGGCGGGATGTAAATTGCCAACAGCCACTCTGGAGAAGTGCACGGTGTGTCCTGAAACATCGAAAAAAATCAGCTTAGGGAGCATAGGGCACTTCCACTCATGGGCGTATAAATTGGGAAAACTAAAAATCAGCAAGACACAGGCACCCCAAAGTTTAGGGCTGCTCTGTTGACAAGAACCTCCACTTCGTTACACCTTAAATATCCCAGGAAAGGGAAAAATGGATAAAGAAGTTGTGGTCCTTATGTACAATGGAATATCACTCAGCCATGAAATCAACGTCATAAGGCTAGTAGCAGCAAGATGAGTGGATTTAGGTAGGACGATTCTAAGTGAAATAAGTCACACAGAAAAAGATACTTATCATAAGATATCACTTATAGAGGGAATATAAAAACCGCTACCCTTGAACTGAATTACAAATCAGAGCAGGGTCACACGTTTAGAAAACACACTATGGCTGCTTAACGGGAAAGGTGAGGTGGGGTGATGCATAAAACAAGGGTTTCAAATTAGCTCAGATACCGTTCCATAAACCCAATAGGTAATAGACAAGACCTACTCCTTGCTCAGTGAATTGGACTCAACACCCCCTATTCACCGCCCAAGAATATATCTGACTAGTAAGAATCTTAAAACCTATGCATTGATATCTCTCTGTAAGTGAGTCAAGTGGGTGTAAAGCGGCAAAAACACAGCAGTGAAAAGCAGGTAAACCCCATTATAAAAATCAATTACTTTTAAAAACCCGTGAAACAAAGACAGTGAAAGAGAGAGAAATTCTTACAAAATTCGTTCAGGGGCTGTGATGCCACCTCGATTGACCATATCTAGACCCACAGCTGATTGAGACATAAGGGTGGACACTCTTGGGGCTGAGAGGTTTGGTGAGGTTGGGTGAGCAAACGCAGACCCTTTAAAGTAATACTGCGTGGTACCCATCCCATGGGTCCCAAATCTCCAGGTTCAAGGGCATCTTCCTACATCGAAAGCATGCATGAGAAACCCAGAAGATGGTACACCGTGTGATCCGGAAAGGTTTTCAAAACGCACCTCATTTCTCATCTCCTTGTGCTCGGGTTTGCCATTCCAGCCGCTTTACTAGCAATCTCCCTCCTTGGAGAATCAGCACCTTTAACCTCCTGTTCCGTACAGGTTGCAATTTGTCCTGAGGATGAACGGGAAGAGGGGGAACCAATGAGAGACTAGCTCTAGGTGTTGGGACAGGCACAGGTCACTCTATATTCCCATCAGGAAGAAGAATTAACCACAGGCTCAGCCTGCCGCCCGGGACCAGAATAGGGCCTGAAGCAATCCGGCGCTTTTGCGGCCAGCTCCCAAGAAAGCGAGTTGAAAAATGGAGCTCAGGGGCACTGCAATTCACAAACTTGCAGACTTATAAATGATGACTCTCGTCCACAAATATATTGAGGGAAGGCAACGAAGAGGATTGGAAAGCAAGGCAGAATTGCAGGAAACAGATTTCAGGAGGGAGATTCGAATCGCCTTTAAAGCACAGGAAAAGCGGCAAAACCTCGACAATGATGCCCTTGGCCAAAAAGGGCGTATGCGTTTTTTCCTGAATATATTCAGGAAAAAACGCATACCCCCTTTTTGGCCAACCAAGCAACCTGGAAAGGCAAATCAGCGCTACAAAGAAGTCTCGCTTCCCATCGGTCAAAAGGGCCATGCTGAATAAAGTGTCAAAACCAGAAATGCAAAACAGGCCATGGAGAAACGGGAGCCTGGCTACGCTGATGGGCGGGATGTAAATTGCCAACAGCCACTCTGGAGAAGTGCACGGTGTGTCCTGAAACATCGAAAAAAATCAGCTTAGGGAGCATAGGGCACTTCCACTCATGGGCGTATAAGTTGGGAAAACTAAAAATCAGCAAGACACAGGCACCCCAAAGTTTAGGGCTGCTCTGTTGACAAGACCCTCCACTTCGTTACACCTTAAATATCCCAGGAAAGGGAAAGATGGATAAAGAAGTTGTGGTCCTTATGTACAATGGAATATCACTCAGCCATGAAATCAACGTCATAAGGCTAGTAGCAGCAAGATGAGTGGATTTAGGTAGGACGATTCTAAGTGAAATAAGTCACACAGAAAAAGATACTTATCATAAGATATCACTTATAGAGGGAATATAAAAACCGCTACCCTTGAACTGAATTACAAATCAGAGCAGGGTCACACGTTTAGAAAACACACTATGGCTGCTTAACGGGAAAGGGGAGGTGGGGTGATGCATAAAACAAGGGTTTCAAATTAGCTCAGATACCGTTCCATAAACCCAATAGGTAATAGACAAGACCTACTCCTTGCTCAGTGAATTGGACTCAACACCCCCTATTCACCGCCCAAGAATATATCTGACTAGTAAGAATCTTAAAACCTATGCATTGATATCTCTCTGTAAGTGAGTCAAGTGGGTGTAAAGCGGCAAAAACACAGCAGTGAAGAGCAGGTAAACCCCATTATAAAAATCAATTACTTTTAAAAACCCGTGAAACAAAGACAGTGAAAGAGAGAGAAATTCTTACAAAATTCGTTCAGGGGCTGTGATGCCACCTGGATTGACCATATCTAGACCCACAGTTGATTGAGACATAAGGGTGGACACTCTTGGGGCTGAGAGGTTTGGTGAGGTTGGGTGAGCAAACGCAGACCCTTTAAAGTAATACTGCGTGGTACCCATCCCATGGGTCCCAAATCTCCAGGTTTAAGGGCATCTTCCTACATCGAAAGCATGCATGAGAAACCCAGAAGATGGTACACCGTGTGATCCGGAAAGGTTTTCAAAACGCACCTCATTTCTCATCTCCTTGTGCTCGGGTTTGCCATTCCAGCCGCTTTACTAGCAATCTCCCTCCTTGGAGAATCAGCACCTTTAACCTCCTGTTCCGTACAGGTTGCAATTTGTCCTGAGGATGAACGGGAAAAGGGGGAACCAATGAGACACTAGCTCTAGGTGTAGGAACAGGCACAGGTCACTCTATTTTCCCATCAGGAAGAAGAATTAACCAGATGCTCAGCCTGCCGCCCGGGACCAGAATAGGGCCTGAAGCAATCCTGTGCTTTTGCAGCCAGCTCCCAAGAAAGCGAGTTGAAAAATGGAGCTCAGGGGCACTGCAATTCACAAACCTGCAGACTTATAAATGATGACTCTCGTCCACAAATATATTGAGGGAAGGCAACGAAGAGGATTGGAAAGCAAGGCAGAATTGCAGGAAACAGATTTCAGGAGGGAGATTCGAATCGCCTTTAAAGCACAGGAAAAGCGGCAAAACCTCGACAATGATGCCCTTGGCCAAAAAGGGCGTATGCGTTTTTTCCTGAATATATTCAGGAAAAAACGCATACGCCCTTTTTGGCCAACCAAGCAACCTGGAAAGGCAAATCAGCGCTACAAAGAAGTCTCGCTTCCCATCGGTCAAAAGGGCCATGCTGAATAAAGTGTCAAAACCAGAAATGCAAAACAGGCCATGGAGAAACGGGAGCCTGGCTACGCTGATGGGCGGGATGTAAATTGCCAACAGCCACTCTGGAGAAGTGCACGGTGTGTCCTGAAACATCGAAAAAAATCAGCTTAGGGAGCATAGGGCACTTCCACTCATGGGCGTATAAATTGGGAAAACTAAAAATCAGCAAGACACAGGCACCCCAAAGTTTAGGGCTGCTCTGTTGACAAGAACCTCCACTTCGTTACACCTTAAATATCCCAGGAAAGGGAAAAATGGATAAAGAAGTTGTGGTCCTTATGTACAATGGAATATCACTCAGCCATGAAATCAACGTCATAAGGCTAGTAGCAGCAAGATGAGTGGATTTAGGTAGGACGATTCTAAGTGAAATAAGTCACACAGAAAAAGATACTTATCATAAGATATCACTTATAGAGGGAATATAAAAACCGCTACCCTTGAACTGAATTACAAATCAGAGCAGGGTCACACGTTTAGAAAACACACTATGGCTGCTTAACGGGAAAGGGGAGGTGGGGTGATGCATAAAACAAGGGTTTCAAATTAGCTCAGATACCGTTCCATAAACCCAATAGGTAATAGACAAGACCTACTCCTTGCTCAGTGAATTGGACTCAACACCCCCTATTCACCGCCCAAGAATATATCTGACTAGTAAGAATCTTAAAACCTATGCATTGATATCTCTCTGTAAGTGAGTCAAGTGGGTGTAAAGCGGCAAAAACACAGCAGTGAAAAGCAGGTAAACCCCATTATAAAAATCAATTACTTTTAAAAACCCGTGAAACAAAGACAGTGAAAGAGAGAGAAATTCTTACAAAATTCGTTCAGGGGCTGTGATGCCACCTCGATTGACCATATCTAGACCCACAGCTGATTGAGACATAAGGGTGGACACTCTTGGGGCTGAGAGGTTTGGTGAGGTTGGGTGAGCAAACGCAGACCCTTTAAAGTAATACTGCGTGGTACCCATCCCATGGGTCCCAAATCTCCAGGTTCAAGGGCATCTTCCTACATCGAAAGCATGCATGAGAAACCCAGAAGATGGTACACCGTGTGATCCGGAAAGGTTTTCAAAACGCACCTCATTTCTCATCTCCTTGTGCTCGGGTTTGCCATTCCAGCCGCTTTACTAGCAATCTCCCTCCTTGGAGAATCAGCACCTTTAACCTCCTGTTCCGTACAGGTTGCAATTTGTCCTGAGGATGAACGGGAAGAGGGGGAACCAATGAGAGACTAGCTCTAGGTGTTGTGACAGGCACAGGTCACTCTATATTCCCATCAGGAAGAAGAATTAACCACAGGCTCAGCCTGCCGCCCGGGACCAGAATAGGGCCTGAAGCAATCCGGCGCTTTTGCGGCCAGCTCCCAAGAAAGCGAGTTGAAAAATGGAGCTCAGGGGCACTGCAATTCACAAACTTGCAGACTTATAAATGATGACTCTCGTCCACAAATATATTGAGGGAAGGCAACGAAGAGGATTGGAAAGCAAGGCAGAATTGCAGGAAACAGATTTCAGGAGGGAGATTCGAATCGCCTTTAAAGCACAGGAAAAGCGGCAAAACCTCGACAATGATGCCCTTGGCCAAAAAGGGCGTATGCGTTTTTTCCTGAATATATTCAGGAAAAAACGCATACCCCCTTTTTGGCCAACCAAGCAACCTGGAAAGGCAAATCAGCGCTACAAAGAAGTCTCGCTTCCCATCGGTCAAAAGGGCCATGCTGAATAAAGTGTCAAAACCAGAAATGCAAAACAGGCCATGGAGAAACGGGAGCCTGGCTACGCTGATGGGCGGGATGTAAATTGCCAACAGCCACTCTGGAGAAGTGCACGGTGTGTCCTGAAACATCGAAAAAAATCAGCTTAGGGAGCATAGGGCACTTCCACTCATGGGCGTATAAGTTGGGAAAACTAAAAATCAGCAAGACACAGGCACCCCAAAGTTTAGGGCTGCTCTGTTGACAAGACCCTCCACTTCGTTACACCTTAAATATCCCAGGAAAGGGAAAGATGGATAAAGAAGTTGTGGTCCTTATGTACAATGGAATATCACTCAGCCATGAAATCAACGTCATAAGGCTAGTAGCAGCAAGATGAGTGGATTTAGGTAGGACGATTCTAAGTGAAATAAGTCACACAGAAAAAGATACTTATCATAAGATATCACTTATAGAGGGAATATAAAAACCGCTACCCTTGAACTGAATTACAAATCAGAGCAGGGTCACACGTTTAGAAAACACACTATGGCTGCTTAACGGGAAAGGTGAGGTGGGGTGATGCATAAAACAAGGGTTTCAAATTAGCTCAGATACCGTTCCATAAACCCAATAGGTAATAGACAAGACCTACTCCTTGCTCAGTGAATTGGACTCAACACCCCCTATTCACCGCCCAAGAATATATCTGACTAGTAAGAATCTTAAAACCTATGCATTGATATCTCTCTGTAAGTGAGTCAAGTGGGTGTAAAGCGGCAAAAACACAGCAGTGAAGAGCAGGTAAACCCCATTATAAAAATCAATTACTTTTAAAAACCCGTGAAACAAAGACAGTGAAAGAGAGAGAAATTCTTACAAAATTCGTTCAGGGGCTGTGATGCCACCTGGATTGACCATATCTAGACCCACAGTTGATTGAGACATAAGGGTGGACACTCTTGGGGCTGAGAGGTTTGGTGAGGTTGGGTGAGCAAACGCAGACCCTTTAAAGTAATACTGCGTGGTACCCATCCCATGGGTCCCAAATCTCCAGGTTTAAGGGCATCTTCCTACATCGAAAGCATGCATGAGAAACCCAGAAGATGGTACACCGTGTGATCCGGAAAGGTTTTCAAAACGCACCTCATTTCTCATCTCCTTGTGCTCGGGTTTGCCATTCCAGCCGCTTTACTAGCAATCTCCCTCCTTGGAGAATCAGCACCTTTAACCTCCTGTTCCGTACAGGTTGCAATTTGTCCTGAGGATGAACGGGAAAAGGGGGAACCAATGAGACACTAGCTCTAGGTGTAGGAACAGGCACAGGTCACTCTATTTTCCCATCAGGAAGAAGAATTAACCAGATGCTCAGCCTGCCGCCCGGGACCAGAATAGGGCCTGAAGCAATCCTGTGCTTTTGCAGCCAGCTCCCAAGAAAGCGAGTTGAAAAATGGAGCTCAGGGGCACTGCAATTCACAAACCTGCAGACTTATAAATGATGACTCTCGTCCACAAATATATTGAGGGAAGGCAACGAAGAGGATTGGAAAGCAAGGCAGAATTGCAGGAAACAGATTTCAGGAGGGAGATTCGAATCGCCTTTAAAGCACAGGAAAAGCGGCAAAACCTCGACAATGATGCCCTTGGCCAAAAAGGGCGTATGCGTTTTTTCCTGAATATATTCAGGAAAAAACGCATACGCCCTTTTTGGCCAACCAAGCAACCTGGAAAGGCAAATCAGCGCTACAAAGAAGTCTCGCTTCCCATCGGTCAAAAGGGCCATGCTGAATAAAGTGTCAAAACCAGAAATGCAAAACAGGCCATGGAGAAACGGGAGCCTGGCTACGCTGATGGGCGGGATGTAAATTGCCAACAGCCACTCTGGAGAAGTGCACGGTGTGTCCTGAAACATCGAAAAAAATCAGCTTAGGGAGCATAGGGCACTTCCACTCATGGGCGTATAAATTGGGAAAACTAAAAATCAGCAAGACACAGGCACCCCAAAGTTTAGGGCTGCTCTGTTGACAAGAACCTCCACTTCGTTACACCTTAAATATCCCAGGAAAGGGAAAAATGGATAAAGAAGTTGTGGTCCTTATGTACAATGGAATATCACTCAGCCATGAAATCAACGTCATAAGGCTAGTAGCAGCAAGATGAGTGGATTTAGGTAGGACGATTCTAAGTGAAATAAGTCACACAGAAAAAGATACTTATCATAAGATATCACTTATAGAGGGAATATAAAAACCGCTACCCTTGAACTGAATTACAAATCAGAGCAGGGTCACACGTTTAGAAAACACACTATGGCTGCTTAACGGGAAAGGTGAGGTGGGGTGATGCATAAAACAAGGGTTTCAAATTAGCTCAGATACCGTTCCATAAACCCAATAGGTAATAGACAAGACCTACTCCTTGCTCAGTGAATTGGACTCAACACCCCCTATTCACCGCCCAAGAATATATCTGACTAGTAAGAATCTTAAAACCTATGCATTGATATCTCTCTGTAAGTGAGTCAAGTGGGTGTAAAGCGGCAAAAACACAGCAGTGAAAAGCAGGTAAACCCCATTATAAAAATCAATTACTTTTAAAAACCCGTGAAACAAAGACAGTGAAAGAGAGAGAAATTCTTACAAAATTCGTTCAGGGGCTGTGATGCCACCTCGATTGACCATATCTAGACCCACAGCTGATTGAGACATAAGGGTGGACACTCTTGGGGCTGAGAGGTTTGGTGAGGTTGGGTGAGCAAACGCAGACCCTTTAAAGTAATACTGCGTGGTACCCATCCCATGGGTCCCAAATCTCCAGGTTCAAGGGCATCTTCCTACATCGAAAGCATGCATGAGAAACCCAGAAGATGGTACACCGTGTGATCCGGAAAGGTTTTCAAAACGCACCTCATTTCTCATCTCCTTGTGCTCGGGTTTGCCATTCCAGCCGCTTTACTAGCAATCTCCCTCCTTGGAGAATCAGCACCTTTAACCTCCTGTTCCGTACAGGTTGCAATTTGTCCTGAGGATGAACGGGAAGAGGGGGAACCAATGAGAGACTAGCTCTAGGTGTTGTGACAGGCACAGGTCACTCTATATTCCCATCAGGAAGAAGAATTAACCACAGGCTCAGCCTGCCGCCCGGGACCAGAATAGGGCCTGAAGCAATCCGGCGCTTTTGCGGCCAGCTCCCAAGAAAGCGAGTTGAAAAATGGAGCTCAGGGGCACTGCAATTCACAAACTTGCAGACTTATAAATGATGACTCTCGTCCACAAATATATTGAGGGAAGGCAACGAAGAGGATTGGAAAGCAAGGCAGAATTGCAGGAAACAGATTTCAGGAGGGAGATTCGAATCGCCTTTAAAGCACAGGAAAAGCGGCAAAACCTCGACAATGATGCCCTTGGCCAAAAAGGGCGTATGCGTTTTTTCCTGAATATATTCAGGAAAAAACGCATACCCCCTTTTTGGCCAACCAAGCAACCTGGAAAGGCAAATCAGCGCTACAAAGAAGTCTCGCTTCCCATCGGTCAAAAGGGCCATGCTGAATAAAGTGTCAAAACCAGAAATGCAAAACAGGCCATGGAGAAACGGGAGCCTGGCTACGCTGATGGGCGGGATGTAAATTGCCAACAGCCACTCTGGAGAAGTGCACGGTGTGTCCTGAAACATCGAAAAAAATCAGCTTAGGGAGCATAGGGCACTTCCACTCATGGGCGTATAAGTTGGGAAAACTAAAAATCAGCAAGACACAGGCACCCCAAAGTTTAGGGCTGCTCTGTTGACAAGACCCTCCACTTCGTTACACCTTAAATATCCCAGGAAAGGGAAAGATGGATAAAGAAGTTGTGGTCCTTATGTACAATGGAATATCACTCAGCCATGAAATCAACGTCATAAGGCTAGTAGCAGCAAGATGAGTGGATTTAGGTAGGACGATTCTAAGTGAAATAAGTCACACAGAAAAAGATACTTATCATAAGATATCACTTATAGAGGGAATATAAAAACCGCTACCCTTGAACTGAATTACAAATCAGAGCAGGGTCACACGTTTAGAAAACACACTATGGCTGCTTAACGGGAAAGGTGAGGTGGGGTGATGCATAAAACAAGGGTTTCAAATTAGCTCAGATACCGTTCCATAAACCCAATAGGTAATAGACAAGACCTACTCCTTGCTCAGTGAATTGGACTCAACACCCCCTATTCACCGCCCAAGAATATATCTGACTAGTAAGAATCTTAAAACCTATGCATTGATATCTCTCTGTAAGTGAGTCAAGTGGGTGTAAAGCGGCAAAAACACAGCAGTGAAGAGCAGGTAAACCCCATTATAAAAATCAATTACTTTTAAAAACCCGTGAAACAAAGACAGTGAAAGAGAGAGAAATTCTTACAAAATTCGTTCAGGGGCTGTGATGCCACCTGGATTGACCATATCTAGACCCACAGTTGATTGAGACATAAGGGTGGACACTCTTGGGGCTGAGAGGTTTGGTGAGGTTGGGTGAGCAAACGCAGACCCTTTAAAGTAATACTGCGTGGTACCCATCCCATGGGTCCCAAATCTCCAGGTTTAAGGGCATCTTCCTACATCGAAAGCATGCATGAGAAACCCAGAAGATGGTACACCGTGTGATCCGGAAAGGTTTTCAAAACGCACCTCATTTCTCATCTCCTTGTGCTCGGGTTTGCCATTCCAGCCGCTTTACTAGCAATCTCCCTCCTTGGAGAATCAGCACCTTTAACCTCCTGTTCCGTACAGGTTGCAATTTGTCCTGAGGATGAACGGGAAAAGGGGGAACCAATGAGACACTAGCTCTAGGTGTAGGAACAGGCACAGGTCACTCTATTTTCCCATCAGGAAGAAGAATTAACCAGATGCTCAGCCTGCCGCCCGGGACCAGAATAGGGCCTGAAGCAATCCTGTGCTTTTGCAGCCAGCTCCCAAGAAAGCGAGTTGAAAAATGGAGCTCAGGGGCACTGCAATTCACAAACCTGCAGACTTATAAATGATGACTCTCGTCCACAAATATATTGAGGGAAGGCAACGAAGAGGATTGGAAAGCAAGGCAGAATTGCAGGAAACAGATTTCAGGAGGGAGATTCGAATCGCCTTTAAAGCACAGGAAAAGCGGCAAAACCTCGACAATGATGCCCTTGGCCAAAAAGGGCGTATGCGTTTTTTCCTGAATATATTCAGGAAAAAACGCATACGCCCTTTTTGGCCAACCAAGCAACCTGGAAAGGCAAATCAGCGCTACAAAGAAGTCTCGCTTCCCATCGGTCAAAAGGGCCATGCTGAATAAAGTGTCAAAACCAGAAATGCAAAACAGGCCATGGAGAAACGGGAGCCTGGCTACGCTGATGGGCGGGATGTAAATTGCCAACAGCCACTCTGGAGAAGTGCACGGTGTGTCCTGAAACATCGAAAAAAATCAGCTTAGGGAGCATAGGGCACTTCCACTCATGGGCGTATAAATTGGGAAAACTAAAAATCAGCAAGACACAGGCACCCCAAAGTTTAGGGCTGCTCTGTTGACAAGAACCTCCACTTCGTTACACCTTAAATATCCCAGGAAAGGGAAAAATGGATAAAGAAGTTGTGGTCCTTATGTACAATGGAATATCACTCAGCCATGAAATCAACGTCATAAGGCTAGTAGCAGCAAGATGAGTGGATTTAGGTAGGACGATTCTAAGTGAAATAAGTCACACAGAAAAAGATACTTATCATAAGATATCACTTATAGAGGGAATATAAAAACCGCTACCCTTGAACTGAATTACAAATCAGAGCAGGGTCACACGTTTAGAAAACACACTATGGCTGCTTAACGGGAAAGGTGAGGTGGGGTGATGCATAAAACAAGGGTTTCAAATTAGCTCAGATACCGTTCCATAAACCCAATAGGTAATAGACAAGACCTACTCCTTGCTCAGTGAATTGGACTCAACACCCCCTATTCACCGCCCAAGAATATATCTGACTAGTAAGAATCTTAAAACCTATGCATTGATATCTCTCTGTAAGTGAGTCAAGTGGGTGTAAAGCGGCAAAAACACAGCAGTGAAAAGCAGGTAAACCCCATTATAAAAATCAATTACTTTTAAAAACCCGTGAAACAAAGACAGTGAAAGAGAGAGAAATTCTTACAAAATTCGTTCAGGGGCTGTGATGCCACCTCGATTGACCATATCTAGACCCACAGCTGATTGAGACATAAGGGTGGACACTCTTGGGGCTGAGAGGTTTGGTGAGGTTGGGTGAGCAAACGCAGACCCTTTAAAGTAATACTGCGTGGTACCCATCCCATGGGTCCCAAATCTCCAGGTTCAAGGGCATCTTCCTACATCGAAAGCATGCATGAGAAACCCAGAAGATGGTACACCGTGTGATCCGGAAAGGTTTTCAAAACGCACCTCATTTCTCATCTCCTTGTGCTCGGGTTTGCCATTCCAGCCGCTTTACTAGCAATCTCCCTCCTTGGAGAATCAGCACCTTTAACCTCCTGTTCCGTACAGGTTGCAATTTGTCCTGAGGATGAACGGGAAGAGGGGGAACCAATGAGAGACTAGCTCTAGGTGTTGTGACAGGCACAGGTCACTCTATATTCCCATCAGGAAGAAGAATTAACCACAGGCTCAGCCTGCCGCCCGGGACCAGAATAGGGCCTGAAGCAATCCGGCGCTTTTGCGGCCAGCTCCCAAGAAAGCGAGTTGAAAAATGGAGCTCAGGGGCACTGCAATTCACAAACTTGCAGACTTATAAATGATGACTCTCGTCCACAAATATATTGAGGGAAGGCAACGAAGAGGATTGGAAAGCAAGGCAGAATTGCAGGAAACAGATTTCAGGAGGGAGATTCGAATCGCCTTTAAAGCACAGGAAAAGCGGCAAAACCTCGACAATGATGCCCTTGGCCAAAAAGGGCGTATGCGTTTTTTCCTGAATATATTCAGGAAAAAACGCATACCCCCTTTTTGGCCAACCAAGCAACCTGGAAAGGCAAATCAGCGCTACAAAGAAGTCTCGCTTCCCATCGGTCAAAAGGGCCATGCTGAATAAAGTGTCAAAACCAGAAATGCAAAACAGGCCATGGAGAAACGGGAGCCTGGCTACGCTGATGGGCGGGATGTAAATTGCCAACAGCCACTCTGGAGAAGTGCACGGTGTGTCCTGAAACATCGAAAAAAATCAGCTTAGGGAGCATAGGGCACTTCCACTCATGGGCGTATAAGTTGGGAAAACTAAAAATCAGCAAGACACAGGCACCCCAAAGTTTAGGGCTGCTCTGTTGACAAGACCCTCCACTTCGTTACACCTTAAATATCCCAGGAAAGGGAAAGATGGATAAAGAAGTTGTGGTCCTTATGTACAATGGAATATCACTCAGCCATGAAATCAACGTCATAAGGCTAGTAGCAGCAAGATGAGTGGATTTAGGTAGGACGATTCTAAGTGAAATAAGTCACACAGAAAAAGATACTTATCATAAGATATCACTTATAGAGGGAATATAAAAACCGCTACCCTTGAACTGAATTACAAATCAGAGCAGGGTCACACGTTTAGAAAACACACTATGGCTGCTTAACGGGAAAGGTGAGGTGGGGTGATGCATAAAACAAGGGTTTCAAATTAGCTCAGATACCGTTCCATAAACCCAATAGGTAATAGACAAGACCTACTCCTTGCTCAGTGAATTGGACTCAACACCCCCTATTCACCGCCCAAGAATATATCTGACTAGTAAGAATCTTAAAACCTATGCATTGATATCTCTCTGTAAGTGAGTCAAGTGGGTGTAAAGCGGCAAAAACACAGCAGTGAAGAGCAGGTAAACCCCATTATAAAAATCAATTACTTTTAAAAACCCGTGAAACAAAGACAGTGAAAGAGAGAGAAATTCTTACAAAATTCGTTCAGGGGCTGTGATGCCACCTGGATTGACCATATCTAGACCCACAGTTGATTGAGACATAAGGGTGGACACTCTTGGGGCTGAGAGGTTTGGTGAGGTTGGGTGAGCAAACGCAGACCCTTTAAAGTAATACTGCGTGGTACCCATCCCATGGGTCCCAAATCTCCAGGTTTAAGGGCATCTTCCTACATCGAAAGCATGCATGAGAAACCCAGAAGATGGTACACCGTGTGATCCGGAAAGGTTTTCAAAACGCACCTCATTTCTCATCTCCTTGTGCTCGGGTTTGCCATTCCAGCCGCTTTACTAGCAATCTCCCTCCTTGGAGAATCAGCACCTTTAACCTCCTGTTCCGTACAGGTTGCAATTTGTCCTGAGGATGAACGGGAAAAGGGGGAACCAATGAGACACTAGCTCTAGGTGTAGGAACAGGCACAGGTCACTCTATTTTCCCATCAGGAAGAAGAATTAACCAGATGCTCAGCCTGCCGCCCGGGACCAGAATAGGGCCTGAAGCAATCCTGTGCTTTTGCAGCCAGCTCCCAAGAAAGCGAGTTGAAAAATGGAGCTCAGGGGCACTGCAATTCACAAACCTGCAGACTTATAAATGATGACTCTCGTCCACAAATATATTGAGGGAAGGCAACGAAGAGGATTGGAAAGCAAGGCAGAATTGCAGGAAACAGATTTCAGGAGGGAGATTCGAATCGCCTTTAAAGCACAGGAAAAGCGGCAAAACCTCGACAATGATGCCCTTGGCCAAAAAGGGCGTATGCGTTTTTTCCTGAATATATTCAGGAAAAAACGCATACGCCCTTTTTGGCCAACCAAGCAACCTGGAAAGGCAAATCAGCGCTACAAAGAAGTCTCGCTTCCCATCGGTCAAAAGGGCCATGCTGAATAAAGTGTCAAAACCAGAAATGCAAAACAGGCCATGGAGAAACGGGAGCCTGGCTACGCTGATGGGCGGGATGTAAATTGCCAACAGCCACTCTGGAGAAGTGCACGGTGTGTCCTGAAACATCGAAAAAAATCAGCTTAGGGAGCATAGGGCACTTCCACTCATGGGCGTATAAATTGGGAAAACTAAAAATCAGCAAGACACAGGCACCCCAAAGTTTAGGGCTGCTCTGTTGACAAGAACCTCCACTTCGTTACACCTTAAATATCCCAGGAAAGGGAAAAATGGATAAAGAAGTTGTGGTCCTTATGTACAATGGAATATCACTCAGCCATGAAATCAACGTCATAAGGCTAGTAGCAGCAAGATGAGTGGATTTAGGTAGGACGATTCTAAGTGAAATAAGTCACACAGAAAAAGATACTTATCATAAGATATCACTTATAGAGGGAATATAAAAACCGCTACCCTTGAACTGAATTACAAATCAGAGCAGGGTCACACGTTTAGAAAACACACTATGGCTGCTTAACGGGAAAGGTGAGGTGGGGTGATGCATAAAACAAGGGTTTCAAATTAGCTCAGATACCGTTCCATAAACCCAATAGGTAATAGACAAGACCTACTCCTTGCTCAGTGAATTGGACTCAACACCCCCTATTCACCGCCCAAGAATATATCTGACTAGTAAGAATCTTAAAACCTATGCATTGATATCTCTCTGTAAGTGAGTCAAGTGGGTGTAAAGCGGCAAAAACACAGCAGTGAAAAGCAGGTAAACCCCATTATAAAAATCAATTACTTTTAAAAACCCGTGAAACAAAGACAGTGAAAGAGAGAGAAATTCTTACAAAATTCGTTCAGGGGCTGTGATGCCACCTCGATTGACCATATCTAGACCCACAGCTGATTGAGACATAAGGGTGGACACTCTTGGGGCTGAGAGGTTTGGTGAGGTTGGGTGAGCAAACGCAGACCCTTTAAAGTAATACTGCGTGGTACCCATCCCATGGGTCCCAAATCTCCAGGTTCAAGGGCATCTTCCTACATCGAAAGCATGCATGAGAAACCCAGAAGATGGTACACCGTGTGATCCGGAAAGGTTTTCAAAACGCACCTCATTTCTCATCTCCTTGTGCTCGGGTTTGCCATTCCAGCCGCTTTACTAGCAATCTCCCTCCTTGGAGAATCAGCACCTTTAACCTCCTGTTCCGTACAGGTTGCAATTTGTCCTGAGGATGAACGGGAAGAGGGGGAACCAATGAGAGACTAGCTCTAGGTGTTGTGACAGGCACAGGTCACTCTATATTCCCATCAGGAAGAAGAATTAACCACAGGCTCAGCCTGCCGCCCGGGACCAGAATAGGGCCTGAAGCAATCCGGCGCTTTTGCGGCCAGCTCCCAAGAAAGCGAGTTGAAAAATGGAGCTCAGGGGCACTGCAATTCACAAACTTGCAGACTTATAAATGATGACTCTCGTCCACAAATATATTGAGGGAAGGCAACGAAGAGGATTGGAAAGCAAGGCAGAATTGCAGGAAACAGATTTCAGGAGGGAGATTCGAATCGCCTTTAAAGCACAGGAAAAGCGGCAAAACCTCGACAATGATGCCCTTGGCCAAAAAGGGCGTATGCGTTTTTTCCTGAATATATTCAGGAAAAAACGCATACCCCCTTTTTGGCCAACCAAGCAACCTGGAAAGGCAAATCAGCGCTACAAAGAAGTCTCGCTTCCCATCGGTCAAAAGGGCCATGCTGAATAAAGTGTCAAAACCAGAAATGCAAAACAGGCCATGGAGAAACGGGAGCCTGGCTACGCTGATGGGCGGGATGTAAATTGCCAACAGCCACTCTGGAGAAGTGCACGGTGTGTCCTGAAACATCGAAAAAAATCAGCTTAGGGAGCATAGGGCACTTCCACTCATGGGCGTATAAGTTGGGAAAACTAAAAATCAGCAAGACACAGGCACCCCAAAGTTTAGGGCTGCTCTGTTGACAAGACCCTCCACTTCGTTACACCTTAAATATCCCAGGAAAGGGAAAGATGGATAAAGAAGTTGTGGTCCTTATGTACAATGGAATATCACTCAGCCATGAAATCAACGTCATAAGGCTAGTAGCAGCAAGATGAGTGGATTTAGGTAGGACGATTCTAAGTGAAATAAGTCACACAGAAAAAGATACTTATCATAAGATATCACTTATAGAGGGAATATAAAAACCGCTACCCTTGAACTGAATTACAAATCAGAGCAGGGTCACACGTTTAGAAAACACACTATGGCTGCTTAACGGGAAAGGTGAGGTGGGGTGATGCATAAAACAAGGGTTTCAAATTAGCTCAGATACCGTTCCATAAACCCAATAGGTAATAGACAAGACCTACTCCTTGCTCAGTGAATTGGACTCAACACCCCCTATTCACCGCCCAAGAATATATCTGACTAGTAAGAATCTTAAAACCTATGCATTGATATCTCTCTGTAAGTGAGTCAAGTGGGTGTAAAGCGGCAAAAACACAGCAGTGAAGAGCAGGTAAACCCCATTATAAAAATCAATTACTTTTAAAAACCCGTGAAACAAAGACAGTGAAAGAGAGAGAAATTCTTACAAAATTCGTTCAGGGGCTGTGATGCCACCTGGATTGACCATATCTAGACCCACAGTTGATTGAGACATAAGGGTGGACACTCTTGGGGCTGAGAGGTTTGGTGAGGTTGGGTGAGCAAACGCAGACCCTTTAAAGTAATACTGCGTGGTACCCATCCCATGGGTCCCAAATCTCCAGGTTTAAGGGCATCTTCCTACATCGAAAGCATGCATGAGAAACCCAGAAGATGGTACACCGTGTGATCCGGAAAGGTTTTCAAAACGCACCTCATTTCTCATCTCCTTGTGCTCGGGTTTGCCATTCCAGCCGCTTTACTAGCAATCTCCCTCCTTGGAGAATCAGCACCTTTAACCTCCTGTTCCGTACAGGTTGCAATTTGTCCTGAGGATGAACGGGAAAAGGGGGAACCAATGAGACACTAGCTCTAGGTGTAGGAACAGGCACAGGTCACTCTATTTTCCCATCAGGAAGAAGAATTAACCAGATGCTCAGCCTGCCGCCCGGGACCAGAATAGGGCCTGAAGCAATCCTGTGCTTTTGCAGCCAGCTCCCAAGAAAGCGAGTTGAAAAATGGAGCTCAGGGGCACTGCAATTCACAAACCTGCAGACTTATAAATGATGACTCTCGTCCACAAATATATTGAGGGAAGGCAACGAAGAGGATTGGAAAGCAAGGCAGAATTGCAGGAAACAGATTTCAGGAGGGAGATTCGAATCGCCTTTAAAGCACAGGAAAAGCGGCAAAACCTCGACAATGATGCCCTTGGCCAAAAAGGGCGTATGCGTTTTTTCCTGAATATATTCAGGAAAAAACGCATACGCCCTTTTTGGCCAACCAAGCAACCTGGAAAGGCAAATCAGCGCTACAAAGAAGTCTCGCTTCCCATCGGTCAAAAGGGCCATGCTGAATAAAGTGTCAAAACCAGAAATGCAAAACAGGCCATGGAGAAACGGGAGCCTGGCTACGCTGATGGGCGGGATGTAAATTGCCAACAGCCACTCTGGAGAAGTGCACGGTGTGTCCTGAAACATCGAAAAAAATCAGCTTAGGGAGCATAGGGCACTTCCACTCATGGGCGTATAAATTGGGAAAACTAAAAATCAGCAAGACACAGGCACCCCAAAGTTTAGGGCTGCTCTGTTGACAAGAACCTCCACTTCGTTACACCTTAAATATCCCAGGAAAGGGAAAAATGGATAAAGAAGTTGTGGTCCTTATGTACAATGGAATATCACTCAGCCATGAAATCAACGTCATAAGGCTAGTAGCAGCAAGATGAGTGGATTTAGGTAGGACGATTCTAAGTGAAATAAGTCACACAGAAAAAGATACTTATCATAAGATATCACTTATAGAGGGAATATAAAAACCGCTACCCTTGAACTGAATTACAAATCAGAGCAGGGTCACACGTTTAGAAAACACACTATGGCTGCTTAACGGGAAAGGTGAGGTGGGGTGATGCATAAAACAAGGGTTTCAAATTAGCTCAGATACCGTTCCATAAACCCAATAGGTAATAGACAAGACCTACTCCTTGCTCAGTGAATTGGACTCAACACCCCCTATTCACCGCCCAAGAATATATCTGACTAGTAAGAATCTTAAAACCTATGCATTGATATCTCTCTGTAAGTGAGTCAAGTGGGTGTAAAGCGGCAAAAACACAGCAGTGAAAAGCAGGTAAACCCCATTATAAAAATCAATTACTTTTAAAAACCCGTGAAACAAAGACAGTGAAAGAGAGAGAAATTCTTACAAAATTCGTTCAGGGGCTGTGATGCCACCTCGATTGACCATATCTAGACCCACAGCTGATTGAGACATAAGGGTGGACACTCTTGGGGCTGAGAGGTTTGGTGAGGTTGGGTGAGCAAACGCAGACCCTTTAAAGTAATACTGCGTGGTACCCATCCCATGGGTCCCAAATCTCCAGGTTCAAGGGCATCTTCCTACATCGAAAGCATGCATGAGAAACCCAGAAGATGGTACACCGTGTGATCCGGAAAGGTTTTCAAAACGCACCTCATTTCTCATCTCCTTGTGCTCGGGTTTGCCATTCCAGCCGCTTTACTAGCAATCTCCCTCCTTGGAGAATCAGCACCTTTAACCTCCTGTTCCGTACAGGTTGCAATTTGTCCTGAGGATGAACGGGAAGAGGGGGAACCAATGAGAGACTAGCTCTAGGTGTTGTGACAGGCACAGGTCACTCTATATTCCCATCAGGAAGAAGAATTAACCACAGGCTCAGCCTGCCGCCCGGGACCAGAATAGGGCCTGAAGCAATCCGGCGCTTTTGCGGCCAGCTCCCAAGAAAGCGAGTTGAAAAATGGAGCTCAGGGGCACTGCAATTCACAAACTTGCAGACTTATAAATGATGACTCTCGTCCACAAATATATTGAGGGAAGGCAACGAAGAGGATTGGAAAGCAAGGCAGAATTGCAGGAAACAGATTTCAGGAGGGAGATTCGAATCGCCTTTAAAGCACAGGAAAAGCGGCAAAACCTCGACAATGATGCCCTTGGCCAAAAAGGGCGTATGCGTTTTTTCCTGAATATATTCAGGAAAAAACGCATACCCCCTTTTTGGCCAACCAAGCAACCTGGAAAGGCAAATCAGCGCTACAAAGAAGTCTCGCTTCCCATCGGTCAAAAGGGCCATGCTGAATAAAGTGTCAAAACCAGAAATGCAAAACAGGCCATGGAGAAACGGGAGCCTGGCTACGCTGATGGGCGGGATGTAAATTGCCAACAGCCACTCTGGAGAAGTGCACGGTGTGTCCTGAAACATCGAAAAAAATCAGCTTAGGGAGCATAGGGCACTTCCACTCATGGGCGTATAAGTTGGGAAAACTAAAAATCAGCAAGACACAGGCACCCCAAAGTTTAGGGCTGCTCTGTTGACAAGACCCTCCACTTCGTTACACCTTAAATATCCCAGGAAAGGGAAAAATGGATAAAGAAGTTGTGGTCCTTATGTACAATGGAATATCACTCAGCCATGAAATCAACGTCATAAGGCTAGTAGCAGCAAGATGAGTGGATTTAGGTAGGACGATTCTAAGTGAAATAAGTCACACAGAAAAAGATACTTATCATAAGATATCACTTATAGAGGGAATATAAAAACCGCTACCCTTGAACTGAATTACAAATCAGAGCAGGGTCACACGTTTAGAAAACACACTATGGCTGCTTAACGGGAAAGGTGAGGTGGGGTGATGCATAAAACAAGGGTTTCAAATTAGCTCAGATACCGTTCCATAAACCCAATAGGTAATAGACAAGACCTACTCCTTGCTCAGTGAATTGGACTCAACACCCCCTATTCACCGCCCAAGAATATATCTGACTAGTAAGAATCTTAAAACCTATGCATTGATATCTCTCTGTAAGTGAGTCAAGTGGGTGTAAAGCGGCAAAAACACAGCAGTGAAGAGCAGGTAAACCCCATTATAAAAATCAATTACTTTTAAAAACCCGTGAAACAAAGACAGTGAAAGAGAGAGAAATTCTTACAAAATTCGTTCAGGGGCTGTGATGACACCTGGATTGACCATATCTAGACCCACAGTTGATTGAGACATAAGGGTGGACACTCTTGGGGCTGAGAGGTTTGGTGAGGTTGGGTGAGCAAACGCAGACCCTTTAAAGTAATACTGCGTGGTACCCATCCCATGGGTCCCAAATCTCCAGGTTCAAGGGCATCTTCCTACATCGAAAGCATGCATGAGAAACCCAGAAGATGGTACAGCGTGTGATCCGAAAGCTTTTCAAAACGCTTCTCATTTCTCATCTCCTTGTGCTCGGGTTTGCCATTCCAGCCGCTTTACTAGCAATCTCCCTCCTTGGAGAATCAGCACCTTTAACCTCCTGTTCCGTACAGGTTGCAATTTGTCCTGAGGATGAACGGGAAGAGGGGGAACCAATGAGAGACTAGCTCTAGGTGTTGGGACAGGCACAGGTCACTCTATTTTCCCATCAGGAAGAAGAATTAACCACAGGCTCAGCCTGCCGCCCGGGACCAGAATAGGGCCTGAAGCAATCCTGCGCTTTTGCGGCCAGCTCCCAAGAAAGCGAGTTGAAAAATGGAGCTCAGGGGCACTGCAATTCACAAACCTGCAGACTTATAAATGATGACTCTCGTCCACAAATATATTGAGGGAAGGCAACGAAGAGGATTGGAAAGCAAGGCAGAATTGCAGGAAACAGATTTCAGGAGGGAGATTCGAATCGCCTTTAAAGCACAGGAAAAGCGGCAAAACCTCGACAATGATGCCCTTGGCCAAAAAGGGCGTATGCGTTTTTTCCTGAATATATTCAGGAAAAAACGCATACGCCCTTTTTGGCCAACCAAGCAACCTGGAAAGGCAAATCAGCGCTACAAAGAAGTCTCGCTTCCCATCGGTCAAAAGGGCCGTGCTGAATAAAGTGTCAAAACCAGAAATGCAAGACAGGCCATGGAGAAACGGGAGCCTGGCTACGCTGATGGGCGGGATGTAAATTGCCAACAGCCACTCTGGAGAAGTGCACGGTGTGTCCTGAAACATCGAAAAAAATCACCTTAGGGAGCATAGGGCACTTCCACTCATGGGCGTATAAATTGGGAAAACTAAAAATCAGCAAGACACAGGCACACCAAAGTTTAGGGCTGCTCTGTTGACAAGAACCTCCACTTCGTTACACCTTAAATATCCCAGGAAAGAGAAAAATGGATAAAGAAGTTGTGGTCCTTATGTACAATGGAATATCACTCAGCCATGAAATCAACGTCATAAGGCTAGTAGCAGCAAGATGAGTGGATTTAGGTAGGACGATTCTAAGTGAAATAAGTCACACAGAAAAAGATACTTATCATAAGATATCACTTATAGAGGGAATAGAAAAACCGCTACCCTTGAACTGAATTACAAATCAGAGCAGGGTCACACGTTTAGAAAACACACTATGGCTGCTTAACGGGAAAGGTGAGGTGGGGTGATGCATAAAACAAGGGATTCAAATTAGCTCAGATACCGTTCCATAAACCCAATAGGTAATAGACAAGACCTACTCCTTGCTCAGTGAATTGGACTCAACACCCCCTATTCACAACCCAAGAATATATCTGACTAGTAAGAATCTTAAAACCTATGCATTGAAATCTCTCTGTAAGTGAGTCAAGTGGGTGTAAAGCGGCAAAAACACAGCAGTGAAAAGCAGGTAAACCCCATTATAAAAATCAATTACTTTTAAAAACCCGTGAAACAAAGACAGTGAAAGAGAGAGAAATTCTTACAAAATTCGTTCAGGGGCTGTGATGCCACCTGGATTGACCATATCTAGACCCACAGTTGATTGAGACATAAGGGTGGACACTCTTGGGGCTGAGAGGTTTGGTGAGGTTGGGTGAGCAAACGCAGACCCTTTAAAGTAATACTGCGTGGTACCCATCCCATGGGTCCCAAATCTCCAGGTTCAAGGGCATCTTCCTACATCGAAAGCATGCATGAGAAACCCAGAAGATGGTACACCGTGTGATCCGGAAAGGTTTTCAAAACGCACCTCATTTCTCATCTCCTTGTGCTCGGGTTTGCCATTCCAGCCGCTTTACTAGCAATCTCCCTCCTTGGAGAATCAGCACCTTTAACCTCCTGTTCCGTACAGGTTGCAATTTGTCCTGAGGATGAACGGGAAAAGGGGGAACCAATGAGACACTAGCTCTAGGTGTAGGAACAGGCACAGGTCACTCTATTTTCCCATCAGGAAGAAGAATTAACCAGATGCTCAGCCTGCCGCCCGGGACCAGAATAGGGCCTGAAGCAATCCTGTGCTTTTGCAGCCAGCTCCCAAGAAAGCGAGTTGAAAAATGGAGCTCAGGGGCACTGCAATTCACAAACCTGCAGACTTATAAATGATGACTCTCGTCCACAAATATATTGAGGGAAGGCAACGAAGAGGATTGGAAAGCAAGGCAGAATTGCAGGAAACAGATTTCAGGAGGGAGATTCGAATCGCCTTTAAAGCACAGGAAAAGCGGCAAAACCTCGACAATGATGCCCTTGGCCAAAAAGGGCGTATGCGTTTTTTCCTGAATATATTCAGGAAAAAACGCATACGCCCTTTTTGGCCAACCAAGCAACCTGGAAAGGCAAATCAGCGCTACAAAGAAGTCTCGCTTCCCATCGGTCAAAAGGGCCATGCTGAATAAAGTGTCAAAACCAGAAATGCAAAACAGGCCATGGAGAAACGGGAGCCTGGCTACGCTGATGGGCGGGATGTAAATTGCCAACAGCCACTCTGGAGAAGTGCACGGTGTGTCCTGAAACATCGAAAAAAATCAGCTTAGGGAGCATAGGGCACTTCCACTCATGGGCGTATAAATTGGGAAAACTAAAAATCAGCAAGACACAGGCACCCCAAAGTTTAGGGCTGCTCTGTTGACAAGAACCTCCACTTCGTTACACCTTAAATATCCCAGGAAAGGGAAAAATGGATAAAGAAGTTGTGGTCCTTATGTACAATGGAATATCACTCAGCCATGAAATCAACGTCATAAGGCTAGTAGCAGCAAGATGAGTGGATTTAGGTAGGACGATTCTAAGTGAAATAAGTCACACAGAAAAAGATACTTATCATAAGATATCACTTATAGAGGGAATATAAAAACCGCTACCCTTGAACTGAATTACAAATCAGAGCAGGGTCACACGTTTAGAAAACACACTATGGCTGCTTAACGGGAAAGGTGAGGTGGGGTGATGCATAAAACAAGGGTTTCAAATTAGCTCAGATACCGTTCCATAAACCCAATAGGTAATAGACAAGACCTACTCCTTGCTCAGTGAATTGGACTCAACACCCCCTATTCACCGCCCAAGAATATATCTGACTAGTAAGAATCTTAAAACCTATGCATTGATATCTCTCTGTAAGTGAGTCAAGTGGGTGTAAAGCGGCAAAAACACAGCAGTGAAAAGCAGGTAAACCCCATTATAAAAATCAATTACTTTTAAAAACCCGTGAAACAAAGACAGTGAAAGAGAGAGAAATTCTTACAAAATTCGTTCAGGGGCTGTGATGCCACCTCGATTGACCATATCTAGACCCACAGCTGATTGAGACATAAGGGTGGACACTCTTGGGGCTGAGAGGTTTGGTGAGGTTGGGTGAGCAAACGCAGACCCTTTAAAGTAATACTGCGTGGTACCCATCCCATGGGTCCCAAATCTCCAGGTTCAAGGGCATCTTCCTACATCGAAAGCATGCATGAGAAACCCAGAAGATGGTACACCGTGTGATCCGGAAAGGTTTTCAAAACGCACCTCATTTCTCATCTCCTTGTGCTCGGGTTTGCCATTCCAGCCGCTTTACTAGCAATCTCCCTCCTTGGAGAATCAGCACCTTTAACCTCCTGTTCCGTACAGGTTGCAATTTGTCCTGAGGATGAACGGGAAGAGGGGGAACCAATGAGAGACTAGCTCTAGGTGTTGGGACAGGCACAGGTCACTCTATTTTCCCATCAGGAAGAAGAATTAACCACAGGCTCAGCCTGCCGCCCGGGACCAGAATAGGGCCTGAAGCAATCCTGCGCTTTTGCGGCCAGCTCCCAAGAAAGCGAGTTGAAAAATGGAGCTCAGGGGCACTGCAATTCACAAACCTGCAGACTTATAAATGATGACTCTCGTCCACAAATATATTGAGGGAAGGCAACGAAGAGGATTGGAAAGCAAGGCAGAATTGCAGGAAACAGATTTCAGGAGGGAGATTCGAATCGCGTTTAAAGCACAGGAAAAGCGGCAAAACCTCGACAATGATGCCCTTGGCCAAAAAGGGCGTATGCGTTTTTTCCTGAATATATTCAGGAAAAAACGCATACGCCCTTTTTGGCCAACCAAGCAACCTGGAAAGGCAAATCAGCGCTACAAAGAAGTCTCGCTTCCCATCGGTCAAAAGGTCCATGCTGAATAAAGTGTCAAAACCAGAAATGCAAAACAGGCCATGGAGAAACGGGAGCCTGGCTACGCTGATGGGCGGGATGTAAATTGCCAACAGCCACTCTGGAGAAGTGCACGGTGTGTCCTGAAATATCGAAAAAAATCAGCTTAGGGAGCATAGGGCACTTCCACTCATGGGCGTATAAATTGGGAAAACTAAAAATCAGCAAGACACAGGCACCCCAAAGTTTAGGGCTGCTCTGTTGACAAGAACCTCCACTTCGTTACACCTTAAATATCCCAGGAAAGGGAAAAATGGATAAAGAAGTTGTGGTCCTTATGTACAATGGAATATCACTCAGCCATGAAATCAACGTCATAAGGCTAGTAGCAGCAAGATGAGTGGATTTAGGTAGGACGATTCTAAGTGAAATAAGTCACACAGAAAAAGATACTTATCATAAGATATCACTTATAGAGGGAATATAAAAACCGCTACCCTTGAACTGAATTACAAATCAGAGCAGGGTCACACGTTTAGAAAACACACTATGGCTGCTTAACGGGAAAGGTGAGGTGGGGTGATGCATAAAACAAGGGTTTCAAATTAGCTCAGATACCGTTCCATAAACCCAATAGGTAATAGACAAGACCTACTCCTTGCTCAGTGAATTGGACTCAACACCCCCTATTCACCGCCCAAGAATATATCTGACTAGTAAGAATCTTAAAACCTATGCATTGATATCTCTCTGTAAATGAGTCAAGTGGGTGTAAAGCGGCAAAAACACAGCAGTGAAGAGCAGGTAAACCCCATTATAAAAATCAATTACTTTTAAAAACCCGTGAAACAAAGACAGTGAAAGAGAGAGAAATTCTTACAAAATTCGTTCAGGGGCTGTGATGACACCTGGATTGACCATACCTAGACCCACAGTTGATTGAGACATAAGGGTGGACACTCTTGGGGCTGAGAGGTTTGGTGAGGTTGGGTGAGCAAACGCAGACCCTTTAAAGTAATACTGCGTGGTACCCATCCCATGGGTCCCAAATCTCCAGGTTCAAGGGCATCTTCCTACATCGAAAGCATGCATGAGAAACCCAGAAGATGGTACAGCGTGTGATCCGAAAGGTTTTCAAAACTCTTCTCATTTCTCATCTCCTTGTGCTCGGGTTTGCCATTCCAGCCGCTTTACTAGCAATCTCCCTCCTTGGAGAATCAGCACCTTTAACCTCCTGTTCCGTACAGGTTGCAATTTGTCCTGAGGATGAACGGGAAGAGGGGGAACCAATGAGAGACTAGCTCTAGGTGTTGGGACAGGCACAGGTCACTCTATTTTCCCATCAGGAAGAAGAATTAACCACAGGCTCAGCCTGCCGCCCGGGACCAGAATAGGGCCTGAAGCAATCCTGCGCTTTTGCGGCCAGCTCCCAAGAAAGCGAGTTGAAAAATGGAGCTCAGGGGCACTGCAATTCACAAACCTGCAGACTTATAAATGATGACTCTCGTCCACAAATATATTGAGGGAAGGCAACGAAGAGGATTGGAAAGCAAGGCAGAATTGCAGGAAACAGATTTCAGGAGGGAGATTCGAATCGCCTTTAAAGCCCAGGAAAAGCGGCAAAACCTCGACAATGATGCCCTTGGCCAAAAAGGGCGTATGCGTTTTTTCCTGAATATATTCAGGAAAAAACGCATACGCCCTTTTTGGCCAACCAAGCAACCTGGAAAGGCAAATCAGCGCTACAAAGAAGTCTCGCTTCCCATCGGTCAAAAGGGCCATGCTGAATAAAGTGTCAAAACCAGAAATGCAAGACAGGCCATGGAGAAACGGGAGCCTGGCTACGCTGATGGGCGGGATGTAAATTGCCAACAGCCACTCTGGAGAAGTGCACGGTGTGTCCTGAAACATCGAAAAAAATCAGCTTAGGGAGCATAGGGCACTTCAACTCATGGGCGTATAAATTGGCAAAACTAAAAATCAGCAAGACACAGGCACACCAAAGTTTAGGGCTGCTCTGTTGACAAGAACCTCCACTTCGTTACACCTTAAATATCCCAGGAAAGAGAAAAATGGATAAAGAAGTTGTGGTCCTTATGTACAATGGAATATCACTCACCCATGAAATCAACGTCATAAGGCTAGTAGCAGCAAGATGAGTGGATTTAGGTAGGACGATTCTAAGTGAAATAAGTCACACAGAAAAAGATACTTATCATAAGATATCACTTATAGAGGGAATAGAAAAACCGCTACCCTTGAACTGAATTACAAATCAGAGCAGGGTCACACGTTTAGAAAACACACTATGGCTGCTTAACGGGAAAGGTGAGGTGGGGTGATGCATAAAACAAGGGATTCAAATTAGCTCAGATACCGTTCCATAAACCCAATAGGTAATAGACAAGACCTACTCCTTGCTCAGTGAATTGGACTCAACACCCCCTATTCACAACCCAAGAATATATCTGACTAGTAAGAATCTTAAAACCTATGCATTGAAATCTCTCTGTAAGTGAGTCAAGTGGGTGTAAAGCGGCAAAAACACAGCAGTGAAAAGCAGGTAAACCCCATTATAAAAATCAATTACTTTTAAAAACCCGTGAAACAAAGACAGTGAAAGAGAGAGAAATTCTTACAAAATTCGTTCAGGGGCTGTGATGCCACCTGGATTGACCATATCTAGACCCACAGTTGATTGAGACATAAGGGTGGACACTCTTGGGGCTGAGAGGTTTGGTGAGGTTGGGTGAGCAAACGCAGACCCTTTAAAGTAATACTGCGTGGTACCCATCCCATGGGTCCCAAATCTCCAGGTTCAAGGGCATCTTCCTACATCGAAAGCATGCATGAGAAACCCAGAAGATGGTACACCGTGTGATCCGGAAAGGTTTTCAAAACGCACCTCATTTCTCATCTCCTTGTGCTCGGGTTTGCCATTCCAGCCGCTTTACTAGCAATCTCCCTCCTTGGAGAATCAGCACCTTTAACCTCCTGTTCCGTACAGGTTGCAATTTGTCCTGAGGATGAACGGGAAAAGGGGGAACCAATGAGACACTAGCTCTAGGTGTAGGAACAGGCACAGGTCACTCTATTTTCCCATCAGGAAGAAGAATTAACCAGATGCTCAGCCTGCCGCCCGGGACCAGAATAGGGCCTGAAGCAATCCTGTGCTTTTGCAGCCAGCTCCCAAGAAAGCGAGTTGAAAAATGGAGCTCAGGGGCACTGCAATTCACAAACCTGCAGACTTATAAATGATGACTCTCGTCCACAAATATATTGAGGGAAGGCAACGAAGAGGATTGGAAAGCAAGGCAGAATTGCAGGAAACAGATTTCAGGAGGGAGATTCGAATCGCCTTTAAAGCACAGGAAAAGCGGCAAAACCTCGACAATGATGCCCTTGGCCAAAAAGGGCGTATGCGTTTTTTCCTGAATATATTCAGGAAAAAACGCATACGCCCTTTTTGGCCAACCAAGCAACCTGGAAAGGCAAATCAGCGCTACAAAGAAGTCTCGCTTCCCATCGGTCAAAAGGGCCATGCTGAATAAAGTGTCAAAACCAGAAATGCAAAACAGGCCATGGAGAAACGGGAGCCTGGCTACGCTGATGGGCGGGATGTAAATTGCCAACAGCCACTCTGGAGAAGTGCACGGTGTGTCCTGAAACATCGAAAAAAATCAGCTTAGGGAGCATAGGGCACTTCCACTCATGGGCGTATAAATTGGGAAAACTAAAAATCAGCAAGACACAGGCACCCCAAAGTTTAGGGCTGCTCTGTTGACAAGAACCTCCACTTCGTTACACCTTAAATATCCCAGGAAAGGGAAAAATGGATAAAGAAGTTGTGGTCCTTATGTACAATGGAATATCACTCAGCCATGAAATCAACGTCATAAGGCTAGTAGCAGCAAGATGAGTGGATTTAGGTAGGACGATTCTAAGTGAAATAAGTCACACAGAAAAAGATACTTATCATAAGATATCACTTATAGAGGGAATATGAAAACCGCTACCCTTGAACTGAATTACAAATCAGAGCAGGGTCACACGTTTAGAAAACACACTATGGCTGCTTAACGGGAAAGGTGAGGTGGGGTGATGCATAAAACAAGGGTTTCAAATTAGCTCAGATACCGTTCCATAAACCCAATAGGTAATAGACAAGACCTACTCCTTGCTCAGTGAATTGGACTCAACACCCCCTATTCACCGCCCAAGAATATATCTGACTAGTAAGAATCTTAAAACCTATGCATTGATATCTCTCTGTAAGTGAGTCAAGTGGGTGTAAAGCGGCAAAAACACAGCAGTGAAAAGCAGGTAAACCCCATTATAAAAATCAATTACTTTTAAAAACCCGTGAAACAAAGACAGTGAAAGAGAGAGAAATTCTTACAAAATTCGTTCAGGGGCTGTGATGCCACCTCGATTGACCATATCTAGACCCACAGCTGATTGAGACATAAGGGTGGACACTCTTGGGGCTGAGAGGTTTGGTGAGGTTGGGTGAGCAAACGCAGACCCTTTAAAGTAATACTGCGTGGTACCCATCCCATGGGTCCCAAATCTCCAGGTTCAAGGGCATCTTCCTACATCGAAAGCATGCATGAGAAACCCAGAAGATGGTACACCGTGTGATCCGGAAAGGTTTTCAAAACGCACCTCATTTCTCATCTCCTTGTGCTCGGGTTTGCCATTCCAGCCGCTTTACTAGCAATCTCCCTCCTTGGAGAATCAGCACCTTTAACCTCCTGTTCCGTACAGGTTGCAATTTGTCCTGAGGATGAAGGGGAAGAGGGGGAACCAATGAGAGACTAGCTCTAGGTGTTGGGACAGGCACAGGTCACTCTATTTTCCCATCAGGAAGAAGAATTAACCACAGGCTCAGCCTGCCGCCCGGGACCAGAATAGGGCCTGAAGCAATCCTGCGCTTTTGCGGCCAGCTCCCAAGAAAGCGAGTTGAAAAATGGAGCTCAGGGGCACTGCAATTCACAAACCTGCAGACTTATAAATGATGACTCTCGTCCACAAATATATTGAGGGAAGGCAACGAAGAGGATTGGAAAGCAAGGCAGAATTGCAGGAAACAGATTTCAGGAGGGAGATTCGAATCGCCTTTAAAGCACAGGAAAAGCGGCAAAACCTCGACAATGATGCCCGTGGCCAAAAAGGGCGTATGCGTTTTTTCCTGAATATATTCAGGAAAAAACGCATACGCCCTTTTTGGCCAACCAAGCAACCTGGAAAGGCAAATCAGCGCTACAAAGAAGTCTCGCTTCCCATCGGTCAAAAGGGCCATGCTGAATAAAGTGTCAAAACCAGAAATGCAAAACAGGCCATGGAGAAACGGGAGCCTGGCTACGCTGATGGGCGGGATGTAAATTGCCAACAGCCACTCTGGAGGAGTGCACGGTGTGTCCTGAAACATCGAAAAAAATCAGCTTAGGGAGCATAGGGCACTTCCACTCATGGGCGTATAAATTGGGAAAACTAAAAATCAGCAAGACACAGGCACCCCAAAGTTTAGGGCTGCTCTGTTGACAAGAACCTCCACTTCGTTACACCTTAAATATCCCAGGAAAGAGAAAAATGGATAAAGAAGTTGTGGTCCTTATGTACAATGGAATATCACTCAGCCATGAAATCAACGTCATAAGGCTAGTAGCAGCAAGATGAGTGGATTTAGGTAGGACGATTCTAAGTGAAATAAGTCACACAGAAAAAGATACTTATCATAAGATATCACTTATAGAGGGAATATAAAAACCGCTACCCTTGAACTGAATTACAAATCAGAGCAGGGTCACACGTTTAGAAAACACACTATGGCTGCTTAACGGGAAAGGTGAGGTGGGGTGATGCATAAAACAAGGGTTTCAAATTAGCTCAGATACCGTTCCATAAACCCAATAGGTAATAGACAAGACCTACTCCTTGCTCAGTGAATTGGACTCAACACCCCCTATTCACCGCCCAAGAATATATCTGACTAGTAAGAATCTTAAAACCTATGCATTGATATCTCTCTGTAAGTGAGTCAAGTGGGTGTAAAGCGGCAAAAACACAGCAGTGAAAAGCAGGTAAACCCCATTATAAAAATCAATTACTTTTAAAAACCCGTGAAACAAAGACAGTGAAAGAGAGAGAAATTCTTACAAAATTCGTTCAGGGGCTGTGATGCCACCTGGATTGACCATATCTAGACCCACAGCTGATTGAGACATAAGGGTGGACACTCTTGGGGCTGAGAGGTTTGGTGAGGTTGGGTGAGCAAACGCAGACCCTTTAAAGTAATACTGCGTGGTACCCATCCCATGCGTCCCAAATCTCCAGGTTCAAGGGCATCTTCCTACATCGAAAGCATGCATGAGAAACCCAGAAGATGGTACACCGTGTGATCCGGAAAGGTTTTCAAAACGCACCTCATTTCTCATCTCCTTGTACTCGGGTTTGCCATTCCAGCCACTTTACTAGCAATCTCCCTCCTTGGAGAATCAGCACCTTTAACCTCCTGTTCCGTACAGGTTGCAATTTGTCCTGAGGATGATCGGGAAGAGGGGGAACCAATGAGAGACTAGCTCTAGGTGTTGGGACAGGCACAGGTCACTCTATTTTCCCATCAGGAAGAAGAATTAACCACAGGCTCAGCCTACCGCCCGGGACCAGAATAGGGCCTGAAGCAATCCTGCGCTTTTGCGGCCAGCTCCCAAGAAAGCGAGTTGAAAAATGGAGCTCAGGGGCACTGCAATTCACAAACCTGCAGACTTAGAAATGATGACTCTCGTCCACAAATATATTGAGGGAAGGCAACGAAGAGGATTGGAAAGCAAGGCAGAATTGCAGGAAACAGATTTCAGGAGGGAGATTCGAATCGCCTTTAAAGCACAGGAAAAGCGGCAAAACCTCGACAATGATGCCCTTGGCCAAAAAGTGCGTATGCGTTTTTTGCTGAATATATTCAGGAAAAAACGCATACGCCCTTTTTGGCCAACCAAGCAACCTGGAAAGGCAAATCAGCGCTACAAAGAAGTCTCGCTTCCCATCGGTCAAAAGGGCCATGCTGAATAAAGTGTCAAAACCAGAAATGCAAAACAGGCCATGGAGAAATGGGAGCCTGGCTACGCTGATGGGCGGGATGTAAATTGCCAACAGCCACTCTGGAGAAGTGCACGGTGTGTCCTGAAACATCGAAAAAAATCAGCTTAGGGAGCATAGGGCACTTCCACTCATGGGCGTATAAATTGGGAAAACTAAAAATCAGCAAGACACAGGCACCCCAAAGTTTAGGGCTGCTCTGTTGACAAGAACCTCCACTTCGTTACACCTTAAATATCCCAGGAAAGAGAAAAATGGATAAAGAAGTTGTGGTCCTTATGTACAATGGAATATCACTCAGCCATGAAATCAACGTCATAAGGCTAGTAGCAGCAAGATGAGTGGATTTAGGTAGGACGATTCTAAGTGAAATAAGTCACACAGAAAAAGATACTTATCATAAGATATCACTTATAGAGGGAATATAAAAACCGCTACCCTTGAACTGAATTACAAATCAGAGCAGGGTCACACGTTTAGAAAACACACTATGGCTGCTTAACGGGAAAGGTGAGGTGGGGTGATGCATAAAACAAGGGTTTCAAATTAGCTCAGATACCGTTCCATAAACCCAATAGGTAATAGACAAGACCTACTCCTTGCTCAGTGAATTGGACTCAACACCCCCTATTCACCGCCCAAGAATATATCTGACTAGTAAGAATCTTAAAACCTATGCATTGATATCTCTCTGTAAGTGAGTCAAGTGGGTGTAAAGCGGCAAAAACACAGCAGTGAAAAGCAGGTAAACCCCATTATAAAAATCAATTACTTTTAAAAACCCGTGAAACAAAGACAGTGAAAGAGAGAGAAATTCTTACAAAATTCGTTCAGGGGCTGTGATGCCACCTGGATTGACCATATCTAGACCCACAGCTGATTGAGACATAAGGGTGGACACTCTTGGGGCTGAGAGGTTTGGTGAGGTTGGGTGAGCAAACGCAGACCCTTTAAAGTAATACTGCGTGGTACCCATCCCATACGTCCCAAATCTCCAGGTTCAAGGGCATCTTCCTACATCGAAAGCATGCATGAGAAACCCAGAAGATGGTACACCGTGTGATCCGGAAAGGTTTTCAAAACGCACCTCATTTCTCATCTCCTTGTACTCGGGTTTGCCATTCCAGCCACTTTACTAGCAATCTCCCTCCTTGGAGAATCAGCACCTTTAACCTCCTGTTCCGTACAGGTTGCAATTTGTCCTGAGGATGATCGGGAAGAGGGGGAACCAATGAGAGACTAGCTCTAGGTGTTGGGACAGGCACAGGTCACTCTATTTTCCCATCAGGAAGAAGAATTAACCACAGGCTCAGCCTACCGCCCGGGACCAGAATAGGGCCTGAAGCAATCCTGCGCTTTTGCGGCCAGCTCCCAAGAAAGCGAGTTGAAAAATGGAGCTCAGGGGCACTGCAATTCACAAACCTGCAGACTTATAAATGATGACTCTCGTCCACAAATATATTGAGGGAAGGCAACGAAGAGGATTGGAAAGCAAGGCAGAATTGCAGGAAACAGATTTCAGGAGGGAGATTCGAATCGCCTTTAAAGCACAGGAAAAGCGGCAAAACCTCGACAATGATGCCCTTGGCCAAAAAGGGCGTATGCGTTTTTTGCTGAATATATTCAGGAAAAAACGCATACGCCCTTTTTGGCCAACCAAGCAACCTGGAAAGGCAAATCAGCGCTACAAAGAAGTCTCGCTTCCCATCGGTCAAAAGGGCCATGCTGAATAAAGTGTCAAAACCAGAAATGCAAAACAGGCCATGGAGAAATGGGAGCCTGGCTACGCTGATGGGCGGGATGTAAATTGCCAACAGCCACTCTGGAGAGGTGCACGGTGTGTCCTGAAACATCGAAAAAATCAGCTTAGGGAGCATAGGGCACTTCCACTCATGGGCGTATAAATTGGGAAAACTAAAAATCAGCAAGACACAGGCACCCCAAAGTTTAGGGCTGCTCTGTTGACAAGAACCTCCACTTCGTTACACCTTAAATATCCCAGGAAAGAGAAAAATGGATAAAGAAGTTGTGGTCCTTATGTACAATGGAATATCACTCAGCCATGAAATCAACGTCATAAGGCTAGTAGCAGCAAGATGAGTGGATTTAGGTAGGACGATTCTAAGTGAAATAAGTCACACAGAAAAAGATACTTATCATAAGATATCACTTATAGAGGGAATATAAAAACCGCTACCCTTGAACTGAATTACAAATCAGAGCAGGGTCACACGTTTAGAAAACACACTATGGCTGCTTAACGGGAAAGGTGAGGTGGGGTGATGCATAAAACAAGGGTTTCAAATTAGCTCAGATACCGTTCCATAAACCCAATAGGTAATAGACAAGACCTACTCCTTGCTCAGTGAATTGGACTCAACACCCCCTATTCACCGCCCAAGAATATATCTGACTAGTAAGAATCTTAAAACCTATGCATTGATATCTCTCTGTAAGTGAGTCAAGTGGGTGTAAAGCGGCAAAAACACAGCAGTGAAAAGCAGGTAAACCCCATTATAAAAATCAATTACTTTTAAAAACCCGTGAAACAAAGACAGTGAAAGAGAGAGAAATTCTTACAAAATTCGTTCAGGGGCTGTGATGCCACCTGGATTGACCATATCTAGACCCACAGTTGATTGAGACATAAGGGTGGACACTCTTGGGGCTGAGAGGTTTGGTGAGGTTGGGTGAGCAAACGCAGACCCTTTAAAGTAATACTGCGTGGTACCCATCCCATGCGTCCCAAATCTCCAGGTTCAAGGGCATCTTCCTACATCGAAAGCATGCATGAGAAACCCAGAAGATGGTACACCGTGTGATCCGGAAAGGTTTTCAAAACGCACCTCATTTCTCATCTCCTTGTACTCGGGTTTGCCATTCCAGCCACTTTACTAGCAATCTCCCTCCTTGGAGAATCAGCACCTTTAACCTCCTGTTCCGTACAGGTTGCAATTTGTCCTGAGGATGATCGGGAAGAGGGGGAACCAATGAGAGACTAGCTCTAGGTGTTGGGACAGGCACAGGTCACTCTATTTTCCCATCAGGAAGAAGAATTAACCACAGGCTCAGCCTACCGCCCGGGACCAGAATAGGGCCTGAAGCAATCCTGCGCTTTTGCGGCCAGCTCCCAAGAAAGCGAGTTGAAAAATGGAGCTCAGGGGCACTGCAATTCACAAACCTGCAGACTTATAAATGATGACTCTCGTCCACAAATATATTGAGGGAAGGCAACGAAGAGGATTGGAAAGCAAGGCAGAATTGCAGGAAACAGATTTCAGGAGGGAGATTCGAATCGCCTTTAAAGCACAGGAAAAGCGGCAAAACCTCGACAATGATGCCCTTGGCCAAAAAGGGCGTATGCGTTTTTTGCTGAATATATTCAGGAAAAAACGCATACGCCCTTTTTGGCCAACCAAGCAACCTGGAAAGGCAAATCAGCGCTACAAAGAAGTCTCGCTTCCCATCGGTCAAAAGGGCCATGCTGAATAAAGTGTCAAAACCAGAAATGCAAAACAGGCCATGGAGAAACGGGAGCCTGGCTACGCTGATGGGCGGGATGTAAATTGCCAACAGCCACTCTGGAGAAGTGCACGGTGTGTCCTGAAACATCGAAAAAAATCAGCTTAGGGAGCATAGGGCACTTCCACTCATGGGCGTATAAATTGGGAAAACTAAAAATCAGCAAGACACAGGCACCCCAAAGTTTAGGGCTGCTCTGTTGACAAGAACCTCCACTTCGTTACACCTTAAATATCCCAGGAAAGAGAAAAATGGATAAAGAAGTTGTGGTCCTTATGTACAATGGAATATCACTCAGCCATGAAATCAACGTCATAAGGCTAGTAGCAGCAAGATGAGTCGATTTAGGTAGGACGATTCTAAGTGAAATAAGTCACACAGAAAAAGATACTTATCATAAGATATCACTTATAGAGGGAATATAAAAACCGCTACCCTTGAACTGAATTACAAATCAGAGCAGGGTCACACGTTTAGAAAACACACTATGGCTGCTTAACGGGAAAGGTGAGGTGGGGTGATGCATAAAACAAGGGTTTCAAATTAGCTCAGATACCGTTCCATAAACCCAATAGGTAATAGACAAGACCTACTCCTTGCTCAGTGAATTGGACTCAACACCCCCTATTCACCGCCCAAGAATATATCTGACTAGTAAGAATCTTAAAACCTATGCATTGATATCTCTCTGTAAGTGAGTCAAGTGGGTGTAAAGCGGCAAAAACACAGCAGTGAAAAGCAGGTAAACCCCATTATAAAAATCAATTACTTTTAAAAACCCGTGAAACAAAGACAGTGAAAGAGAGAGAAATTCTTACAAAATTCGTTCAGGGGCTGTGATGCCACCTCGATTGACCATATCTAGACCCACAGCTGATTGAGACATAAGGGTGGACACTCTTGGGGCTGAGAGGTTTGGTGAGGTTGGGTGAGCAAACGCAGACCCTTTAAAGTAATACTGCGTGGTACCCATCCCATGGGTCCCAAATCTCCAGGTTCAAGGGCATCTTCCTACATCGAAAGCATGCATGAGAAACCCAGAAGATGGTACACCGTGTGATCCGGAAAGGTTTTCAAAACGCACCTCATTTCTCATCTCCTTGTGCTCGGGTTTGCCATTCCAGCCGCTTTACTAGCAATCTCCCTCCTTGGAGAATCAGCACCTTTAACCTCCTGTTCCGTACAGGTTGCAATTTGTCCTGAGGATGAAGGGGAAGAGGGGGAACCAATGAGAGACTAGCTCTAGGTGTTGGGACAGGCACAGGTCACTCTATTTTCCCATCAGGAAGAAGAATTAACCACAGGCTCAGCCTGCCGCCCGGGACCAGAATAGGGCCTGAAGCAATCCTGCGCTTTTGCGGCCAGCTCCCAAGAAAGCTAGTTGAAAAATGGAGCTCAGGGGCACTGCAATTCACAAACCTGCAGACTTATAAATGATGACTCTCGTCCACAAATATATTGAGGGAAGGCAACGAAGAGGATTGGAAAGCAAGGCAGAATTGCAGGAAACAGATTTCAGGAGGGAGATTCGAATCGCCTTTAAAGCACAGGAAAAGCGGCAAAACCTCGACAATGATGCCCTTGGCCAAAAAGGGCGTATGCGTTTTTTCCTGAATATATTCAGGAAAAAACGCATACGCCCTTTTTGGCCAACCAAGCAACCTGGAAAGGCAAATCAGCGCTACAAAGAAGTCTCGCTTCCCATCGGTCAAAAGGGCCATGCTGAATAAAGTGTCAAAACCAGAAATGCAAAACAGGCCATGGAGAAACGGGAGCCTGGCTACGCTGATGGGCGGGATGTAAATTGCCAACAGCCACTCTGGAGAAGTGCACGGTGTGTCCTGAAACATCGAAAAAAATCAGCTTAGGGAGCATAGGGCACTTCCACTCATGGGCGTATAAATTGGGAAAACTAAAAATCAGCAAGACACAGGCACCCCAAAGTTTAGGGCTGCTCTGTTGACAAGAACCTCCACTTCGTTACACCTTAAATATCCCAGGAAAGAGAAAAATGGATAAAGAAGTTGTGGTCCTTATGTACAATGGAATATCACTCAGCCATGAAATCAACGTCATAAGGCTAGTAGCAGCAAGATGAGTCGATTTAGGTAGGACGATTCTAAGTGAAATAAGTCACACAGAAAAAGATACTTATCATAAGATATCACTTATAGAGGGAATATAAAAACCGCTACCCTTGAACTGAATTACAAATCAGAGCAGGGTCACACGTTTAGAAAACACACTATGGCTGCTTAACGGGAAAGGTGAGGTGGGGTGATGCATAAAACAAGGGTTTCAAATTAGCTCAGATACCGTTCCATAAACCCAATAGGTAATAGACAAGACCTACTCCTTGCTCAGTGAATTGGACTCAACACCCCCTATTCACCGCCCAAGAATATATCTGACTAGTAAGAATCTTAAAACCTATGCATTGATATCTCTCTGTAAGTGAGTCAAGTGGGTGTAAAGCGGCAAAAACACAGCAGTGAAAAGCAGGTAAACCCCATTATAAAAATCAATTACTTTTAAAAACCCGTGAAACAAAGACAGTGAAAGAGAGAGAAATTCTTACAAAATTCGTTCAGGGGCTGTGATGCCACCTCGATTGACCATATCTAGACCCACAGCTGATTGAGACATAAGGGTGGACACTCTTGGGGCTGAGAGGTTTGGTGAGGTTGGGTGAGCAAACGCAGACCCTTTAAAGTAATACTGCGTGGTACCCATCCCATGGGTCCCAAATCTCCAGGTTCAAGGGCATCTTCCTACATCGAAAGCATGCATGAGAAACCCAGAAGATGGTACACCGTGTGATCCGGAAAGGTTTTCAAAACGCACCTCATTTCTCATCTCCTTGTGCTCGGGTTTGCCATTCCAGCCGCTTTACTAGCAATCTCCCTCCTTGGAGAATCAGCACCTTTAACCTCCTGTTCCGTACAGGTTGCAATTTGTCCTGAGGATGAAGGGGAAGAGGGGGAACCAATGAGAGACTAGCTCTAGGTGTTGGGACAGGCACAGGTCACTCTATTTTCCCATCAGGAAGAAGAATTAACCACAGGCTCAGCCTGCCGCCCGGGACCAGAATAGGGCCTGAAGCAATCCTGCGCTTTTGCGGCCAGCTCCCAAGAAAGCGAGTTGAAAAATGGAGCTCAGGGGCACTGCAATTCACAAACCTGCAGACTTATAAATGATGACTCTCGTCCACAAATATATTGAGGGAAGGCAACGAAGAGGATTGGAAAGCAAGGCAGAATTGCAGGAAACAGATTTCAGGAGGGAGATTCGAATCGCCTTTAAAGCACAGGAAAAGCGTCAAAACCTCGACAATGATGCCCTTGGCCAAAAAGGGCGTATGCGTTTTTTCCTGAATATATTCAGGAAAAAACGCATACGCCCTTTTTGGCCAACCAAGCAACCTGGAAAGGCAAATCAGCGCTACAAAGAAGTCTCGCTTCCCATCGGTCAAAAGGGCCATGCTGAATAAAGTGTCAAAACCAGAAATGCAAAACAGGCCATGGAGAAACGGGAGCCTGGCTACGCTGATGGGCGGGATGTAAATTGCCAACAGCCACTCTGGAGGAGTGCACGGTGTGTCCTGAAACATCGAAAAAAATCAGCTTAGGGAGCATAGGGCACTTCCACTCATGGGCGTATAAATTGGGAAAACTAAAAATCAGCAAGACACAGGCACCCCAAAGTTTAGGGCTGCTCTGTTGACAAGAACCTCCACTTCGTTACACCTTAAATATCCCAGGAAAGAGAAAAATGGATAAAGAAGTTGTGGTCCTTATGTACAATGGAATATCACTCAGCCATGAAATCAACGTCATAAGGCTAGTAGCAGCAAGATGAGTGGATTTAGGTAGGACGATTCTAAGTGAAATAAGTCACACAGAAAAAGATACTTATCATAAGATATCACTTATAGAGGGAATATAAAAACCGCTACCCTTGAACTGAATTACAAATCAGAGCAGGGTCACACGTTTAGAAAACACACTATGGCTGCTTAACGGGAAAGGTGAGGTGGGGTGATGCATAAAACAAGGGTTTCAAATTAGCTCAGATACCGTTCCATAAACCCAATAGGTAATAGACAAGACCTACTCCTTGCTCAGTGAATTGGACTCAACACCCCCTATTCACCGCCCAAGAATATATCTGACTAGTAAGAATCTTAAAACCTATGCATTGATATCTCTCTGTAAGTGAGTCCAGTGGGTGTAAAGCGGCAAAAACACAGCAGTGAAAAGCAGGTAAACCCCATTATAAAAATCAATTACTTTTAAAAACCCGTGAAACAAAGACAGTGAAAGAGAGAGAAATTCTTACAAAATTCGTTCAGGGGCTGTGATGCCAACTGGATTGACCATATCTAGACCCACAGTTGATTGAGACATAAGGGTGGACACTCTTGGGGCTGAGAGGTTTGGTGAGGTTGGGTGAGCAAACGCAGACCCCTTAAAGTAATACTGCGTGGTACCCATCCCATGGGTCCCAAATCTCCAGGTTCAAGGGCATCTTCCTACATCGAAAGCATGCATGAGAAACCCAGAAGATGGTACACCGTGCGATCCGGAAAGGTTTTCAAAACGCACCTCATTTCTCATCTCCTTGTGCTCGGGTTTGCCATTCCAGCCGCTTTACTAGCAATCTCCCTCCTTGGAGAATCAGCACCTTTAACCTCCTGTTCCGTACAGGTTGCAATTTGTCCTGAGGATGAACGGGAGGAGGGGGAACCAATGAGAGACTACCTCTAGGTGTTGGGACAGGCACAGGTCACTCTATTTTCCCATCAGGAAGAAGAATTAACCACAGGCTCAGCCTGCCGCCCGGGACCAGAAGAGGGCCGGAAGCAATCCTGCGCTTTTGCGGCCAGCTCCCAAGAAAGCGAGTTGAAAAATTGAGCTCAGGGGCACTGCAATTCACAAACCTGCAGACTTATAAATGATGACTCTCGTCCACAAATATATTGAGGGAAGGCAACGAAGAGGATTGGAAAGCAAGGCAGAATTGCAGGAAACAGATTTCAGGAGGGAGATTCGAATCGCCTTTAAAGCACAGGAAAAGCGGCAAAACCTCGACAATGATGCCCTTGGCCAAAAAGGGCGTATGCGTTTTTTCCTGAATATATTCAGGAAAAAACGCATACGCCCTTTTTGGCCAACCAAGCAACCTGGAAAGGCAAATCAGCGCTACAAAGAAGTCTCGCTTCCCATCGGTCAAAAGGGCCATGCTGAATAAAGTGTCAAAACCAGAAATGCAAAACAGGCCATGGAGAAACGGGAGCCTGGCTACGCTGATGGGCGGGATGTAAATTGCCAACAGCCACTCTGGAGAAGTGCACGGTGTGTCCTGAAACATCGAAAAAAATCAGCTTAGGGAGCATAGGGCACTTCCACTCATGGGCGTATAAATTGGGAAAACTAAAAATCAGCAAGACACAGGCACCCCAAAGTTTAGGGCTGCTCTGTTGACAAGAACCTCCACTTCGTTACACCTTAAATATCCCAGGAAAGAGAAAAATGGATAAAGAAGTTGTGGTCCTTATGTACAATGGAATATCACTCAGCCATGAAATCAACGTCATAAGGCTAGTAGCAGCAAGATGAGTGGATTTAGGTAGGACGATTCTAAGTGAAATAAGTCACACAGAAAAAGATACTTATCATAAGATATCACTTATAGAGGGAATATAAAAACCGCTACCCTTGAACTGAATTACAAATCAGAGCAGGGTCACACGTTTAGAAAACACACTATGGCTGTTTAACGGGAAAGGTGAGGTGGGGTGATGCATAAAACAAGGGTTTCAAATTAGCTCAGATACCGTTCCATAAACCCAATAGGTAATAGACAAGACCTACTCCTTGCTCAGTGAATTGGACTCAACACCCCCTATTCACCGCCCAAGAATATATCTGACTAGTAAGAATCTTAAAACCTATGCATTGATATCTCTCTGTAAGTGAGTCCAGTGGGTGTAAAGCGGCAAAAACACAGCAGTGAAAAGCAGGTAAACCCCATTATAAAAATCAATTACTTTTAAAAACCCGTGAAACAAAGACAGTGAAAGAGAGAGAAATTCTTACAAAATTCGTTCAGGGGCTGTGATGCCACCTGGATTGACCATATCTAGACCCACAGTTGATTGAGACATAAGGGTGGACACTCTTGGGGCTGAGAGGTTTGGTGAGGTTGGGTGAGCAAACGCAGACCCTTTAAAGTAATACGGCGTGGTACCCATCCCATGGGTCCCAAATCTCCAGGTTCAAGGGCATCTTCCTACATCGAAAGCATGCATGAGAAACCCAGAAGATGGTACACCGTGTGATCCGGAAAGGTTTTCAAAACGCACCTCATTTCTCATCTCCTTGTGCTCGGGTTTGCCATTCCAGCCGCTTTACTAACAATCTCCCTCCTTGGAGAATCAGCACCTTTAACCTCCTGTTCCGTACAGGTTGCAATTTGTCCTGAGGATGAACGGGAAGAGGGGGAACCAATGAGAGACTAGCTCTAGGTGTTGGGACAGGCACAGGTCACTCTATTTTCCCATCAGGAAGAAGAATTAACCACAGGCTCAGCCTGCCGCCCGGGACCAGAATAGGGCCGGAAGCAATCCTGCGCTTTTGCGGCCAGCTCCCAAGAAAGCGAGTTGAAAAATGGAGCTCAGGGGCACTGCAATTCACAAACCTTCAGACTTAGAAATGATGACTCTCGTCCACAAATATATTGAGGGAAGGCAACGAAGAGGATTGGAAAGCAAGGCAGAATTGCAGGAAACAGATTTCAGGAGGGAGATTCGAATCGCCTTTAAAGCACAGGAAAAGCGGCAAAACCTCGACAATGATGCCCTTGGCCGAAAAGGGCGTATGCGTTTTTTCCTGAATATATTCAGGAAAAAACGCATACGCCCTTTTTGGCCAACCAAGCAACCTGGAAAGGCAAATCAGCGCTACAAAGAAGTCTCGCTTCCCATCGGTCAAAAGGGCCATGCTGAATAAAGTGTCAAAACCAGAAATGCAAAACAGGCCATGGAGAAACGGGAGCCTGGCTACGCTGATGGGCGGGATGTAAATTGCCAACAGCCACTCTGGAGAAGTGCACGGTGTGTCCTGAAACATCGAAAAAAATCAGCTTAGGGAGCATAGGGCACTTCCACTCATGGGCGTATAAATTGGGAAAACTAAAAATCAGCAAGACACAGGCACCCCAAAGTTTAGGGCTGCTCTGTTGACAAGAACCTCCACTTCGTTACACCTTAAATATCCCAGGAAAGAGAAAAATGGATAAAGAAGTTGTGGTCCTTATGTACAATGGAATATCACTCAGCCATGAAATCAACGTCATAAGGCTAGTAGCAGCAAGATGAGTGGATTTAGGTAGGACGATTCTAAGTGAAATAAGTCACACAGAAAAAGATACTTATCATAAGATATCACTTATAGAGGGAATATAAAAACCGCTACCCTTGAACTGAATTACAAATCAGAGCAGGGTCACACGTTTAGAAAACACACTATGGCTGCTTAACGGGAAAGGTGAGGTGGGGTGATGCATAAAACAAGGGTTTCAAATTAGCTCAGATACCGTTCCATAAACCCAATAGGTAATAGACAAGACCTACTCCTTGCTCAGTGAATTGGACTCAACACCCCCTATTCACCGCCCAAGAATATATCTGACTAGTAAGAATCTTAAAACCTATGCATTGATATCTCTCTGTAAGTGAGTCCAGTGGGTGTAAAGCGGCAAAAACACAGCAGTGAAAAGCAGGTAAACCCCATTATAAAAATCAATTACTTTTAAAAACCCGTGAAACAAAGACAGTGAAAGAGAGAGAAATTCTTACAAAATTCGTTCAGGGGCTGTGATGCCACCTGGATTGACCATATCTAGACCCACAGTTGATTGAGACATAAGGGTGGACACTCTTGGGGCTGAGAGGTTTGGTGAGGTTGGGTGAGCAAACGCAGACCCTTTAAAGTAATACTGCGTGGTACCCATCCCATGGGTCCCAAATCTCCAGGTTCAAGGGCATCTTCCTACATCGAAAGCATGCATGAGAAACCCAGAAGATGGTACACCGTGCGATCCGGAAAGGTTTTCAAAACGCACCTCATTTCTCATCTCCTTGTGCTCGGGTTTGCCATTCCAGCCGCTTTACTAGCAATCTCCCTCCTTGGAGAATCAGCACCTTTAACCTCCTGTTCCGTACAGGTTGCAATTTGTCCTGAGGATGAACGGGAAGAGGGGGAACCAATGAGAGACTAGCTCTAGGTGTTGGGACAGGCACAGGTCACTCTATTTTCCCGTCAGGAAGAAGAATTAACCACAGGCTCAGCGTGCCGCCCGGGACCAGAATAGGGCCTGAAGCAATCCTGCGCTTTTGCGGCCAGCTCCCAAGAAAGCGAGTTGACAAATGGAGCTCAGGGGCACTGCAATTCACAAACCTGCAGACTTAGAAATGATGACTCTCGTCCACAAATATATTGAGGGAAGGCAACGAAGAGGATTGGAAAGCAAGGCAGAATTGCAGGAAACAGATTTCAGGAGGGAGATTCGAATCGCCTTTAAAGCACAGGAAAAGCGGCAAAACCTCGACAATGATGCCCTTGGCCAAAAAGGGCGTATGCGTTTCTTCCTGAATATATTCAGGAAAAAACGCATACGCCCTTTTTGGCCAACCAAGCAACCTGGAAAGGCAAATCAGCGCTACAAAGAAGTCTCGCTTCCCATCGGTCAAAAGGGCCATGCTGAATAAAGTGTCAAAACCAGAAATGCAAAACAGGCCATGGAGAAACGGGAGCCTGGCTACGCTGATGGGCGGGATGTAAATTGCCAACAGCCACTCTGGAGAAGTGCACGGTGTGTCCTGAAACATCGAAAAAAATCAGCTTAGGGAGCATAGGGCACTTCCACTCATGGGCGTATAAATTGGGAAAACTAAAAATCAGCAAGACACAGGCACCCCAAAGTTTAGAGCTGCTCTGTTGACAAGAACCTCCACTTCGTTACACCTTAAATATCCCAGGAAAGAGAAAAATGGATAAAGAAGTTGTGGTCCTTATGTACAATGGAATATCACTCAGCCATGAAATCAACGTCATAAGGCTAGTAGCAGCAAGATGAGTGGATTTAGGTAGGACGATTCTAAGTGAAATAAGTCACACAGAAAAAGATACTTATCATAAGATATCACTTATAGAGGGAATATAAAAACCGCTACCCTTGAACTGAATTACAAATCAGAGCAGGGTCACACGTTTAGAAAACACACTATGGCTGCTTAACGGCAAAGGTGAGGTGGGGTGATGCATAAAACAAGGGTTTCAAATTAGCTCAGATACCGTTCCATAAACCCAATAGGTAATAGACAAGACCTACTCCTTGCTCAGTGAATTGGACTCAACACCCCCTATTCACCGCCCAAGAATATATCTGACTAGTAAGAATCTTAAAACCTATGCATTGATATCTCTCTGTAAGTGAGTCCAGTGGGTGTAAAGCGGCAAAAACACAGCAGTGAAAAGCAGGTAAACCCCATTATAAAAATCAATTACTTTTAAAAACCCGTGAAACAAAGACAGTGAAAGAGAGAGAAATTCTTACAAAATTCGTTCAGGGGCTGTGATGCCACCTGGATTGACCATATCTAGACCCACAGTTGATTGAGACATAAGGGTGGACACTCTTGGGGCTGAGAGGTTTGGTGAGGTTGGGTGAGCAAACGCAGACCCTTTAAAGTAATACGGCGTGGTACCCATCCCATGGGTCCCAAATCTCCAGGTTCAAGGGCATCTTCCTACATCGAAAGCATGCATGAGAAACCCAGAAGATGGTACACCGTGTGATCCGGAAAGGTTTTCAAAACGCACCTCATTTCTCATCTCCTTGTGCTCGGGTTTGCCATTCCAGCCGCTTTACTAGCAATCTCCCTCCTTGGAGAATCAGCACCTTTAACCTCCTGTTCCGTACAGGTTGCAATTTGTCCTGAGGATGAACGGGAAGAGGGGGAACCAATGAGAGACTAGCTCTAGGTGTTGGGACAGGCACAGGTCACTCTATTTTCCCATCAGGAAGAAGAATTAACCACAGGCTCAGCCTGCCGCCCGGGACCAGAATAGGGCCGGAAGCAATCCTGCGCTTTTGCGGCCAGCTCCCAAGAAAGCGAGTTGACAAATGGAGCTCAGGGGCACTGCAATTCACAAACCTGCAGACTTAGAAATGATGACTCTCGTCCACAAATATATTGAGGGAAGGCAACGAAGAGGATTGGAAAGCAAGGCAGAATTGCAGGAAACAGATTTCAGGAGGGAGATTCGAATCGCCTTTAAAGCACAGGAAAAGCGGCAAAACCTCGACAATGATGCCCTTGGCAAAAAAGGGCGTATGCGTTTTTTCCTGAATATATTCAGGAAAAAACGCATACGCCCTTTTTGGCCAACCAAGCAACCTGGAAAGGCAAATCAGCGCTACAAAGAAGTCTCGCTTCCCATCGGTCAAAAGGGCCATGCTGAATAAAGTGTCAAAACCAGAAATGCAAAACAGGCCATGGAGAAACGGGAGCCTGGCTACGCTGATGGGCGGGATGTAAATTGCCAACAGCCACTCTGGAGAAGTGCACGGTGTGTCCTGAAACATCGAAAAAAATCAGCTTAGGGAGCATAGGGCACTTCCACTCATGGGCGTATAAATTGGGAAAACTAAAAATCAGCAAGACACAGGCACCCCAAAGTTTAGGGCTGCTCTGTTGACAAGAACCTCCACTTCGTTACACCTTAAATATCCCAGGAAAGAGAAAAATGGATAAAGAAGTTGTGGTCCTTATGTACAATGGAATATCACTCAGCCATGAAATCAACGTCATAAGGCTAGTAGCAGCAAGATGAGTGGATTTAGGTAGGACGATTCTAAGTGAAATAAGTCACACAGAAAAAGATACTTAGCATAAGATATCACTTATAGAGGGAATATAAAAACCGCTACCCTTGAACTGAATTACAAATCAGAGCAGGGTCACACGTTTAGAAAACACACTATGGCTGCTTAACGGGAAAGGTGAGGTGGGGTGATGCATAAAACAAGGGTTTCAAATTAGCTCAGATACCGTTCCATAAACCCAATAGGTAATAGACAAGACCTACTTCTTGCTCAGTGAATTGGACTCAACACCCCCTATTCACCGCCCAAGAATATATCTGACTAGTAAGAATCTTAAAACCTATGCATTGATATCTCTCTGTAAGTGAGTCCAGTGGGTGTAAAGCGGCAAAAACACAGCAGTGAAAAGCAGGTAAACCCCATTATAAAAATCAATTACTTTTAAAAACCCGTGAAACAAAGACAGTGAAAGAGAGAGAAATTCTTACAAAATTCGTTCAGGGGCTGTGATGCCACCTGGATTGACCATATCTAGACCCACAGTTGATTGAGACATAAGGGTGGACACTCTTGGGGCTGAGAGGTTTGGTGAGGTTGGGTGAGCAAACGCAGACCCTTTAAAGTAATACGGCGTGGTACCCATCCCATGGGTCCCAAATCTCCAGGTTCAAGGGCATCTTCCTACATCGAAAGCATGCATGAGAAACCCAGAAGATGGTACACCGTGCGATCCGGAAAGGTTTTCAAAACGCACCTCATTTCTCATCTCCTTGTGCTCGGGTTTGCCATTCCAGCCGCTTTACTAGCAATCTCCCTCCTTGGAGAATCAGCACCTTTAACCTCCTGTTCCGTACAGGTTGCAATTTGTCCTGAGGATGAACGGGAAGAGGGGGAACCAATGAGAGACTAGCTCTAGGTGTTGGGACAGGCACAGGTCACTCTATTTTCCCATCAGGAAGAAGAATTAACCACAGGCTCAGCCTGCCGCCCGGGACCAGAATAGGGCCTGAAGCAATCCTGCGCTTTTGCGGCCAGCTCCCAAGAAAGCGAGTTGACAAATGGAGCTCAGGGGCACTGCAATTCACAAACCTGCAGACTTATAAATGATGACTCTCGTCCACAAATATATTGAGGGAAGGCAACGAAGAGGATTGGAAAGCAAGGCAGAATTGCAGGAAACAGATTTCAGGAGGGAGATTCGAATCGCCTTTAAAGCACAGGAAAAGCGGCAAAACCTCGACAATGATGCCCTTGGCCAAAAAGGGCGTATGCGTTTCTTCCTGAATATATTCAGGAAAAAACGCATACGCCCTTTTTGGCCAACCAAGCAACCTGGAAAGGCAAATCAGCGCTACAAAGAAGTCTCGCTTCCCATCGGTCAAAAGGGCCATGCTGAATAAAGTGTCAAAACCAGAAATGCAAAACAGGCCATGGAGAAACGGGAGCCTGGCTACGCTGATGGGCGGGATGTAAATTGCCAACAGCCACTCTGGAGAAGTGCACGGTGTGTCCTGAAACATCGAAAAAAATCAGCTTAGGGAGCATAGGGCACTTCCACTCATGGGCGTATAAATTGGGAAAACTAAAAATCAGCAAGACACAGGCACCCCAAAGTTTAGGGCTGCTCTGTTGACAAGAACCTCCACTTCGTTACACCTTAAATATCCCAGGAAAGAGAAAAATGGATAAAGAAGTTGTGGTCCTTATGTACAATGGAATATCACTCAGCCATGAAATCAACGTCATAAGGCTAGTAGCAGCAAGATGAGTGGATTTAGGTAGGACGATTCTAAGTGAAATAAGTCACACAGAAAAAGATACTTATCATAAGATATCACTTATAGAGGGAATATAAAAACCGCTACCCTTGAACTGAATTACAAATCAGAGCAGGGTCACACGTTTAGAAAACACACTATGGCTGCTTAACGGGAAAGGTGAGGTGGGGTGATGCATAAAACAAGGGTTTCAAATTAGCTCAGATACCGTTCCATAAACCCAATAGGTAATAGACAAGACCTACTCCTTGCTCAGTGAATTGGACTCAACACCCCCTATTCACCGACCAAGAATATATCTGAGTAGTAAGAATCTTAAAACCTATGCATTGATATCTCTCTGTAAGTGAGTCCAGTGGGTGTAAAGCGGCAAAAACACAGCAGTGAAAAGCAGGTAAACCCCATTATAAAAATCAATTACTTTTAAAAACCCGTGAAACAAAGACAGTGAAAGAGAGAGAAATTCTTACAAAATTCGTTCAGGGGCTGTGATGCCACCTGGATTGACCATATCTAGACCCACAGTTGATTGAGACATAAGGGTGGACACTCTTGGGGCTGAGAGGTTTGGTGAGGTTGGTGAGCAAACGCAGACCCCTTAAAGTAATACTGCGTGGTACCCATCCCATGGGTCCCAAATCTCCAGGTTCAAGGGCATCTTCCTACATCGAAAGCATGCATGAGAAACCCAGAAGATGGTACACCGTGCGATCCGGAAAGGTTTTCAAAACGCACCTCATTTCTCATCTCCTTGTGCTCGGGTTTGCCATTCCAGCCGCTTTACTAGCAATCTCCCTCCTTGGAGAATCAGCACCTTTAACCTCCTGTTCCGTACAGGTTGCAATTTGTCCTGAGGATGAACGGGAGGAGGGGGAACCAATGAGAGACTACCTCTAGGTGTTGGGACAGGCACAGGTCACTCTATTTTCCCATCAGGAAGAAGAATTAACCACAGGCTCAGCCTGCCGCCCGGGACCAGAAGAGGGCCGGAAGCAATCCTGCGCTTTTGCGGCCAGCTCCCAAGAAAGCGAGTTGAAAAATGGAGCTCAGGGGCACTGCAATTCACAAACCTGCAGACTTATAAATGATGACTCTCGTCCACAAATATATTGAGGGAAGGCAACGAAGAGGATTGGAAAGCAAGGCAGAATTGCAGGAAACAGATTTCAGGAGGGAGATTCGAATCGCCTTTAAAGCACAGGAAAAGCGGCAAAACCTCGACAATGATGCCCTTGGCCAAAAAGGGCGTATGCGTTTTTTCCTGAATATATTCAGGAAAAAACGCATACGCCCTTTTTGGCCAACCAAGCAACCTGGAAAGGCAAATCAGCGCTACAAAGAAGTCTCGCTTCCCATCGGTCAAAAGGGCCATGCTGAATAAAGTGTCAAAACCAGAAATGCAAAACAGGCCATGGAGAAACGGGAGCCTGGCTACGCTGATGGGCGGGATGTAAATTGCCAACAGCCACTCTGGAGAAGTGCACGGTGTGTCCTGAAACATCGAAAAAAATCAGCTTAGGGAGCATAGGGCACTTCCACTCATGGGCGTATAAATTGGGAAAACTAAAAATCAGCAAGACACAGGCACCCCAAAGTTTAGGGCTGCTCTGTTGACAAGAACCTCCACTTCGTTACACCTTAAATATCCCAGGAAAGAGAAAAATGGATAAAGAAGTTGTGGTCCTTATGTACAATGGAATATCACTCAGCCATGAAATCAACGTCATAAGGCTAGTAGCAGCAAGATGAGTGGATTTAGGTAGGACGATTCTAAGTGAAATAAGTCACACAGAAAAAGATACTTATCATAAGATATCACTTATAGAGGGAATATAAAAACCGCTACCCTTGAACTGAATTACAAATCAGAGCAGGGTCACACGTTTAGAAAACACACTATGGCTGCTTAACGGGAAAGGTGAGGTGGGGTGATGCATAAAACAAGGGTTTCAAATTAGCTCAGATACCGTTCCATAAACCCAATAGGTAATAGACAAGACCTACTCCTTGCTCAGTGAATTGGACTCAACACCCCCTATTCACCGCCCAAGAATATATCTGACTAGTAAGAATCTTAAAACCTATGCATTGATATCTCTCTGTAAGTGAGTCCAGTGGGTGTAAAGCGGCAAAAACACAGCAGTGAAAAGCAGGTAAACCCCATTATAAAAATCAATTACTTTTAAAAACCCGTGAAACAAAGACAGTGAAAGAGAGAGAAATTCTTACAAAATTCGTTCAGGGGCTGTGATGCCACCTGGATTGACCATATCTAGACCCACAGTTGATTGAGACATAAGGGTGGACACTCTTGGGGCTGAGAGGTTTGGTGAGGTTGGGTGAGCAAACGCAGACCCTTTAAAGTAATACGGCGTGGTACCCATCCCATGGGTCCCAAATCTCCAGGTTCAAGGGCATCTTCCTACATCGAAAGCATGCATGAGAAACCCAGAAGATGGTACACCGTGTGATCCGGAAAGGTTTTCAAAACGCACCTCATTTCTCATCTCCTTGTGCTCGGGTTTGCCATTCCAGCCGCTTTACTAGCAATCTCCCTCCTTGGAGAATCAGCACCTTTAACCTCCTGTTCCGTACAGGTTGCAATTTGTCCTGAGGATGAACGGGAAGAGGGGGAACCAATGAGAGACTAGCTCTAGGTGTTGGGACAGGCACAGGTCACTCTATTTTCCCATCAGGAAGAAGAATTAACCACAGGCTCAGCCTGCCGCCCGGGACCAGAATAGGGCCGGAAGCAATCCTGCGCTTTTGCGGCCAGCTCCCAAGAAAGCGAGTTGAAAAATGGAGCTCAGGGGCACTGCAATTCACAAACCTGCAGACTTAGAAATGATGACTCTCGTCCACAAATATATTGAGGGAAGGCAACGAAGAGGATTGGAAAGCCAGGCAGAATTGCAGGAAACAGATTTCAGGAGGGAGATTCGAATCGCCTTTAAAGCACAGGAAAAGCGGCAAAACCTCGACAATGATGCCCTTGGCCAAAAAGGGCGTATGCGTTTTTTCCTGAATATATTCAGGAAAAAACGCATACGCCCTTTTTGGCCAACCAAGCAACCTGGAAAGGCAAATCAGCGCTACAAAGAAGTCTCGCTTCCCATCGGTCAAAAGGGCCATGCTGAATAAAGTGTCAAAACCAGAAATGCAAAACAGGCCATGGAGAAACGGGAGCCTGGCTACGCTGATGGGCGGGATGTAAATTGCCAACAGCCACTCTGGAGAAGTGCACGGTGTGTCCTGAAACATCGAAAAAAATCAGCTTAGGGAGCATAGGGCACTTCCACTCATGGGCGTATAAATTGGGAAAACTAAAAATCAGCAAGACACAGGCACCCCAAAGTTTAGGGCTGCTCTGTTGACAAGAACCTCCACTTCGTTACACCTTAAATATCCCAGGAAAGAGAAAAATGGATAAAGAAGTTGTGGTCCTTATGTACAATGGAATATCACTCAGCCATGAAATCAACGTCATAAGGCTAGTAGCAGCAAGATGAGTGGATTTAGGTAGGACGATTCTAAGTGAAATAAGTCACACAGAAAAAGATACTTATCATAAGATATCACTTATAGAGGGAATATAAAAACCGCTACCCTTGAACTGAATTACAAATCAGAGCAGGGTCACACGTTTAGAAAACACACTATGGCTGCTTAACGGGAAAGGTGAGGTGGGGTGATGCATAAAACAAGGGTTTCAAATTAGCTCAGATACCGTTCCATAAACCCAATAGGTAATAGACAAGACCTACTCCTTGCTCAGTGAATTGGACTCAACACCCCCTATTCACCGCCCAAGAATATATCTGACTAGTAAGAATCTTAAAACCTATGCATTGATATCTCTCTGTAAGTGAGTCCAGTGGGTGTAAAGCGGCAAAAACACAGCAGTGAAAAGCAGGTAAACCCCATTATAAAAATCAATTACTTTTAAAAACCCGTGAAACAAAGACAGTGAAAGAGAGAGAAATTCTTACAAAATTCGTTCAGGGGCTGTGATGCCACCTGGATTGACCATATCTAGACCCACAGTTGATTGAGACATAAGGGTGGACACTCTTGGGGCTGAGAGGTTTGGTGAGGTTGGGTGAGCAAACGCAGACCCTTTAAATTAATACGGCGTGGTACCCATCCCATGGGTCCCAAATCTCCAGGTTCAAGGGCATCTTCCTACATCGAAAGCATGCATGAGAAACCCAGAAGATGGTACACCGTGCGATCCGGAAAGGTTTTCAAAACGCACCTCATTTCTCATCTCCTTGTGCTCGGGTTTGCCATTCCAGCCGCTTTACTAGCAATCTCCCTCCTTGGAGAATCAGCACCTTTAACCTCCTGTTCCGTACAGGTTGCAATTTGTCCTGAGGATGAACGGGAAGAGGGGGAACCAATGAGAGACTAGCTCTAGGTGTTGGGACAGGCACAGGTCACTCTATTTTCCCATCAGGAAGAAGAATTAACCACAGGCTCAGCCTGCCGCCCGGGACCAGAATAGGGCCTGAAGCAATCCTGCGCTTTTGCGGCCAGCTCCCAAGAAAGCGAGTTGACAAATGGAGCTCAGGGGCACTGCAATTCACAAACCTGCAGACTTAGAAATGATGACTCTCGTCCACAAATATATTGAGGGAAGGCAACGAAGAGGATTGGAAAGCAAGGCAGAATTGCAGGAAACAGATTTCAGGAGGGAGATTCGAATCGCCTTTAAAGCACAGGAAAAGCGGCAAAACCTCGACAATGATGCCCTTGGCCAAAAAGGGCGTATGCGTTTCTTCCTGAATATATTCAGGAAGAAACGCATACGCCCTTTTTGGCCAACCAAGCAACCTGGAAAGGCAAATCAGCGCTACAAAGAAGTCTCGCTTCCCATCGGTCAAAAGGGCCATGCTGAATAAAGTGTCAAAACCAGAAATGCAAAACAGGCCATGGAGAAACGGGAGCCTGGCTACGATGATGGGCGGGATGTAAATTGCCAACAGCCACTCTGGAGAAGTGCACGGTGTGTCCTGAAACATCGAAAAAAATCAGCTTAGGGAGCATAGGGCACTTCCACTCATGGGCGTATAAATTGGGAAAACTAAAAATCAGCAAGACACAGGCACCCCAAAGTTTAGGGCTGCTCTGTTGACAAGAACCTCCACTTCGTTACACCTTAAATATCCCAGGAAAGAGAAAAATGGATAAAGAAGTTGTGGTCCTTATGTACAATGGAATATCACTCAGCCATGAAATCAACGTCATAAGGCTAGTAGCAGCAAGATGAGTGGATTTAGGTAGGACGATTCTAAGTGAAATAAGTCACACAGAAAAAGATACTTATCATAAGATATCACTTATAGAGGGAATATAAAAACCGCTACCCTTGAACTGAATTACAAATCAGAGCAGGGTCACACGTTTAGAAAACACACTATGGCTGCTTAACGGGAAAGGTGAGGTGGGGTGATGCATAAAACAAGGGTTTCAAATTAGCTCAGATACCGTTCCATAAACCCAATAGGTAATAGACAAGACCTACTCCTTGCTCAGTGAATTGGACTCAACACCCCCTATTCACCGCCCAAGAATATATCTGTCTAGTAAGAATCTTAAAACCTATGCATTGATATCTCTCTGTAAGTGAGTCCAGTGGGTGTAAAGCGGCAAAAACACAGCAGTGAAAAGCAGGTAAACCCCATTATAAAAATCAATTACTTTTAAAAACCCGTGAAACAAAGACAGTGAAAGAGAGAGAAATTCTTACAAAATTCGTTCAGGGGCTGTGATGCCACCTGGATTGACCATATCTAGACCCACAGTTGATTGAGACATAAGGGTGGACACTCTTGGGGCTGAGAGGTTTGGTGAGGTTGGGTGAGCAAACGCAGACCCTTTAAAGTAATACTGCGTGGTACCCATCCCATGGGTCCCAAATCTCCAGGTTCAAGGGCATCTTCCTACATCGAAAGCATGCATGAGAAACCCAGAAGATGGTACACCGTGCGATCCGGAAAGGTTTTCAAAACGCACCTCATTTCTCATCTCCTTGTGCTCGGGTTTGCCATTCCAGCCGCTTTACTAGCAATCTCCCTCCTTGGAGAATCAGCACCTTTAACCTCCTGTTCCGTACAGGTTGCAATTTGTCCTGAGGATGAACGGGAAGAGGGGGAACCAATGAGAGACTAGCTCTAGGTGTTGGGACAGGCACAGGTCACTCTATTTTCCCATCAGGAAGAAGAATTAACCACAGGCTCAGCCTGCCGCCCGGGACCAGAATAGGGCCTGAAGCAATCCTGCGCATTTGCGGCCAGCTCCCAAGAAAGCGAGTTGACAAATGGAGCTCAGGGGCACTGCAATTCACAAACCTGCAGACTTATAAATGATGACTCTCGTCCACAAATATATTGAGGGAAGGCAACGAAGAGGATTGGAAAGCAAGGCAGAATTGCAGGAAACAGATTTCAGGAGGGAGATTCGAATCGCCTTTAAAGCACAGGAAAAGCGGCAAAACCTCGACAATGATGCCCTTGGCCAAAAAGGGCGTATGCGTTTCTTCCTGAATATATTCAGGAAAAAACGCATACGCCCTTTTTGGCCAACCAAGCAACCTGGAAAGGCAAATCAGCGCTACAAAGAAGTCTCGCTTCCCATCGGTCAAAAGGGCCATGCTGAATAAAGTGTCAAAACCAGAAATGCAAAACAGGCCATGGAGAAACGGGAGCCTGGCTACGCTGATGGGCGGGATGTAAATTGCCAACAGCCACTCTGGAGAAGTGCACGGTGTGTCCTGAAACATCGAAAAAAATCAGCTTAGGGAGCATAGGGCACTTCCACTCATGGGCGTGTAAATTGGGAAAACTAAAAATCAGCAAGACACAGGCACCCCAAAGTTTAGGGCTGCTCTGTTGACAAGAACCTCCACTTCGTTACACCTTAAATATCTCAGGAAAGAGAAAAATGGATAAAGAAGTTGTGGTCCTTATGTACAATGGAATATCACTCAGCCATGAAATCAACGTCATAAGGCTAGTAGCAGCAAGATGAGTGGATTTAGGTAGGACGATTCTAAGTGAAATAAGTCACACAGAAAAAGATACTTATCATAAGATATCACTTATAGAGGGAATATAAAAACCGCTACCCTTGAACTGAATTACAAATCAGAGCAGGGTCACACGTTTAGAAAACACACTATGGCTGCTTAACGGGAAAGGTGAGGTGGGGTGATGCATAAAACAAGGGTTTCAAATTAGCTCAGATACCGTTCCATAAACCCAATAGGTAATAGACAAGACCTACTCCTTGCTCAGTGAATTGGACTCAACACCCCCTATTCACCGCCCAAGAATATATCTGACTAGTAAGAATCTTAAAACCTATGCATTGATATCTCTCTGTAAGTGAGTCCAGTGGGTGTAAAGCGGCAAAAACACAGCAGTGAAAAGCAGGTAAACCCCATTATAAAAATCAATTACTTTTAAAAACCCGTGAAACAAAGACAGTGAAAGAGAGAGAAATTCTTACAAAATTCGTTCAGGGGCTGTGATGCCACCTGGATTGACCATATCTAGACCCACAGTTGATTGAGACATAAGGGTGGACACTCTTGGGGCTGAGAGGTTTGGTGAGGTTGGGTGAGCAAACGCAGACCCTTTAAATTAATACGGCGTGGTACCCATCCCATGGGTCCCAAATCTCCAGGTTCAAGGGCATCTTCCTACATCGAAAGCATGCATGAGAAACCCAGAAGATGGTACACCGTGCGATCCGGAAAGGTTTTCAAAACGCACCTCATTTCTCATCTCCTTGTGCTCGGGTTTGCCATTCCAGCCGCTTTACTAGCAATCTCCCTCCTTGGAGAATCAGCACCTTTAACCTCCTGTTCCGTACAGGTTGCAATTTGTCCTGAGGATGAACGGGAAGAGGGGGAACCAATGAGAGACTAGCTCTAGGTGTTGGGACAGGCACAGGTCACTCTATTTTCCCATCAGGAAGAAGAATTAACCACAGGCTCAGCCTGCCGCCCGGGACCAGAATAGGGCCTGAAGCAATCCTGCGCTTTTGCGGCCAGCTCCCAAGAAAGCGAGTTGACAAATGGAGCTCAGGGGCACTGCAATTCACAAACCTGCAGACTTAGAAATGATGACTCTCGTCCACAAATATATTGAGGGAAGGCAACGAAGAGGATTGGAAAGCAAGGCAGAATTGCAGGAAACAGATTTCAGGAGGGAGATTCGAATCGCCTTTAAAGCACAGGAAAAGCGGCAAAACCTCGACAATGATGCCCTTGGCCAAAAAGGGCGTATGCGTTTCTTCCTGAATATATTCAGGAAGAAACGCATACGCCCTTTTTGGCCAACCAAGCAACCTGGAAAGGCAAATCAGCGCTACAAAGAAGTCTCGCTTCCCATCGGTCAAAAGGGCCATGCTGAATAAAGTGTCAAAACCAGAAATGCAAAACAGGCCATGGAGAAACGGGAGCCTGGCTACGATGATGGGCGGGATGTAAATTGCCAACAGCCACTCTGGAGAAGTGCACGGTGTGTCCTGAAACATCGAAAAAAATCAGCTTAGGGAGCATAGGGCACTTCCACTCATGGGCGTATAAATTGGGAAAACTAAAAATCAGCAAGACACAGGCACCCCAAAGTTTAGGGCTGCTCTGTTGACAAGAACCTCCACTTCGTTACACCTTAAATATCCCAGGAAAGAGAAAAATGGATAAAGAAGTTGTGGTCCTTATGTACAATGGAATATCACTCAGCCATGAAATCAACGTCATAAGGCTAGTAGCAGCAAGATGAGTGGATTTAGGTAGGACGATTCTAAGTGAAATAAGTCACACAGAAAAAGATACTTATCATAAGATATCACTTATAGAGGGAATATAAAAACCGCTACCCTTGAACTGAATTACAAATCAGAGCAGGGTCACACGTTTAGAAAACACACTATGGCTGCTTAACGGGAAAGGTGAGGTGGGGTGATGCATAAAACAAGGGTTTCAAATTAGCTCAGATACCGTTCCATAAACCCAATAGGTAATAGACAAGACCTACTCCTTGCTCAGTGAATTGGACTCAACACCCCCTATTCACCGCCCAAGAATATATCTGTCTAGTAAGAATCTTAAAACCTATGCATTGATATCTCTCTGTAAGTGAGTCCAGTGGGTGTAAAGCGGCAAAAACACAGCAGTGAAAAGCAGGTAAACCCCATTATAAAAATCAATTACTTTTAAAAACCCGTGAAACAAAGACAGTGAAAGAGAGAGAAATTCTTACAAAATTCGTTCAGGGGCTGTGATGCCACCTGGATTGACCATATCTAGACCCACAGTTGATTGAGACATAAGGGTGGACACTCTTGGGGCTGAGAGGTTTGGTGAGGTTGGGTGAGCAAACGCAGACCCTTTAAAGTAATACTGCGTGGTACCCATCCCATGGGTCCCAAATCTCCAGGTTCAAGGGCATCTTCCTACATCGAAAGCATGCATGAGAAACCCAGAAGATGGTACACCGTGCGATCCGGAAAGGTTTTCAAAACGCACCTCATTTCTCATCTCCTTGTGCTCGGGTTTGCCATTCCAGCCGCTTTACTAGCAATCTCCCTCCTTGGAGAATCAGCACCTTTAACCTCCTGTTCCGTACAGGTTGCAATTTGTCCTGAGGATGAACGGGAAGAGGGGGAACCAATGAGAGACTAGCTCTAGGTGTTGGGACAGGCACAGGTCACTCTATTTTCCCATCAGGAAGAAGAATTAACCACAGGCTCAGCCTGCCGCCCGGGACCAGAATAGGGCCTGAAGCAATCCTGCGCATTTGCGGCCAGCTCCCAAGAAAGCGAGTTGACAAATGGAGCTCAGGGGCACTGCAATTCACAAACCTGCAGACTTATAAATGATGACTCTCGTCCACAAATATATTGAGGGAAGGCAACGAAGAGGATTGGAAAGCAAGGCAGAATTGCAGGAAACAGATTTCAGGAGGGAGATTCGAATCGCCTTTAAAGCACAGGAAAAGCGGCAAAACCTCGACAATGATGCCCTTGGCCAAAAAGGGCGTATGCGTTTCTTCCTGAATATATTCAGGAAAAAACGCATACGCCCTTTTTGGCCAACCAAGCAACCTGGAAAGGCAAATCAGCGCTACAAAGAAGTCTCGCTTCCCATCGGTCAAAAGGGCCATGCTGAATAAAGTGTCAAAACCAGAAATGCAAAACAGGCCATGGAGAAACGGGAGCCTGGCTACGCTGATGGGCGGGATGTAAATTGCCAACAGCCACTCTGGAGAAGTGCACGGTGTGTCCTGAAACATCGAAAAAAATCAGCTTAGGGAGCATAGGGCACTTCCACTCATGGGCGTGTAAATTGGGAAAACTAAAAATCAGCAAGACACAGGCACCCCAAAGTTTAGGGCTGCTCTGTTGACAAGAACCTCCACTTCGTTACACCTTAAATATCTCAGGAAAGAGAAAAATGGATAAAGAAGTTGTGGTCCTTATGTACAATGGAATATCACTCAGCCATGAAATCAACGTCATAAGGCTAGTAGCAGCAAGATGAGTGGATTTAGGTAGGACGATTCTAAGTGAAATAAGTCACACAGAAAAAGATACTTATCATAAGATATCACTTATAGAGGGAATATAAAAACCGCTACCCTTGAACTGAATTACAAATCAGAGCAGGGTCACACGTTTAGAAAACACACTATGGCTGCTTAACGGGAAAGGTGAGGTGGGGTGATGCATAAAACAAGGGTTTCAAATTAGCTCAGATACCGTTCCATAAACCCAATAGGTAATAGACAAGACCTACTCCTTGCTCAGTGAATTGGACTCAACACCCCCTATTCACCGCCCAAGAATATATCTGACTAGTAAGAATCTTAAAACCTATGCACTGATATCTCTCTGTAAGTGAGTCCAGTGGGTGTAAAGCGGCAAAAACACAGCAGTGAAAAGCAGGTAAACCCCATTATAAAAATCAATTACTTTTAAAAACCCGTGAAACAAAGACAGTGAAAGAGAGAGAAATTCTTACAAAATTCGTTCAGGGGCTGTGATGCCACCTGGATTGACCATATCTAGACCCACAGTTGATTGAGACATAAGGGTGGACACTCTTGGGGCTGAGAGGTTTGGTGAGGTTGGGTGAGCAAACGCAGACCCTTTAAAGTAATACTGCGTGGTACCCATCCCATGGGTCCCAAATCTCCAGGTTCAAGGGCATCTTCCTACATCGAAAGCATGCATGAGAAACCCAGAAGATGGTACACCGTGCGATCCGGAAAGGTTTTCAAAACGCACCTCATTTCTCATCTCCTTGTGCTCGGGTTTGCCATTCCAGCCGCTTTACTAGCAATCTCCCTCCTTGGAGAATCAGCACCTTTAACCTCCTGTTCCGTACAGGTTGCAATTTGTCCTGAGGATGAACGGGAAGAGGGGGAACCAATGAGAGACTAGCTCTAGGTGTTGGGACAGGCACAGGTCACTCTATTTTCCCATCAGGAAGAAGAATTAACCACAGGCTCAGCCTGCCGCCCGGGACCAGAATAGGGCCTGAAGCAATCCTGCGCTTTTGCGGCCAGCTCCCAAGAAAGCGAGTTGACAAATGGAGCTCAGGGGCACTGCAATTCACAAACCTGCAGACTTAGAAATGATGACTCTCGTCCACAAATATATTGAGGGAAGGCAACGAAGAGGATTGGAAAGCAAGGCAGAATTGCAGGAAACAGATTTCAGGAGGGAGATTCGAATCGCCTTTAAAGCACAGGAAAAGCGGCAAAACCTCGACAATGATGCCCTTGGCCAAAAAGGGCGTATGCGTTTTTTCCTGAATATATTCAGGAAAAAACGCATACGCCCTTTTTGGCCAACCAAGCAACCTGGAAAGGCAAATCAGCGCTACAAAGAAGTCTCGCTTCCCATCGGTCAAAAGGGCCATGCTGAATAAAGTGTCAAAACCAGAAATGCAAAATAGGCCATGGAGAAACGGGAGCCTGGCTACGCTGATGGGCGGGATGTAAATTGCCAACAGCCACTCTGGAGAAGTGCACGGTGTGTCCTGAAACATCGAAAAAAATCAGCTTAGGGAGCATAGGGCACTTCCACTCATGGGCCTATAAATTGGGAAAACTAAAAATCAGCAAGACACAGGCACCCCAAAGTTTAGGGCTGCTCTGTTGACAAGAACCTCCACTTCGTTACACCTTAAATATCCCAGGAAAGAGAAAAATGGATAAAGAAGTTGTGGTCCTTATGTACAATGGAATATCACTCAGCCATGAAATCAACGTCATAAGGCTAGTAGCAGCAAGATGAGTGGATTTAGGTAGGACGATTCTAAGTGAAATAAGTCACACAGAAAAAGATACTTATCATAAGATATCACTTATAGAGGGAATATAAAAACCGCTACCCTTGAACTGAATTACAAATCAGAGCAGGGTCACACGTTTAGAAAACACACTATGGCTGCTTAACGGGAAAGGTGAGGTGGGGTGATGCATAAAACAAGGGTTTCAAATTAGCTCAGATACCGTTCCATAAACCCAATAGGTAATAGACAAGACCTACTCCTTGCTCAGTGAATTGGACTCAACACCCCCTATTCACCGCCCAAGAATATATCTGACTAGTAAGTATCTTAAAACCTATGCATTGATATCTCTCTGTAAGTGAGTCCAGTGGGTGTAAAGCGGCAAAAACACAGCAGTGAAAAGCAGGTAAACCCCATTATAAAAATCAATTACTTTTAAAAACCCGTGAAACAAAGACAGTGAAAGAGAGAGAAATTCTTACAAAATTCGTTCAGGGGCTGTGATGCCACCTGGATTGACCATATCTAGACCCACAGTTGATTGAGACATAAGGGTGGACACTCTTGGGGCTGAGAGGTTTGGTGAGGTTGGGTGAGCAAACGCAGACCCTTTAAAGTAATACGGCGTGGTACCCATCCCATGGGTCCCAAATCTCCAGGTTCAAGGGCATCTTCCTACATCGAAAGCATGCATGAGAAACCCAGAAGATGGTACACCGTGCGATCCGGAAAGGTTTTCAAAACGCACCTCATTTCTCATCTCCTTGTGCTCGGGTTTGCCATTCCAGCCGCTTTACTAGCAATCTCCCTCCTTGGAGAATCAGCACCTTTAACCTCCTGTTCCGTACAGGTTGCAATTTGTCCTGAGGATGAACGGGAAGAGGGGGAACCAATGAGAGACTAGCTCTAGGTGTTGGGACAGGCACAGGTCACTCTATTTTCCCATCAGGAAGAAGAATTAACCACAGGCTCAGCCTGCCGCCCGGGACCAGAATAGGGCCTGAAGCAATCCTGCGCTTTTGCGGCCAGCTCCCAAGAAAGCGAGTTGACAAATGGAGCTCAGGGGCACTGCAATTCACAAACCTGCAGACTTATAAATGATGACTCTCGTCCACAAATATATTGAGGGAAGGCAACGAAGAGGATTGGAAAGCAAGGCAGAATTGCAGGAAACAGATTTCAGGAGGGAGATTCGAATCGCCTTTAAAGCACAGGAAAAGCGGCAAAACCTCGACAATGATGCCCTTGGCCAAAAAGGGCGTATGCGTTTCTTCCTGAATATATTCAGGAAAAAACGCATACGCCCTTTTTGGCCAACCAAGCAACCTGGAAAGGCAAATCAGCGCTACAAAGAAGTCTCGCTTCCCATCGGTCAAAAGGGCCATGCTGAATAAAGTGTCAAAACCAGAAATGCAAAACAGGCCATGGAGAAACGGGAGCCTGGCTACGCTGATGGGCGGGATGTAAATTGCCAACAGCCACTCTGGAGAAGTGCACGGTGTGTCCTGAAACATCGAAAAAAATCAGCTTAGGGAGCATAGGGCACTTCCACTCATGGGCGTGTAAATTGGGAAAACTAAAAATCAGCAAGACACAGGCACCCCAAAGTTTAGGGCTGCTCTGTTGACAAGAACCTCCACTTTGTTACACCTTAAATATCCCAGGAAAGAGAAAAATGGATAAAGAAGTTGTGGTCCTTATGTACAATGGAATATCACTCAGCCATGAAATCAACGTCATAAGGCTAGTAGCAGCAAGATGAGTGGATTTAGGTAGGACGATTCTAAGTGAAATAAGTCACACAGAAAAAGATACTTATCATAAGATATCACTTATAGAGGGAATATAAAAACCGCTACCCTTGAACTGAATTACAAATCAGAGCAGGGTCACACGTTTAGAAAACACACTATGGCTGCTTAACGGGAAAGGTGAGGTGGGGTGATGCATAAAACAAGGGTTTCAAATTAGCTCAGATACCGTTCCATAAACCCAATAGGTAATAGACAAGACCTACTCCTTGCTCAGTGAATTGGACGCAACACCCCCTATTCACCGCCCAAGAATATATCTGACTAGTAAGAATCTTAAAACCTATGCATTGATATCTCTCTGTAAGTGAGTCCAGTGGGTGTAAAGCGGCAAAAACACAGCAGTGAAAAGCAGGTAAACCCCATTATAAAAATCAATTACTTTTAAAAACCCGTGAAACAAAGACAGTGAAAGAGAGAGAAATTCTTACAAAATTCGTTCAGGGGCTGTGATGCCACCTGGATTGACCATATCTAGACCCACAGTTGATTGAGACATAAGGGTGGACACTCTTGGGGCTGAGAGGTTTGGTGAGGTTGGGTGAGCAAACGCAGACCCTTTAAAGTAATACGGCGTGGTACCCATCCCATGGGTCCCAAATCTCCAGGTTCAAGGGCATCTTCCTACATCGAAAGCATGCATGAGAAACCCAGAAGATGGTACACCGTGCGATCCGGAAAGGTTTTCAAAACGCACCTCATTTCTCATCTCCTTGTGCTCGGGTTTGCCATTCCAGCCGCTTTACTAGCAATCTCCCTCCTTGGAGAATCAGCACCTTTAACCTCCTGTTCCGTACAGGTTGCAATTTGTCCTGAGGATGAACGGGAAGAGGGGGAACCAATGAGAGACTAGCTCTAGGTGTTGGGACAGGCACAGGTCACTCTATTTTCCCATCAGGAAGAAGAATTAACCACAGGCTCAGCCTGCCGCCCGGGACCAGAATAGGGCCTGAAGCAATCCTGCGCATTTGCGGCCAGCTCCCAAGAAAGCGAGTTGACAAATGGAGCTCAGGGGCACTGCAATTCACAAACCTGCAGACTTATAAATGATGACGCTCGTCCACAAATATATTGAGGGAAGGCAACGAAGAGGATTGGAAAGCAAGGCAGAATTGCAGGAAACAGATTTCAGGAGGGAGATTCGAATCGCCTTTAAAGCACAGGAAAAGCGGCAAAACCTCGACAATGATGCCCTTGGCCAAAAAGGGCGTATGCGTTTCTTCCTGAATATATTCAGGAAAAAACGCATACGCCCTTTTTGGCCAACCAAGCAACCTGGAAAGGCAAATCAGCGCTACAAAGAAGTCTCGCTTCCCATCGGTCAAAAGGGCCATGCTGAATAAAGTGTCAAAACCAGAAATGCAAAACAGGCCATGGAGAAACGGGAGCCTGGCTACGCTGATGGGCGGGATGTAAATTGCCAACAGCCACTCTGGAGAAGTGCACGGTGTGTCCTGAAACATCGAAAAAAATCAGCTTAGGGAGCATAGGGCACTTCCACTCATGGGCGTATAAATTGGGAAAACTAAAAATCAGCGAGACACAGGCACCCCAAAGTTTAGGGCTGCTCTGTTGACAAGAACCTCCACTTCGTTACACCTTAAATATCCCAGGAAAGAGAAAAATGGATAAAGAAGTTGTGGTCCTTATGTACAATGGAATATCACTCAGCCATGAAATCAACGTCATAAGGCTAGTAGCAGCAAGATGAGTGGATTTAGGTAGGACGATTCTAAGTGAAATAAGTCACACAGAAAAAGATACTTATCATAAGATATCACTTATAGAGGGAATATAAAAACCGCTACCCTTGAACTGAATTACAAATCAGAGCAGGGTCACATGTTTAGAAAACACACTATGGCTGCTTAACGGGAAAGGTGAGGTGGGGTGATGCATAAAACAAGGGTTTCAAATTAGCTCAGATACCGTTCCATAAACCCAATAGGTAATAGACAAGACCTACTCCTTGCTCAGTGAATTGGACTCACCACCCCCTATTCACCGCCCAAGAATATATCTGTCTAGTAAGAATCTTAAAACCTATGCATTGATATCTCTCTGTAAGTGAGTCCAGTGGGTGTAAAGCGGCAAAAACACAGCAGTGAAAAGCAGGTAAACCCCATTATAAAAATCAATTACTTTTAAAAACCCGTGAAACAAAGACAGTGAAAGAGAGAGAAATTCTTACAAAATTCGTTCAGGGGCTGTGATGCCACCTGGATTGACCATATCTAGACCCACAGTTGATTGAGACATAAGGGTGGACACTCTTGGGGCTGAGAGGTTTGGTGAGGTTGGGTGAGCAAACGCAGACCCTTTAAAGTAATACTGCGTGGTACCCATCCCATGGGTCCCAAATCTCCAGGTTCAAGGGCATCTTCCTACATCGAAAGCATGCATGAGAAACCCAGAAGATGGTACACCGTGCGATCCGGAAAGGTTTTCAAAACGCACCTCATTTCTCATCTCCTTGTGCTCGGGTTTGCCATTCCAGCCGCTTTACTAGCAATCTCCCTCCTTGGAGAATCAGCACCTTTAACCTCCTGTTCCGTACAGGTTGCAATTTGTCCTGAGGATGAACGGGAAGAGGGGGAACCAATGAGAGACTAGCTCTAGGTGTTGGGACAGGCACAGGTCACTCTATTTTCCCATCAGGAAGAAGAATTAACCACAGGCTCAGCCTGCCGCCCGGGACCAGAATAGGGCCTGAAGCAATCCTGCGCTTTTGCGGCCAGCTCCCAAGAAAGCGAGTTGAAAAATGGAGCTCAGGGGCACTGCAATTCACAAACCTGCAGACTTATAAATGATGACTCTCGTCCACAAATATATTGAGGGAAGGCAACGAAGAGGATTGGAAAGCAAGGCAGAATTGCAGGAAACAGATTTCAGGAGGGAGATTCGAATCGCCTTTAAAGCACAGGAAAAGCGGCAAAACCTCGACAATGATGCCCTTGGCCAAAAAGGGCGTATGCGTTTCTTCCTGAATATATTCAGGAAAAAACGCATACGCCCTTTTTGGCCAACCAAGCAACCTGGAAAGGCAAATCAGCGCTACAAAGAAGTCTCGCTTCCCATCGGTCAAAAGGGCCATGCTGAATAAAGTGTCAAAACCAGAAATGCAAAACAGGCCATGGAGAAACGGGAGCCTGGCTACGCTGATGGGCGGGATGTAAATTGCCAACAGCCACTCTGGAGAAGTGCACGGTGTGTCCTGAAACATCGAAAAAAATCAGCTTAGGGAGCATAGGGCACTTCCACTCATGGGCGTATAAATTGGGAAAACTAAAAATCAGCAAGACACAGGCACCCCAAAGTTTAGGGCTGCTCTGTTGACAAGAACCTCCACTTCGTTACACCTTAAATATCCCAGGAAAGAGAAAAATGGATAAAGAAGTTGTGGTCCTTATGTACAATGGAATATCACTCAGCCATGAAATCAACGTCATAAGGCTAGTAGCAGCAAGATGAGTGGATTTAGGTAGGACGATTCTAAGTGAAATAAGTCACACAGAAAAAGATACTTATCATAAGATATCACTTATAGAAGGAATATAAAAACCGCGACCCTTGAACTGAATTACAAATCAGAGCAGGGTCACATGTTTAGAAAACACACTATGGCTGCTTAACGGGAAAGGTGAGGTGGGGTGATGCATAAAACAAGGGTTTCAAATTAGCTCAGATACCGTTCCATGAACCCAATAGGTAATAGACAAGACCTACTCCTTGCTCAGTGAATTGGACTCAACACCCCCTATTCACCGCCCAAGAATATATCTGTCTAGTAAGAATCTTAAAACCTATGCATTGATATCTCTCTGTAAGTGAGTCCAGTGGGTGTAAAGCGGCAAAAACACAGCAGTGAAAAGCAGGTAAACCCCATTATAAAAATCAATTACTTTTAAAAACCCGTGAAACAAAGACAGTGAAAGAGAGAGAAATTCTTACAAAATTCGTTCAGGGGCTGTGATGCCACCTGGATTGACCATATCTAGACCCACAGTTGATTGAGACATAAGGGTGGACACTCTTGGGGCTGAGAGGTTTGGTGAGGTTGGGTGAGCAAACGCAGACCCTTTAAAGTAATACTGCGTGGTACCCATCCCATGGGTCCCAAATCTCCAGGTTCAAGGGCATCTTCCTACATCGAAAGCATGCATGAGAAACCCAGAAGATGGTACACCGTGCGATCCGGAAAGGTTTTCAAAACGCACCTCATTTCTCATCTCCTTGTGCTCGGGTTTGCCATTCCAGCCGCTTTACTAGCAATCTCCCTCCTTGGAGAATCAGCACCTTTAACCTCCTGTTCCGTACAGGTTGCAATTTGTCCTGAGGATGAACGGGAAGAGGGGGAACCAATGAGAGACTAGCTCTAGGTGTTGGGACAGGCACAGGTCATTCTATTTTCCCATCAGGAAGAAGAATTAACCACAGGCTCAGCCTGCCGCCCGGGACCAGAATAGGGCCTGAAGCAATCCTGTGCATTTGCGGCCAGCTCCCAAGAAAGCCAGTTGACAAATGGAGCTCAGGGGCACTGCAATTCACAAACCTGCAGACTTATAAATGATGACTCTCGTCCACAAATATATTGAGGGAAGGCAACGAAGAGGATTGGAAAGCAAGGCAGAATTGCAGGAAACAGATTTCAGGAGGGAGATTCGAATCGCCTTTAAAGCACAGGAAAAGCGGCAAAACCTCGACAATGATGCCCTTGGCCAAAAAGGGCGTATGCGTTTCTTCCTGAATATATTCAGGAAAAAACGCATACGCCCTTTTTGGCCAACCAAGCAACCTGGAAAGGCAAATCAGCGCTACAAAGAAGTCTCGCTTCCCATCGGTCAAAAGGGCCATGCTGAATAAAGTGTCAAAACCAGAAATGCAAAACAGGCCATGGAGAAACGGGAGCCTGGCTACGCTGATGGGCGGGATGTAAATTGCCAACAGCCACTCTGGAGAAGTGCACGGTGTGTCCTGAAACATCGAAAAAAATCAGCTTAGGGAGCATAGGGCACTTCCACTCATGGGCGTATAAATTGGGAAAACTAAAAATCAGCAAGACACAGGCACCCCAAAGTTTAGGGCTGCTCTGTTGACAAGAACCTCCACTTCGTTACACCTTAAATATCCCAGGAAAGAGAAAAATGGATAAAGAAGTTGTGGTCCTTATGTACAATGGAATATCACTCAGCCATGAAATCAACGTCATAAGGCTAGTAGCAGCAAGATGAGTGGATTTAGGTAGGACGATTCTAAGTGAAATAAGTCACACAGAAAAAGATACTTATCATAAGATATCACTTATAGAGGGAATATAAAAACCGCTACCCTTGAACTGAATTACAAATCAGAGCAGGGTCACACGTTTAGAAAACACACTATGGCTGCTTAACGGGAAAGGTGAGGTGGGGTGATGCATAAAACAAGGGTTTCAAATTAGCTCAGATACCGTTCCATAAACCCAATAGGTAATAGACAAGACCTACTCCTTGCTCAGTGAATTGGACTCAACACCCCCTATTCACCGCCCAAGAATATATCTGACTAGTAAGAATCTTAAAACCTATGCATTGATATCTCTCTGTAAGTGAGTCCAGTGGGTGTAAAGCGGCAAAAACACAGCAGTGAAAAGCAGGTAAACCCCATTATAAAAATCAATTACTTTTAAAAACCCGTGAAACAAAGACAGTGAAAGAGAGAGAAATTCTTACAAAATTCGTTCAGGGGCTGTGATGCCACCTGGATTGACCATATCTAGACCCACAGTTGATTGAGACATAAGGGTGGACACTCTTGGGGCTGAGAGGTTTGGTGAGGTTGGGTGAGCAAACGCAGACCCTTTAAAGTAATACGGCGTGGTACCCATCCCATGGGTCCCAAATCTCCAGGTTCAAGGGCATCTTCCTACATCGAAAGCATGCATGAGAAACCCAGAAGATGGTACACCGTGCGATCCGGAAAGGTTTTCAAAACGCACCTCATTTCTCATCTCCTTGTGCTCGGATTTGCCATTCCAGCCGCTTTACTAGCAATCTCCCTCCTTGGAGAATCAGCACCTTTAACCTCCTGTTCCGTACAGGTTGCAATTTGTCCTGAGGATGAACGGGAAGAGGGGGAACCAATGAGAGACTAGCTCTAGGTGTTGGGACAGGCACAGGTCACTCTATTTTCCCATCAGGAAGAAAAATTAACCACAGGCTCAGCCTGCCGCCCGGGACAAGAATAGGGCCTGAAGCAATCCTGCGCTTTTGCGGCCAGCTCCCAAGAAAGCGAGTTGACAAATCGAGCTCAGGGGCACTGCAATTCACAAACCTGCAGACTTAGAAATGATGACTCTCGTCCACAAATATATTGAGGGAAGGCAACGAAGAGGATTGGAAAGCAAGGCAGAATTGCAGGAAACAGATTTCAGGAGGGAGATTCGAATCGCCTTTAAAGCACAGGAAAAGCGGCAAAACCTCGACAATGATGCCCTTGGCCAAAAAGGGCGTATGCGTTTCTTCCTGAATATATTCAGGAAGAAACGCATACGCCCTTTTTGGCCAACCAAGCAACCTGGAAAGGCAAATCAGCGCTACAAAGAAGTCTCGCTTCCCATCGGTCAAAAGGGCCATGCTGAATAAAGTGTCAAAACCAGAAATGCAAAACAGGCCATGGAGAAACGGGAGCCTGGCTACGCTGATGGGCGGGATGTAAATTGCCAACAGCCACTCTGGAGAAGTGCACGGTGTGTCCTGAAACATCGAAAAAAATCAGCTTAGGGAGCATAGGGCACTTCCACTCATGGGCGTATAAATTGGGAAAACTAAAAATCAGCAAGACACAGGCACCCCAAAGTTTAGGGCTGCTCTGTTGACAAGAACCTCCACTTCGTTACACCTTAAATATCCCAGGAAAGAGAAAAATGGATAAAGAAGTTGTGGTCCTTATGTACAATGGAATATCACTCAGCCATGAAATCAACGTCATAAGGCTAGTAGCAGCAAGATGAGTGGATTTAGGTAGGACGATTCTAAGTGAAATAAGTCACACAGAAAAAGATACTTATCATAAGATATCACTTATAGAGGGAATATAAAAACCGCTACCCTTGAACTGAATTACAAATCAGAGCAGGGTCACATGTTTAGAAAACACACTATGGCTGCTTAACGGGAAAGGTGAGGTGGGGTGATGCATAAAACAAGGGTTTCAAATTAGCTCAGATTCCGTTCCATAAACCCAATAGGTAATAGACAAGACCTACTCCTTGCTCAGTGAATTGGACTCAACACCCCCTATTCACCGCCCAAGAATATATCTGACTAGTAAGAATCTTAAAACCTATGCATTGATATCTCTCTGTAAGTGAGTCCAGTGGGTGTAAAGCGGCAAAAACACAGCAGTGAAAAGCAGGTAAACCCCATTATAAAAATCAATTACTTTTAAAAACCCGTGAAACAAAGACAGTGAAAGAGAGAGAAATTCTTACAAAATTCGTTCAGGGGCTGTGATGCCACCTGGATTGACCATATCTAGACCCACAGTTGATTGAGACATAAGGGTGGACACTCTTGGGGCTGAGAGGTTTGGTGAGGTTGGGTGAGCAAACGCAGACCCTTTAAAGTAATACTGCGTGGTACCCATCCCATGGGTCCCAAATCTCCAGGTTCAAGGGCATCTTCCTACATCGAAAGCATGCATGAGAAACCCAGAAGATGGTACACCGTGCGATCCGGAAAGGTTTTCAAAACGCACCTCATTTCTCATCTCCTTGTGCTCGGGTTTGCCATTCCAGCCGCTTTACTAGCAATCTCCCTCCTTGGAGAATCAGCACCTTTAACCTCCTGTTCCGTACAGGTTGCAATTTGTCCTGAGGATGAACGGGAAGAGGGGGAACCAATGAGAGACTAGCTCTAGGTGTTGGGACAGGCACAGGTCACTCTATTTTCCCATCAGGAAGAAGAATTAACCACAGGCTCAGCCTGCCGCCCGGGACCAGAATAGGGCCTGAAGCAATCCTGCGCTTTTGCGGCCAGCTCCCAAGAAAGCGAGTTGACAAATGGAGCTCAGGGGCACTGCAATTCACAAACCTGCAGACTTAGAAATGATCACTCTCGTCCACAAATATATTGAGGGAAGGCAACGAAGAGGATTGGAAAGCAAGGCAGAATTGCAGGAAACAGATTTCAGGAGGGAGATTCGAATCGCCTTTAAAGCACGGGAAAAGCGGCAAAACCTCGACAATGATGCCCTTGGCCAAAAAGGGCGTATGCGTTTCTTCCTGAATATATTCAGGAAAAAACGCATACGCCCTTTTTGGCCAACCAAGCAACCTGGAAAGGCAAATCAGCGCTACAAAGAAGTCTCGCTTCCCATCGGTCAAAAGGGCCATGCTGAATAAAGTGTCAAAACCAGAAATGCAAAACAGGCCATGGAGAAACGGGAGCCTGGCTACGCTGATGGGCGGGATGTAAATTGCCAACAGCCACTCTGGAGAAGTGCACGGTGTGTCCTGAAACATCGAAAAAAATCAGCTTAGGGAGCATAGGGCACTTCCACTCATGGGCGTATAAATTGGGAAAACTAAAAATCAGCAAGACACAGGCACCCCAAAGTTTAGGGCTGCTCTGTTGACAAGAACCTCCACTTCGTTACACCTTAAATATCCCAGGAAAGAGAAAAATGGATAAAGAAGTTGTGGTCCTTATGTACAATGGAATATCACTCAGCCATGAAATCAATGTCATAAGGCTAGTAGCAGCAAGATGAGTGGATTTAGGTAGGACGATTCTAAGTGAAATAAGTCACACAGAAAAAGATACTTATCATAAGATATCACTTATAGAGGGAATATAAAAACCGCTACCCTTGAACTGAATTACAAATCAGAGCAGGGTCACACGTTTAGAAAACACACTATGGCTGCTTAACGGGAAAGGTGAGGTGGGGTGATGCATAAAACAAGGGTTTCAAATTAGCTCAGATACCGTTCCATAAACCCAATAGGTAATAGACAAGACCTACTCCTTGCTCAGTGAATTGGACTCAACACCCCCTATTCACCGCCCAAGAATATATCTGACTAGTAAGAATCTTAAAACCTATGCATTGATATCTCTCTGTAAGTGAGTCCAGTGGGTGTAAAGCGGCAAAAACACAGCAGTGAAAAGCAGGTAAACCCCATTATAAAAATCAATTACTTTTAAAAACCCGTGAAACAAAGACAGTGAAAGAGAGAGAAATTCTTACAAAATTCGTTCAGGGGCTGTGATGCCACCTGGATTGACCATATCTAGACCCACAGTTGATTGAGACATAAGGGTGGACACTCTTGGGGCTGAGAGGTTTGGTGAGGTTGGGTGAGCAAACGCAGACCCTTTAAAGTAATACTGCGTGGTACCCATCCCATGGGTCCCAAATCTCCAGGTTCAAGGGCATCTTCCTACATCGAAAGCATGCATGAGAAACCCAGAAGATGGTACACCGTGCGATCCGGAAAGGTTTTCAAAACGCACCTCATTTCTCATCTCCTTGTGCTCGGGTTTGCCATTCCAGCCGCTTTACTAGCAATCTCCCTCCTTGGAGAATCAGCACCTTTAACCTCCTGTTCCGTACAGGTTGCAATTTGTCCTGAGGATGAACGGGAAGAGGGGGAACCAATGAGAGACTAGCTCTAGGTGTTGGGACAGGCACAGGTCACTCTATTTTCCCATCAGGAAGAAGAATTAACCACAGGCTCAGCCTGCCGCCCGGGACCAGAATAGGGCCTGAAGCAATCCTGCGCTTTTGCGGCCAGCTCCGAAGAAAGCGAGTTGACAAATGGATCTCAGGGGCACTGCAATTCACAAACCTGCAGACTTAGAAATGATGACTCTCGTCCACAAATATATTGAGGGAAGGCAACGAAGAGGATTGGAAAGCAAGGCAGAATTGCAGGAAACAGATTTCAGGAGGGAGATTCGAATCGCCTTTAAAGCACAGGAAAAGCGGCAAAACCTCGACAATGATGCCCTTGGCCAAAAAGGGCGTATGCGTGTCTTCCTGAATATATTCAGGAAAAAACGCATACGCCCTTTTTGGCCAACCAAGCAACCTGGAAAGGCAAATCAGCGCTACAAAGAAGTCTCGCTTCCCATCGGTCAAAAGGGCCATGCTGAATAAAGTGTCAAAACCAGAAATGCAAAACAGGCCATGGAGAAACGGGAGCCTGGCTACGATGATGGGCGGGATGTAAATTGCCAACAGCCACTCTGGAGAAGTGCACGGTGTGTCCTGAAACATCGAAAAAAATCAGCTTAGGGAGCATAGGGCACTTCCACTCATGGGCGTATAAATTGGGAAAACTAAAAATCAGCAAGACACAGGCACCCCAAAGTTTAGGGCTGCTCTGTTGACAAGAACCTCCACTTCGTTACACCTTAAATATCCCAGGAAAGAGAAAAATGGATAAAGAAGTTGTGGTCCTTATGTACAATGGAATATCACTCAGCCATGAAATCAACGTCATAAGGCTAGTAGCAGCAAGATGAGTGGATTTAGGTAGGACGATTCTAAGTGAAATAAGTCACACAGAAAAAGATACTTATCATAAGATATCACTTATAGAGGGAATATAAAAACCGCTACCCTTGAACTGAATTACAAATCAGAGCAGGGTAACACGTTTAGAAAACACACTATGGCTGCTTAACGGGAAAGGTGAGGTGGGGTGATGCATAAAACAAGGGTTTCAAATTAGCTCAGATACCGTTCCATAAACCCAATAGGTAATAGACAAGACCTACTCCTTGCTCAGTGAATTGGACTCAACACCCCCTATTCACCGCCCAAGAATATATCTGTCTAGTAAGAATCTTAAAACCTATGCATTGATATCTCTCTGTAAGTGAGTCCAGTGGGTGTAAAGCGGCAAAAACACAGCAGTGAAAAGCAGGTAAACCCCATTATAAAAATCAATTACTTTTAAAAACCCGTGAAACAAAGACAGTGAAAGAGAGAGAAATTCTTACAAAATTCGTTCAGGGGCTGTGATGCCACCTGGATTGACCATATCTAGACCCACAGTTGATTGAGACATAAGGGTGGACACTCTTGGGGCTGAGAGGTTTGGTGAGGTTGGGTGAGCAAACGCAGACCCTTTAAAGTAATACTGCGTGGTACCCATCCCATGGGTCCCAAATCTCCAGGTTCAAGGGCATCTTCCTACATCGAAAGCATGCATGAGAAACCCAGAAGATGGTACACCGTGCGATCCGGAAAGGTTTTCAAAACGCACCTCATTTCTCATCTCCTTGTGCTCGGGTTTGCCATTCCAGCCGCTTTACTAGCAATCTCCCTCCTTGGAGAATCAGCACCTTTAACCTCCTGTTCCGTACAGGTTGCAATTTGTCCTGAGGATGAACGGGAAGAGGGGGAACCAATGAGAGACTAGCTCTAGGTGTTGGGACAGGCACAGGTCACTCTATTTTCCCATCAGGAAGAAGAATTAACCACAGGCTCAGCCTGCCGCCCGGGACCAGAATAGGGCCTGAAGCAATCCTGCGCTTTTGCGGCCAGCTCCCAAGAAAGCGAGTTGACAAATGGAGCTCAGGGGCACTGCAATTCACAAACCTGCAGACTTAGAAATGATGACTCTCGTCCACAAATATATTGAGGGAAGGCAACGAAGAGGATTGGAAAGCAAGGCAGAATTGCAGGAAACAGATTTCAGGAGGGAGATTCGAATCGCCTTTAAAGCACAGGAAAAGCGGCAAAACCTCGACAATGATGCCCTTGGCCAAAAAGGGCGTATGCGTTTTTTCCTGAATATATTCAGGAAAAAACGCATACGCCCTTTTTGGCCAACCAAGCAACCTGGAAAGGCAAATCAGCGCTACAAAGAAGTCTCGCTTCCCATCGGTCAAAAGGGCCATGCTGAATAAAGTGTCAAAACCAGAAATGCAAAACAGGCCATGGAGAAACGGGAGCCTGGCTACGCTGATGGGCGGGATGTAAATTGCCAACAGCCACTCTGGAGAAGTGCACGGTGTGTCCTGAAACATCGAAAAAAATCAGCTTAGGGAGCATAGGGCACTTCCACTCATGGGCGTATAAATTGGGAAAACTAAAAATCAGCAAGACACAGGCACCCCAAAGTTTAGGGCTGCTCTGTTGACAAGAACCTCCACTTCGTTACACCTTAAATATCCCAGGAAAGAGAAAAATGGATAAAGAAGTTGTGGTCCTTATGTACAATGGAATATCACTCAGCCATGAAATCAACGTCATAAGGCTAGTAGCAGCAAGATGAGTGGATTTAGGTAGGACGATTCTAAGTGAAATAAGTCACACAGAAAAAGATACTTATCATAAGATATCACTTATAGAGGGAATATAAAAACCGCTACCCTTGAACTGAATTACAAATCAGAGCAGGGTCACACGTTTAGAAAACACACTATGGCTGCTTAACGGGAAAGGTGAGGTGGGGTGATGCATAAAACAAGGGTTTCAAATTAGCTCAGATACCGTTCCATAAACCCAATAGGTAATAGACAAGACCTACTCCTTGCTCAGTGAATTGGACTCAACACCCCCTATTCACCGCCCAAGAATATATCTGACTAGTAAGAATCTTAAAACCTATGCATTGATATCTCTCTGTAAGTGAGTCCAGTGGGTGTAAAGCGGCAAAAACACAGCAGTGAAAAGCAGGTAAACCCCATTATAAAAATCAATTACTTTTAAAAACCCGTGAAACAAAGACAGTGAAAGAGAGAGAAATTCTTACAAAATTCGTTCAGGGGCTGTGATGCCACCTGGATTGACCATATCTAGACCCACAGTTGATTGAGACATAAGGGTGGACACTCTTGGGGCTGAGAGGTTTGGTGAGGTTGGGTGAGCAAACGCAGACCCTTTAAAGTAATACTGCGTGGTACCCATCCCATGGGTCCCAAATCTCCAGGTTCAAGGGCATCTTCCTACATCGAAAGCATGCATGAGAAACCCAGAAGATGGTACACCGTGCGATCCGGAAAGGTTTTCAAAACGCACCTCATTTCTCATCTCCTTGTGCTCGGGTTTGCCATTCCAGCCGCTTTACTAGCAATCTCCCTCCTTGGAGAATCAGCACCTTTAACCTCCTGTTCCGTACAGGTTGCAATTTGTCCTGAGGATGAACGGGAAGAGGGGGAACCAATGAGAGACTAGCTCTAGGTGTTGGGACAGGCACAGGTCACTCTATTTTCCCATCAGGAAGAAGAATTAACCACAGGCTCAGCCTGCCGCCCGGGACCAGAATAGGGCCTGAAGCAATCCTGCGCTTTTGCGGCCAGCTCCCAAGAAAGCGAGTTGAAAAATGGAGCTCAGGGGCACTGCAATTCACAAACCTGCAGACTTATAAATGATGACTCTCGTCCACAAATATATTGAGGGAAGGCAACGAAGAGGATTGGAAAGCAAGGCAGAATTGCAGGAAACAGATTTCAGGAGGGAGATTCGAATCGCCTTTAAAGCACAGGAAAAGCGGCAAAACCTCGACAATGATGCCCTTGGCCAAAAAGGGCGTATGCGTTTCTTCCTGAATATATTCAGGAAAAAACGCATACGCCCTTTTTGGCCAACCAAGCAACCTGGAAAGGCAAATCAGCGCTACAAAGAAGTCTCGCTTCCCATCGGTCAAAAGGGCCATGCTGAATAAAGTGTCAAAACCAGAAATGCAAAACAGGCCATGGAGAAACGGGAGCCTGGCTACGCTGATGGGCGGGATGTAAATTGCCAACAGCCACTCTGGAGAAGTGCACGGTGTGTCCTGAAACATCGAAAAAAATCAGCTTAGGGAGCATAGGGCACTTCCACTCATGGGCGTATAAATTGGGAAAACTAAAAATCAGCAAGACACAGGCACCCCAAAGTTTAGGGCTGCTCTGTTGACAAGAACCTCCACTTCGTTACACCTTAAATATCCCAGGAAAGAGAAAAATGGATAAAGAAGTTGTGGTCCTTATGTACAATGGAATATCACTCAGCCATGAAATCAACGTCATAAGGCTAGTAGCAGCAAGATGAGTGGATTTAGGTAGGACGATTCGAAGTGAAATAAGTCACACAGAAAAAGATACTTATCATAAGATATCACTTATAGAGGGAATATAAAAACCGCTACCCTTGAACTGAATTACAAATCAGAGCAGGGTCACACGTTTAGAAAACACACTATGGCTGCTTAACGGGAAAGGTGAGGTGGGGTGATGCATAAAACAAGGGTTTCAAATTAGCTCAGATACCGTTCCATAAACCCAATAGGTAATAGACAAGACCTACTCCTTGCTCAGTGAATTGGACTCAACACCCCCTATTCACCGCCCAAGAATATATCTGACTAGTAAGAATCTTAAAACCTATGCACTGATATCTCTCTGTAAGTGAGTCCAGTGGGTGTAAAGCGGCAAAAACACAGCAGTGAAAAGCAGGTAAACCCCATTATAAAAATCAATTACTTTTAAAAACCCGTGAAACAAAGACAGTGAAAGAGAGAGAAATTCTTACAAAATTCGTTCAGGGGCTGTGATGCCACCTGGATTGACCATATCTAGACCCACAGTTGATTGAGACATAAGGGTGGACACTCTTGGGGCTGAGAGGTTTGGTGAGGTTGGGTGAGCAAACGCAGACCCTTTAAAGTAATACTGCGTGGTACCCATCCCATGGGTCCCAAATCTCCAGGTTCAAGGGCATCTTCCTACATCGAAAGCATGCATGAGAAACCCAGAAGATGGTACACCGTGCGATCCGGAAAGGTTTTCAAAACGCACCTCATTTCTCATCTCCTTGTGCTCGGGTTTGCCATTCCAGCCGCTTTACTAGCAATCTTCCTCCTTGGAGAATCAGCACCTTTAACCTCCTGTTCCGTACAGGTTGCAATTTGTCCTGAGGATGAACGGGAAGAGGGGGAACCAATGAGAGACTAGCTCTAGGTGTTGGGACAGGCACAGGTCACTCTATTTTCCCATCAGGAAGAAGAATTAACCACAGGCTCAGCCTGCCGCCTGGGACCAGAATAGGGCCTGAAGCAATCCTGCGCTTTTGCGGCCAGCTCCCAAGAAAGCGAGTTGAAAAATGGAGCTCAGGGGCACTGCAATTCACAAACCTGCAGACTTATAAATGATGACTCTCGTCCACAAATATATTGAGGGAAGGCAACGAAGAGGATTGGAAAGCAAGGCAGAATTGCAGGAAACAGATTTCAGGAGGGAGATTCGAATCGCCTTTAAAGCACAGGAAAAGCGGCAAAACCTCGACAATGATGCCCTTGGCCAAAAAGGGCGTATGCGTTTTTTCCTGAATATATTCAGGAAAAAACGCATACGCCCTTTTTGGCCAACCAAGCAACCTGGAAAGGCAAATCAGCGCTACAAAGAAGTCTCGCTTCCCATCGGTCAAAAGGGCCATGCTGAATAAAGTGTCAAAACCAGAAATGCAAAACAGGCCATGGAGAAACGGGAGCCTGGCTACGCTGATGGGCGGGATGTAAATTGCCAACAGCCACTCTGGAGAAGTGCACGGTGTGTCCTGAAACATCGAAAAAAATCAGCTTAGGGAGCATAGGGCACTTCCACTCATGGGCGTATAAATTGGGAAAACTAAAAATCAGCAAGACACAGGCACCCCAAAGTTTAGGGCTGCTCTGTTGACAAGAACCTCCACTTCGTTACACCTTAAATATCCCAGGAAAGAGAAAAATGGATAAAGAAGTTGTGGTCCTTATGTACAATGGAATATCACTCAGCCATGAAATCAACGTCATAAGGCTAGTAGCAGCAAGATGAGTGGATTTAGGTAGGACGATTCGAAGTGAAATAAGTCACACAGAAAAAGATACTTATCATAAGATATCACTTATAGAGGGAATATAAAAACCGCTACCCTTGAACTGAATTACAAATCAGAGGAGGGTAACACGTTTAGAAAACACACTATGGCTGCTTAACGGGAAAGGTGAGGTGGGGTGATGCATAAAACAAGGGTTTCAAATTAGCTCAGATACCGTTCCATAAACCCAATAGGTAATAGACAAGACCTACTCCTTGCTCAGTGAATTGGACTCAACACCCCCTATTCACCGCCCAAGAATATATCTGACTAGTAAGAATCTTAAAACCTATGCATTGATATCTCTCTGTAAGTGAGTCCAGTGGGTGTAAAGCGGCAAAAACACAGCAGTGAAAAGCAGGTAAACCCCATTATAAAAATCAATTACTTTTAAAAACCCGTGAAACAAAGACAGTGAAAGAGAGAGAAATTCTTACAAAATTCGTTCAGGGGCTGTGATGCCACCTGGATTGACCATATCTAGACCCACAGTTGATTGAGACATAAGGGTGGACACTCTTGGGGCTGAGAGGTTTGGTGAGGTTGGGTGAGCAAACGCAGACCCTTTAAAGTAATACTGCGTGGTACCCATCCCATGGGTCCCAAATCTCCAGGTTCAAGGGCATCTTCCTACATCGAAAGCATGCATGAGAAACCCAGAAGATGGTACACCGTGTGATCCGGAAAGGTTTTCAAAACGCACCTCATTTCTCATCTCCTTGTGCTCGGGTTTGCCATTCCAGCCGCTTTACTAGCAATCTCCCTCCTTGGAGAATCAGCACCTTTAACCTCCTGTTCCGTACAGGTTGCAATTTGTCCTGAGGATGAACGGGAAGAGGGGGAACCAATGAGAGACTAGCTCTAGGTGTTGGGACAGGCACAGGTCACTCTATTTTCCCATCAGGAAGAAGAATTAACCACAGGCTCAGCCTGCCGCCCGGGACCAGAATAGGGCCTGAAGCAATCTTGCGCTTTTGCGGCCAGCTCCCAAGAAACCGAGTTGACAAATGGAGCTCAGGGGCACTGCAATTCACACACCTGCAGACTTAGAAATGATGACTCTCGTCCACAAATATATTGAGGGAAGGCAACGAAGAGGATTGGAAAGCAAGGCAGAATTGCAGGAAACAGATTTCAGGAGGGAGATTCGAATCGCCTTTAAAGCACAGGAAAAGCGGCAAAACCTCGACAATGATGCCCTTGGCCAAAAAGGGCGTATGCGTTTCTTCCTGAATATATTCAGGAAAAAACGCATACGCCCTTTTTGGCCAACCAAGCAACCTGGAAAGGCAAATCAGCGCTACAAAGAAGTCTCGCTTCCCATCGGTCAAAAGGGCCATGCTGAATAAAGTGTCAAAACCAGAAATGCAAAACAGGCCATGGAGAAACGGGAGCCTGGCTACGCTGATGGGCGGGATGTAAATTGCCAACAGCCACTCTGGAGAAGTGCACGGTGTGTCCTGAAACATCGAAAAAAATCAGCTTAGGGAGCATAGGGCACTTCCACTCATGGGCGTATAAATTGGGAAAACTAAAAATCAGCAAGACACAGGCACCCCAAAGTTTAGGGCTGCTCTGTTGACAAGAACCTCCACTTCGTTACACCTTAAATATCCCAGGAAAGAGAAAAATGGATAAAGAAGTTGTGGTCCTTATGTACAATGGAATATCACTCAGCCATGAAATCAACGTCATAAGGCTAGTAGCAGCAAGATGAGTGGATTTAGGTAGGACGATTCTAAGTGAAATAAGTCACACAGAAAAAGATACTTATCATAAGATATCACTTATAGAGGGAATATAAAAACCGCTACCCTTGAACTGAATTACAAATCAGAGCAGGGTCACACGTTTAGAAAACACACTATGGCTGCTTAACGGGAAAGGTGAGGTGGGGTGATGCATAAAACAAGGGTTTCAAATTAGCTCAGATACCGTTCCATAAACCCAATAGGTAATAGACAAGACCTACTCCTTGCTCAGTGAATTGGACTCAACACCCCCTATTCACCGCCCAAGAATATATCTGACTAGTAAAAATCTTAAAACCTATGCATTGATATCTCTCTGTAAGTGAGTCCAGTGGGTGTAAAGCGGCAAAAACACAGCAGTGAAAAGCAGGTAAACCCCATTATAAAAATCAATTACTTTTAAAAACCCGTGAAACAAAGACAGTGAAAGAGAGAGAAATTCTTACAAAATTCGTTCAGGGGCTGTGATGCCACCTGGATTGACCATATCTAGACCCACAGTTGATTGAGACATAAGGGTGGACACTCTTGGGGCTGAGAGGTTTGGTGAGGTTGGGTGAGCAAACGCAGACCCTTTAAAGTAATACTGCGTGGTACCCATCCCATGGGTCCCAAATCTCCAGGTTCAAGGGCATCTTCCTACATCGAAAGCATGCATGAGAAACCCAGAAGATGGTACACCGTGCGATCCGGAAAGGTTTTCAAAACGCACCTCATTTCTCATCTCCTTGTGCTCGGGTTTGCCATTCCAGCCGCTTTACTAGCAATCTCCCTCCTTGGAGAATCAGCACCTTTAACCTCCTGTTCCGTACAGGTTGCAATTTGTCCTGAGGATGAACGGGAAGAGGGGGAACCAATGAGAGACTAGCTCTAGGTGTTGGGACAGGCACAGGTCACTCTATTTTCCCATCAGGAAGAAGAATTAACCACAGGCTCAGCCTGCCGCCCGGGACCAGAATAGGGCCTGAAGCAATCCTGCGCTTTTGCGGCCAGCTCCCAAGAAAGCGAGTTGAAAAATGGAGCTCAGGGGCACTGCAATTCACAAACCTGCAGACTTATAAATGATGACTCTCGTCCACAAATATATTGAGGGAAGGCAACGAAGAGGATTGGAAAGCAAGGCAGAATTGCAGGAAACAGATTTCAGGAGGGAGATTCGAATCGCCTTTAAAGCACAGGAAAAGCGGCAAAACCTCGACAATGATGCCCTTGGCCAAAAAGGGCGTATGCGTTTTTTCCTGAATATATTCAGGAAAAAACGCATACGCCCTTTTTGGCCAACCAAGCAACCTGGAAAGGCAAATCAGCGCTACAAAGAAGTCTCGCTTCCCATCGGTCAAAAGGGCCATGCTGAATAAAGTGTCAAAACCAGAAATGCAAAACAGGCCATGGAGAAACGGGAGCCTGGCTACGCTGATGGGCGGGATGTAAATTGCCAACAGCCACTCTGGAGAAGTGCACGGTGTGTCCTGAAACATCGAAAAAAATCAGCTTAGGGAGCATAGGGCACTTCCACTCATGGGCGTATAAATTGGGAAAACTAAAAATCAGCAAGACACAGGCACCCCAAAGTTTAGGGCTGCTCTGTTGACAAGAACCTCCACTTCGTTACACCTTAAATATCCCAGGAAAGAGAAAAATGGATAAAGAAGTTGTGGTCCTTATGTACAATGGAATATCACTCAGCCATGAAATCAACGTCATAAGGCTAGTAGCAGCAAGATGAGTGGATTTAGGTAGGACGATTCTAAGTGAAATAAGTCACACAGAAAAAGATACTTATCATAAGATATCACTTATAGAGGGAATATAAAAACCGCTACCCTTGAACTGAATTACAAATCAGAGCAGGGTAACACGTTTAGAAAACACACTATGGCTGCTTAACGGGAAAGGTGAGGTGGGGTGATGCATAAAACAAGGGTTTCAAATTAGCTCAGATACCGTTCCATAAACCCAATAGGTAATAGACAAGACCTACTCCTTGCTCAGTGAATTGGACTCAACACCCCCTATTCACCGCCCAAGAATATATCTGACTAGTAAGAATCTTAAAACCTATGCATTGATATCTCTCTGTAAGTGAGTCCAGTGGGTGTAAAGCGGCAAAAACACAGCAGTGAAAAGCAGGTAAACCCCATTATAAAAATCAATTACTTTTAAAAACCCGTGAAACAAAGACAGTGAAAGAGAGAGAAATTCTTACAAAATTCGTTCAGGGGCTGTGATGCCACCTGGATTGACCATATCTAGACCCACAGTTGATTGAGACATAAGGGTGGACACTCTTGGGGCTGAGAGGTTTGGTGAGGTTGGGTGAGCAAACGCAGACCCTTTAAAGTAATACTGCGTGGTACCCATCCCATGGGTCCCAAATCTCCAGGTTCAAGGGCATCTTCCTACATCGAAAGCATGCATGAGAAACCCAGAAGATGGTACACCGTGTGATCCGGAAAGGTTTTCAAAACGCACCTCATTTCTCATCTCCTTGTGCTCGGGTTTGCCATTCCAGCCGCTTTACTAGCAATCTCCCTCCTTGGAGAATCAGCACCTTTAACCTCCTGTTCCGTACAGGTTGCAATTTGTCCTGAGGATGAACGGGAAGAGGGGGAACCAATGAGAGACTAGCTCTAGGTGTTGGGACAGGCACAGGTCACTCTATTTTCCCATCAGGAAGAAGAATTAACCACAGGCTCAGCCTGCCGCCCGGGACCAGAATAGGGCCTGAAGCAATCCTGCGCTTTTGCGGCCAGCTCCCAAGAAAGCGAGTTGAAAAATGGAGCTCAGGGGCACTGCAATTCACAAACCTGCAGACTTATAAATGATGACTCTCGTCCACAAATATATTGAGGGAAGGCAACGAAGAGGATTGGAAAGCAAGGCAGAATTGCAGGAAACAGATTTCAGGAGGGAGATTCGAATCGCCTTTAAAGCACAGGAAAAGCGGCAAAACCTCGACAATGATGCCCTTGGCCAAAAAGGGCGTATGCGTTTTTTCCTGAATATATTCAGGAAAAAACGCATACGCCCTTTTTGGCCAACCAAGCAACCTGGAAAGGCAAATCAGCGCTACAAAGAAGTCTCGCTTCCCATCGGTCAAAAGGGCCATGCTGAATAAAGTGTCAAAACCAGAAATGCAAAACTGGCCATGGAGAAACGGGAGCCTGGCTACGCTGATGGGCGGGATGTAAATTGCCAACAGCCACTCTGGAGAAGTGCACGGTGTGTCCTGAAACATCGAAAAAAATCAGCTTAGGGAGCATAGGGCACTTCCACTCATGGGCGTATAAATTGGGAAAACTAAAAATCAGCAAGACACAGGCACCCCAAAGTTTAGGGCTGCTCTGTTGACAAGAACCTCCACTTCGTTACACCTTAAATATCCCAGGAAAGAGAAAAATGGATAAAGAAGTTGTGGTCCTTATGTACAATGGAATATCACTCAGCCATGAAATCAACGTCATAAGGCTAGTAGCAGCAAGATGAGTGGATTTAGGTAGGACGATTCTAAGTGAAATAAGTCACACAGAAAAAGATACTTATCATAAGATATCACTTATAGAGGGAATATAAAAACCGCTACCCTTGAACTGAATTACAAATCAGAGCAGGGTCACACGTTTAGAAAACACACTATGGCTGCTTAACGGGAAAGGTGAGGTGGGGTGATGCATAAAACAAGGTTTTCAAATTAGCTCAGATACCGTTCCATAAACCCAATAGGTAATAGACAAGACCTACTCCTTGCTCAGTGAATTGGACTCAACACCCCCTATTCACCGCCCAAGAATATATCTGACTAGTAAGAATCTTAAAACCTATGCATTGATATCTCTCTGTAAGTGAGTCCAGTGGGTGTAAAGCGGCAAAAACACAGCAGTGAAAAGCAGGTAAACCCCATTATAAAAATCAATTACTTTTAAAAACCCGTGAAACAAAGACAGTGAAAGAGAGAGAAATTCTTACAAAATTCGTTCAGGGGCTGTGATGCCACCTGGATTGACCATATCTAGACCCACAGTTGATTGAGACATAAGGGTGGACACTCTTGGGGCTGAGAGGTTTGGTGAGGTTGGGTGAGCAAACGCAGACCCTTTAAAGTAATACTGCGTGGTACCCATCCCATGGGTCCCAAATCTCCAGGTTCAAGGGCATCTTCCTACATCGAAAGCATGCATGAGAAACCCAGAAGATGGTACACCGTGCGATCCGGAAAGGTTTTCAAAACGCACCTCATTTCTCATCTCCTTGTGCTCGGGTTTGCCATTCCAGCCGCTTTACTAGCAATCTCCCTCCTTGGAGAATCAGCACCTTTAACCTCCTGTTCCGTACAGGTTGCAATTTGTCCTGAGGATGAACGGGAAGAGGGGGAACCAATGAGAGACTAGCTCTAGGTGTTGGGACAGGCACAGGTCACTCTATTATCCCATCAGGAAGAAGAATTAACCACAGGCTCAGCCTGCCGCCCGGGACCAGAATAGGGCCTGAAGCAATCCTGCGCTTTTGCGGCCAGCTCCCAAGAAAGCGAGTTGACAAATGGAGCTCAGGGGCACTGCAATTCACAAACCTGCAGACTTATAAATGATGACTCTCGTCCACAAATATATTGAGGGAAGGCAACGAAGAGGATTGGAAAGCAAGGCAGAATTGCAGGAAACAGATTTCAGGAGGGAGATTCGAATCGCCTTTAAAGCACAGGAAAAGCGGCAAAACCTCGACAATGATGCCCTTGGCCAAAAAGGGCGTATGCGTGTCTTCCTGAATATATTCAGGAAAAAACGCATACGCCCTTTTTGGCCAACCAAGCAACCTGGAAAGGCAAATCAGCGCTACAAAGAAGTCTCGCTTCCCATCGGTCAAAAGGGCCATGCTGAATTAAGTGTCAAAACCAGAAATGCAAAACAGGCCATGGAGAAACGGGAGCCTGGCTACGATGATGGGCGGGATGTAAATTGCCAACAGCCACTCTGGAGAAGTGCACGGTGTGTCCTGAAACATCGAAAAAAATCAGCTTAGGGAGCATAGGGCACTTCCACTCATGGGCGTATAAATTGGGAAAACTAAAAATCAGCAAGACACAGGCACCCCAAAGTTTAGGGCTGCTCTGTTGACAAGAACCTCCACTTCGTTACACCTTAAATATCCCAGGAAAGAGAAAAATGGATAAAGAAGTTGTGGTCCTTATGTACAATGGAATATCACTCAGCCATGAAATCAACGTCATAAGGCTAGTAGCAGCAAGATGAGTGGATTTAGGTAGGACGATTCTAAGTGAAATAAGTCACACAGAAAAAGATACTTATCATAAGATATCACTTATAGAGGGAATATAAAAACCGCTACCCTTGAACTGAATTACAAATCAGAGCAGGGTCACACGTTTAGAAAACACACTATGGCTGCTTAACGGGAAAGGTGAGGTGGGGTGATGCATAAAACAAGGGTTTCAAATTAGCTCAGATACCGTTCCATAAACCCAATAGGTAATAGACAAGACCTACTCCTTGCTCAGTGAATTGGACTCAACACCCCCTATTCACCGCCCAAGAATATATCTGTCTAGTAAGAATCTTAAAACCTATGCATTGATATCTCTCTGTAAGTGAGTCCAGTGGGTGTAAAGCGGCAAAAACACAGCAGTGAAAAGCAGGTAAACCCCATTATAAAAATCAATTACTTTTAAAAACCCGTGAAACAAAGACAGTGAAAGAGAGAGAAATTCTTACAAAATTCGTTCAGGGGCTGTGATGCCACCTGGATTGACCATATCTAGACCCACAGTTGATTGAGACATAAGGGTGGACACTCTTGGGGCTGAGAGGTTTGGTGAGGTTGGGTGAGCAAACGCAGACCCTTTAAAGTAATACTGCGTGGTACCCATCCCATGGGTCCCAAATCTCCAGGTTCAAGGGCATCTTCCTACATCGAAAGCATGCATGAGAAACCCAGAAGATGGTACACCGTGCGATACGGAAAGGTTTTCAAAACGCACCTCATTTCTCATCTCCTTGTGCTCGGGTTTGCCATTCCAGCCGCTTTACTAGCAATCTCCCTCCTTGGAGAATCAGCACCTTTAACCTCCTGTTCCGTACAGGTTGCAATTTGTCCTGAGGATGAACGGGAAGAGGGGGAACCAATGAGAGACTAGCTCTAGGTGTTGGGACAGGCACAGGTCACTCTATTTTCCCATCAGGAAGAAGAATTAACCACAGGCTCAGCCTGCCGCCCGGGACCAGAATAGGGCCTGAAGCAATCCTGCGCTTTTGCGGCCAGCTCCCAAGAAAGCGAGTTGAAAAATGGAGCTCAGGGGCACTGCAATTCACAAACCTGCAGACTTATAAATGATGACTCTCGTCCACAAATATATTGAGGGAAGGCAACGAAGAGGATTGGAAAGCAAGGCAGAATTGCAGGAAACAGATTTCAGGAGGGAGATTCGAATCGCCTTTAAAGCACAGGAAAAGCGGCAAAACCTCGACAATGATGCCCTTGGCCAAAAAGGGCGTATGCGTTTTTTCCTGAATATATTCAGGAAAAAACGCATACGCCCTTTTTGGCCAACCAAGCAACCTGGAAAGGCAAATCAGCGCTACAAAGAAGTCTCGCTTCCCATCGGTCAAAAGGGCCATGCTGAATAAAGTGTCAAAACCAGAAATGCAAAACTGGCCATGGAGAAACGGGAGCCTGGCTACGCTGATGGGCGGGATGTAAATTGCCAACAGCCACTCTGGAGAAGTGCACGGTGTGTCCTGAAACATCGAAAAAAATCAGCTTAGGGAGCATAGGGCACTTCCACTCATGGGCGTATAAATTGGGAAAACTAAAAATCAGCAAGACACAGGCACCCCAAAGTTTAGGGCTGCTCTGTTGACAAGAACCTCCACTTCGTTACACCTTAAATATCCCAGGAAAGAGAAAAATGGATAAAGAAGTTGTGGTCCTTATGTACAATGGAATATCACTCAGCCATGAAATCAACGTCATAAGGCTAGTAGCAGCAAGATGAGTGGATTTAGGTAGGACGATTCTAAGTGAAATAAGTCACACAGAAAAAGATACTTATCATAAGATATCACTTATAGAGGGAATATAAAAACCGCTACCCTTGAACTGAATTACAAATCAGAGCAGGGTCACACGTTTAGAAAACACACTATGGCTGCTTAACGGGAAAGGTGAGGTGGGGTGATGCATAAAACAAGGTTTTCAAATTAGCTCAGATACCGTTCCATAAACCCAATAGGTAATAGACAAGACCTACTCCTTGCTCAGTGAATTGGACTCAACACCCCCTATTCACCGCCCAAGAATATATCTGACTAGTAAGAATCTTAAAACCTATGCATTGATATCTCTCTGTAAGTGAGTCCAGTGGGTGTAAAGCGGCAAAAACACAGCAGTGAAAAGCAGGTAAACCCCATTATAAAAATCAATTACTTTTAAAAACCCGTGAAACAAAGACAGTGAAAGAGAGAGAAATTCTTACAAAATTCGTTCAGGGGCTGTGATGCCACCTGGATTGACCATATCTAGACCCACAGTTGATTGAGACATAAGGGTGGACACTCTTGGGGCTGAGAGGTTTGGTGAGGTTGGGTGAGCAAACGCAGACCCTTTAAAGTAATACTGCGTGGTACCCATCCCATGGGTCCCAAATCTCCAGGTTCAAGGGCATCTTCCTACATCGAAAGCATGCATGAGAAACCCAGAAGATGGTACACCGTGCGATCCGGAAAGGTTTTCAAAACGCACCTCATTTCTCATCTCCTTGTGCTCGGGTTTGCCATTCCAGCCGCTTTACTAGCAATCTCCCTCCTTGGAGAATCAGCACCTTTAACCTCCTGTTCCGTACAGGTTGCAATTTGTCCTGAGGATGAACGGGAAGAGGGGGAACCAATGAGAGACTAGCTCTAGGTGTTGGGACAGGCACAGGTCACTCTATTATCCCATCAGGAAGAAGAATTAACCACAGGCTCAGCCTGCCGCCCGGGACCAGAATAGGGCCTGAAGCAATCCTGCGCTTTTGCGGCCAGCTCCCAAGAAAGCGAGTTGACAAATGGAGCTCAGGGGCACTGCAATTCACAAACCTGCAGACTTATAAATGATGACTCTCGTCCACAAATATATTGAGGGAAGGCAACGAAGAGGATTGGAAAGCAAGGCAGAATTGCAGGAAACAGATTTCAGGAGGGAGATTCGAATCGCCTTTAAAGCACAGGAAAAGCGGCAAAACCTCGACAATGATGCCCTTGGCCAAAAAGGGCGTATGCGTGTCTTCCTGAATATATTCAGGAAAAAACGCATACGCCCTTTTTGGCCAACCAAGCAACCTGGAAAGGCAAATCAGCGCTACAAAGAAGTCTCGCTTCCCATCGGTCAAAAGGGCCATGCTGAATTAAGTGTCAAAACCAGAAATGCAAAACAGGCCATGGAGAAACGGGAGCCTGGCTACGATGATGGGCGGGATGTAAATTGCCAACAGCCACTCTGGAGAAGTGCACGGTGTGTCCTGAAACATCGAAAAAAATCAGCTTAGGGAGCATAGGGCACTTCCACTCATGGGCGTATAAATTGGGAAAACTAAAAATCAGCAAGACACAGGCACCCCAAAGTTTAGGGCTGCTCTGTTGACAAGAACCTCCACTTCGTTACACCTTAAATATCCCAGGAAAGAGAAAAATGGATAAAGAAGTTGTGGTCCTTATGTACAATGGAATATCACTCAGCCATGAAATCAACGTCATAAGGCTAGTAGCAGCAAGATGAGTGGATTTAGGTAGGACGATTCTAAGTGAAATAAGTCACACAGAAAAAGATACTTATCATAAGATATCACTTATAGAGGGAATATAAAAACCGCTACCCTTGAACTGAATTACAAATCAGAGCAGGGTCACACGTTTAGAAAACACACTATGGCTGCTTAACGGGAAAGGTGAGGTGGGGTGATGCATAAAACAAGGGTTTCAAATTAGCTCAGATACCGTTCCATAAACCCAATAGGTAATAGACAAGACCTACTCCTTGCTCAGTGAATTGGACTCAACACCCCCTATTCACCGCCCAAGAATATATCTGTCTAGTAAGAATCTTAAAACCTATGCATTGATATCTCTCTGTAAGTGAGTCCAGTGGGTGTAAAGCGGCAAAAACACAGCAGTGAAAAGCAGGTAAACCCCATTATAAAAATCAATTACTTTTAAAAACCCGTGAAACAAAGACAGTGAAAGAGAGAGAAATTCTTACAAAATTCGTTCAGGGGCTGTGATGCCACCTGGATTGACCATATCTAGACCCACAGTTGATTGAGACATAAGGGTGGACACTCTTGGGGCTGAGAGGTTTGGTGAGGTTGGGTGAGCAAACGCAGACCCTTTAAAGTAATACTGCGTGGTACCCATCCCATGGGTCCCAAATCTCCAGGTTCAAGGGCATCTTCCTACATCGAAAGCATGCATGAGAAACCCAGAAGATGGTACACCGTGCGATACGGAAAGGTTTTCAAAACGCACCTCATTTCTCATCTCCTTGTGCTCGGGTTTGCCATTCCAGCCGCTTTACTAGCAATCTCCCTCCTTGGAGAATCAGCACCTTTAACCTCCTGTTCCGTACAGGTTGCAATTTGTCCTGAGGATGAACGGGAAGAGGGGGAACCAATGAGAGACTAGCTCTAGGTGTTGGGACAGGCACAGGTCACTCTATTTTCCCATCAGGAAGAAGAATTAACCACAGGCTCAGCCTGCCGCCCGGGACCAGAATAGGGCCTGAAGCAATCCTGCGCTTTTGCGGCCAGCTCCCAAGAAAGCGAGTTGAAAAATGGAGCTCAGGGGCACTGCAATTCACAAACCTGCAGACTTAGAAATGATGACTCTCGTCCACAAATATATTGAGGGAAGGCAACGAAGAGGATTGGAAAGCAAGGCAGAATTGCAGGAAACAGATTTCAGGAGGGAGATTCGAATCGCTTTTAAAGCACAGGAAAAGCGGCAAAACCTCGACAATGATGCCCTTGGCCAAAAAGGGCGTATGCGTTTTTTCCTGAATATATTCAGGAAAAAACGCATACGCCCTTTTTGGCCAACCAAGCAACCTGGAAAGGCAAATCAGCGCTACAAAGAAGTCTCGCTTCCCATCGGTCAAAAGGGCCATGCTGAATAAAGTGTCAAAACCAGAAATGCAAAACAGGCCATGGAGAAACGGGAGCCTGGCTACGCTGATGGGCGGGATGTAAATTGCCAACAGCCACTCTGGAGAAGTGCACGGTGTGTCCTGAAACATCGAAAAAAATCAGCTTAGGGAGCATAGGGCACTTCCACTCATGGGCGTATAAATTGGGAAAACTAAAAATCAGCAAGACACAGGCACCCCAAAGTTTAGGGCTGCTCTGTTGACAAGAACCTCCACTTCGTTACACCTTAAATATCCCAGGAAAGAGAAAAATGGATAAAGAAGTTGTGGTCCTTATGTACAATGGAATATCACTCAGCCATGAAATCAACGTCATAAGGCTAGTAGCAGCAAGATAAGTGGATTTAGGTAGGACGATTCGAAGTGAAATAAGTCACACAGAAAAAGATACTTATCATAAGATATCACTTATAGAGGGAATATAAAAACCACTACCCTTGAACTGAATTACAAATCAGAGCAGGGTCACACGTTTAGAAAACACACTATGGCTGCTTAACGGGAAAGGTGAGGTGGGGTGATGCATAAAACAAGGGTTTCAAATTAGCTCAGATACCGTTCCATAAACCCAATAGGTAATAGACAAGACCTACTCCTTGCTCAGTGAATTGGACTCAACACCCCCTATTCACCGCCCAAGAATATATCTGACTAGTAAGAATCTTAAAACCTATGCATTGATATCTCTCTGTAAGTGAGTCCAGTGGGTGTAAAGCGGCAAAAACACAGCAGTGAAAAGCAGGTAAACCCCATTATAAAAATCAATTACTTTTAAAAACCCGTGAAACAAAGACAGTGAAAGAGAGAGAAATTCTTACAAAATTCGTTCAGGGGCTGTGATGCCACCTGGATTGACCATATCTAGACCCACAGTTGATTGAGACATAAGGGTGGACACTCTTGGGGCTGAGAGGTTTGGTGAGGTTGGGTGAGCAAACGCAGACCCTTTAAAGTAATACTGCGTGGTACCCATCCCATGGGTCCCAAATCTCCAGGTTCAAGGGCATCTTCCTACATCGAAAGCATGCATGAGAAACCCAGAAGATGGTACACCGTGCGATCCGGAAAGGTTTTCAAAACGCACCTCATTTCTCATCTCCTTGTGCTCGGGTTTGCCATTCCAGCCGCTTTACTAGCAATCTCCCTCCTTGGAGAATCAGCACCTTTAACCTCCTGTTCCGTACAGGTTGCAATTTGTCCTGAGGATGAACGGGAAGAGGGGGAACCAATGAGAGACTAGCTCTAGGTGTTGGGACAGGCACAGGTCACTCTATTTTCCCATCAGGAAGAAGAATTAACCACAGGCTCAGCCTGCCGCCCGGGACCAGAATAGGGCCTGAAGCAATCCTGCGCTTTTGCGGCCAGCTCCCAAGAAAGCGAGTTGACAAATGGAGCTCAGGGGCACTGCAATTCACAAACCTGCAGACTTAGAAATGATGACTCTCGTCCACAAATATATTGAGGGAAGGCAACGAAGAGGATTGGAAAGCAAGGCAGAATTGCAGGAAACAGATTTCAGGAGGGAGATTCGAATCGCCTTTAAAGCACAGGAAAAGCGGCAAAACCTCGACAATGATGCCCTTGGCCGAAAAGGGCGTATGCGTTTTTTCCTGAATATATTCAGGAAGAAACGCATACGCCCTTTTTGGCCAACCAAGCAACCTGGAAAGGCAAATCAGCGCTACAAAGAAGTCTCGCTTCCCATCGGTCAAAAGGGCCATGCTGAATAAAGTGTCAAAACCAGAAATGCAAAACAGGCCATGGAGAAACGGGAGCCTGGCTACGCTGATGGGCGGGATGTAAATTGCCAACAGCCACTCTGGAGAAGTGCACGGTGTGTCCTGAAACATCGAAAAAAATCAGCTTAGGGAGCATAGGGCACTTCCACTCATGGGCGTATAAATTGGGAAAACTAAAAATCAGCAAGACACAGGCACCCCAAAGTTTAGGGCTGCTCTGTTGACGAGAACCTCCACTTCGTTACACCTTAAATATCCCAGGAAAGAGAAAAATGGATAAAGAAGTTGGGGTCCTTATGTACAATGGAATATCACTCAGCCATGAAATCAACGTCATAAGGCTAGTAGCAGCAAGATAAGTGGATTTAGGTAGGACGATTCGAAGTGAAATAAGTCACACAGAAAAAGATACTTATCATAAGATATCACTTATAGAGGGAATATAAAAACCACTACCCTTGAACTGAATTACAAATCAGAGCAGGGTCACACGTTTAGAAAACACACTATGGCTGCTTAACGGGAAAGGTGAGGTGGGGTGATGCATAAAACAAGGGTTTCAAATTAGCTCAGATACCGTTCCATAAACCCAATAGGTAATAGACAAGACCTACTCCTTGCTCAGTGAATTGGACTCAACACCCCCTATTCACCGCCCAAGAATATATCTGACTAGTAAGAATCTTAAAACCTATGCATTGATATCTCTCTGTAAGTGAGTCCAGTGGGTGTAAAGCGGCAAAAACACAGCAGTGAAAAGCAGGTAAACCCCATTATAAAAATCAATTACTTTTAAAAACCCGTGAAACAAAGACAGTGAAAGAGAGAGAAATTCTTACAAAATTCGTTCAGGGGCTGTGATGCCACCTGGATTGACCATATCTAGACCCACAGTTGATTGAGACATAAGGGTGGACACTCTTGGGGCTGAGAGGTTTGGTGAGGTTGGGTGAGCAAACGCAGACCCTTTAAAGTAATACTGCGTGGTACCCATCCCATGGGTCCCAAATCTCCAGGTTCAAGGGCATCTTCCTACATCGAAAGCATGCATGAGAAACCCAGAAGATGGTACACCGTGCGATCCGGAAAGGTTTTCAAAACGCACCTCATTTCTCATCTCCTTGTGCTCGGGTTTGCCATTCCAGCCGCTTTACTAGCAATCTCCCTCCTTGGAGAATCAGCACCTTTAACCTCCTGTTCCGTACAGGTTGCAATTTGTCCTGAGGATGAACGGGAAGAGGGGGAACCAATGAGAGACTAGCTCTAGGTGTTGGGACAGGCACAGGTCACTCTATTTTCCCATCAGGAAGAAGAATTAACCACAGGCTCAGCCTGCCGCCCGGGACCAGAATAGGGCCTGAAGCAATCCTGCGCTTTTGCGGCCAGCTCCCAAGAAAGCGAGTTGACAAATGGAGCTCAGGGGCACTGCAATTCACAAACCTGCAGACTTAGAAATGATGACTCTCGTCCACAAATATATTGAGGGAAGGCAACGAAGAGGATTGGAAAGCAAGGCAGAATTGCAGGAAACAGATTTCAGGAGGGAGATTCGAATCGCCTTTAAAGCACAGGAAAAGCGGCAAAACCTCGACAATGATGCCCTTGGCCGAAAAGGGCGTATGCGTTTTTTCCTGAATATATTCAGGAAGAAACGCATACGCCCTTTTTGGCCAACCAAGCAACCTGGAAAGGCAAATCAGCGCTACAAAGAAGTCTCGCTTCCCATCGGTCAAAAGGGCCATGCTGAATAAAGTGTCAAAACCAGAAATGCAAAACAGGCCATGGAGAAACGGGAGCCTGGCTACGCTGATGGGCGGGATGTAAATTGCCAACAGCCACTCTGGAGAAGTGCACGGTGTGTCCTGAAACATCGAAAAAAATCAGCTTAGGGAGCATAGGGCACTTCCACTCATGGGCGTATAAATTGGGAAAACTAAAAATCAGCAAGACACAGGCACCCCAAAGTTTAGGGCTGCTCTGTTGACAAGAACCTCCACTTCGTTACACCTTAAATATCCCAGGAAAGAGAAAAATGGATAAAGAAGTTGTGGTCCTTATGTACAATGGAATATCACTCAGCCATGAAATCAACGTCATAAGGCTAGTAGCAGCAAGATGAGTGGATTTAGGTAGGACGATTCTAAGTGAAATAAGTCACACAGAAAAAGATACTTATCATAAGATATCACTTATAGAGGAAATATAAAAACCGCTACCCTTGAACTGAATTACAAATCAGAGCAGGGTAACACGTTTAGAAAACACACTATGGCTGCTTAACGGGAAAGGTGAGGTGGGGTGATGCATAAAACAAGGGTTTCAAATTAGCTCAGATACCGTTCCATAAACCCAATAGGTAATAGACAAGACCTACTCCTTGCTCAGTGAATTGGACTCAACACCCCCTATTCACCGCCCAAGAATATATCTGACTAGTAAGAATCTTAAAACCTATGCATTGATATCTCTCTGTAAGTGAGTCCAGTGGGTGTAAAGCGGCAAAAACACAGCAGTGAAAAGCAGGTAAACCCCATTATAAAAATCAATTACTTTTAAAAACCCGTGAAACAAAGACAGTGAAAGAGAGAGAAATTCTTACAAAATTCGTTCAGGGGCTGTGATGCCACCTGGATTGACCATATCTAGACCCACAGTTGATTGAGACATAAGGGTGGACACTCTTGGGGCTGAGAGGTTTGGTGAGGTTGGGTGAGCAAACGCAGACCCTTTAAAGTAATACTGCGTGGTACCCATCCCATGGGTCCCAAATCTCCAGGTTCAAGGGCATCTTCCTACATCGAAAGCATGCATGAGAAACCCAGAAGATGGTACACCGTGTGATCCGGAAAGGTTTTCAAAACGCACCTCATTTCTCATCTCCTTGTGCTCGGGTTTGCCATTCCAGCCGCTTTACTAGCAATCTCCCTCCTTGGAGAATCAGCACCTTTAACCTCCTGTTCCGTACAGGTTGCAATTTGTCCTGAGGATGAACGGGAAGAGGGGGAACCAATGAGAGACTAGCTCTAGGTGTTGGGACAGGCACAGGTCACTCTATTTTCCCATCAGGAAGAAGAATTAACCACAGGCTCAGCCTGCCGCCCGGGACCAGAATAGGGCCTGAAGCAATCCTGCGCTTTTGCGGCCAGCTCCCAAGAAAGCGAGTTGAAAAATGGAGCTCAGGGGCACTGCAATTCACAAACCTGCAGACTTAGAAATGATGACTCTCGTCCACAAATATATTGAGGGAAGGCAACGAAGAGGATTGGAAAGCAAGGCAGAATTGCAGGAAACAGATTTCAGGAGGGAGATTCGAATCGCCTTTAAAGCACAGGAAAAGCGGCAAAACCTCGACAATGATGCCCTTGGCCAAAAAGGGCGTATGCGTTTTTTCCTGAATATATTCAGGAAAAAACGCATACGCCCTTTTTGGCCAACCAAGCAACCTGGAAAGGCAAATCAGCGCTACAAAGAAGTCTCGCTTCCCATCGGTCAAAAGGGCCATGCTGAATAAAGTGTCAAAACCAGAAATGCAAAACAGGCCATGGAGAAACGGGAGCCTGGCTACGCTGATGGGCGGGATGTAAATTGCCAACAGCCACTCTGGAGAAGTGCACGGTGTGTCCTGAAACATCGAAAAAAATCAGCTTAGGGAGCATAGGGCACTTCCACTCATGGGCGTATAAATTGGGAAAACTAAAAATCAGCAAGACACAGGCACCCCAAAGTTTAGGGCTGCTCTGTTGACAAGAACCTCCACTTCGTTACACCTTAAATATCCCAGGAAAGAGAAAAATGGATAAAGAAGTTGTGGTCCTTATGTACAATGGAATATCACTCAGCCATGAAATCAACGTCATAAGGCTAGTAGCAGCAAGATGAGTGGATTTAGGTAGGACGATTCTAAGTGAAATAAGTCACACAGAAAAAGATACTTATCATAAGATATCACTTATAGAGGGAATATAAAAACCGCTACCCTTGAACTGAATTACAAATCAGAGCAGGGTAACACGTTTAGAAAACACACTATGGCTGCTTAACGGGAAAGGTGAGGTGGGGTGATGCATAAAACAAGGTTTTCAAATTAGCTCAGATACCGTTCCATAAACCCAATAGGTAATAGACAAGACCTACTCCTTGCTCAGTGAATTGGACTCAACACCCCCTATTCACCGCCCAAGAATATATCTGACTAGTAAGAATCTTAAAACCTATGCATTGATATCTCTCTGTAAGTGAGTCCAGTGGGTGTAAAGCGGCAAAAACACAGCAGTGAAAAGCAGGTAAACCCCATTATAAAAATCAATTACTTTAAAAAACCCGTGAAACAAAGACAGTGAAAGAGAGAGAAATTCTTACAAAATTCGTTCAGGGGCTGTGATGCCACCTGGATTGACCATATCTAGACCCACAGTTGATTGAGACATAAGGGTGGACACTCTTGGGGCTGAGAGGTTTGGTGAGGTTGGGTGAGCAAACGCAGACCCTTTAAAGTAATACTGCGTGGTACCCATCCCATGGGTCCCAAATCTCCAGGTTCAAGGGCATCTTCCTACATCGAAAGCATGCATGAGAAACCCAGAAGATGGTACACCGTGCGATCCGGAAAGGTTTTCAAAACGCACCTCATTTCTCATCTCCTTGTGCTCGGGTTTGCCATTCCAGCCGCTTTACTAGCAATCTCCCTCCTTGGAGAATCAGCACCTTTAACCTCCTGTTCCGTACAGGTTGCAATTTGTCCTGAGGATGAACGGGAAGAGGGGGAACCAATGAGAGACTAGCTCTAGGTGTTGGGACAGGCACAGGTCACTCTATTTTCCCATCAGGAAGAAGAATTAACCACAGGCTCAGCCTGCCGCCCGGGACCAGAATAGGGCCTGAAGCAATCCTGCGCTTTTGCGGCCAGCTCCCAAGAAAGCGAGTTGACAAATGGAGCTCAGGGGTTTGTGCAATTCACAAACCTGCAGACTTATAAATGATGACTCTCGTCCACAAATATATTGAGGGAAGGCAACGAAGAGGATTGGAAAGCAAGGCAGAATTGCAGGAAACAGATTTCAGGAGGGAGATTCGAATCGCCTTTAAAGCACAGGAAAAGCGGCAAAACCTCGACAATGATGCCCTTGGCCAAAAAGGGCGTATGCGTGTCTTCCTGAATATATTCAGGAAAAAACGCATACGCCCTTTTTGGCCAACCAAGCAACCTGGAAAGGCAAATCAGCGCTACAAAGAAGTCTCGCTTCCCATCGGTCAAAAGGGCCATGCTGAATAAAGTGTCAAAACCAGAAATGCAAAACAGGCCATGGAGAAACGGGAGCCTGGCTACGATGATGGGCGGGATGTAAATTGCCAACAGCCACTCTGGAGAAGTGCACGGTGTGTCCTGAAACATCGAAAAAAATCAGCTTAGGGAGCATAGGGCACTTCCACTCATGGGCGTATAAATTGGGAAAACTAAAAATCAGCAAGACACAGGCACCCCAAAGTTTAGGGCTGCTCTGTTGACAAGAACCTCCACTTCGTTACACCTTAAATATCCCAGGAAAGAGAAAAATGGATAAAGAAGTTGTGGTCCTTATGTACAATGGAATATCACTCAGCCATGAAATCAACGTCATAAGGCTAGTAGCAGCAAGATGAGTGGATTTAGGTAGGACGATTCTAAGTGAAATAAGTCACACAGAAAAAGATACTTATCATAAGATATCACTTATAGAGGGAATATAAAAACCGCTACCCTTGAACTGAATTACAAATCAGAGCAGGGTAACACGTTTAGAAAACACACTATGGCTGCTTAACGGGAAAGGTGAGGTGGGGTGATGCATAAAACAAGGGTTTCAAATTAGCTCAGATACCGTTCCATAAACCCAATAGGTAATAGACAAGACCTACTCCTTGCTCAGTGAATTGGACTCAACACCCCCTATTCACCGCCCAAGAATATATCTGACTAGTAAGAATCTTAAAACCTATGCATTGATATCTCTCTGTAAGTGAGTCCAGTGGGTGTAAAGCGGCAAAAACACAGCAGTGAAAAGCAGGTAAACCCCATTATAAAAATCAATTACTTTTAAAAACCCGTGAAACAAAGACAGTGAAAGAGAGAGAAATTCTTACAAAATTCGTTCAGGGGCTGTGATGCCACCTGGATTGACCATATCTAGACCCACAGTTGATTGAGACATAAGGGTGGACACTCTTGGGGCTGAGAGGTTTGGTGAGGTTGGGTGAGCAAACGCAGACCCTTTAAAGTAATACTGCGTGGTACCCATCCCATGGGTCCCAAATCTCCAGGTTCAAGGGCATCTTCCTACATCGAAAGCATGCATGAGAAACCCAGAAGATGGTACACCGTGCGATCCGGAAAGGTTTTCAAAACGCACCTCATTTCTCATCTCCTTGTGCTCGGGTTTGCCATTCCAGCCGCTTTACTAGCAATCTCCCTCCTTGGAGAATCAGCACCTTTAACCTCCTGTTCCGTACAGGTTGCAATTTGTCCTGAGGATGAACGGGAAGAGGGGGAACCAATGAGAGACTAGCTCTAGGTGTTGGGACAGGCACAGGTCACTCTATTTTCCCATCAGGAAGAAGAATTAACCACAGGCTCAGCCTGCCGCCCGGGACCAGAATAGGGCCTGAAGCAATCCTGCGCTTTTGCGGCCAGCTCCCAAGAAAGCGAGTTGAAAAATGGAGCTCAGGGGCACTGCAATTCACAAACCTGCAGACTTATAAATGATGACTCTCGTCCACAAATATATTGAGGGAAGGCAACGAAGAGGATTGGAAAGCAAGGCAGAATTGCAGGAAACAGATTTCAGGAGGGAGATTCGAATCGCCTTTAAAGCACAGGAAAAGCGGCAAAACCTCGACAATGATGCCCTTGGCCAAAAAGGGCGTATGCGTGTTTTCCTGAATATATTCAGGAAAAAACGCATACGCCCTTTTTGGCCAACCAAGCAACCTGGAAAGGCAAATCAGCGCTACAAAGAAGTCTCGCTTCCCATCGGTCAAAAGGGCCATGCTGAATAAAGTGTCAAAACCAGAAATGCAAAACAGGCCATGGAGAAACGGGAGCCTGGCTACGCTGATGGGCGGGATGTAAATTGCCAACAGCCACTCTGGAGAAGTGCACGGTGTGTCCTGAAACATTGAAAAAAATCAGCTTAGGGAGCATAGGGCACTTCCACTCATGGGCGTATAAATTGGGAAAACTAAAAATCAGCAAGACACAGGCACCCCAAAGTTTAGGGCTGCTCTGTTGACAAGAACCTCCACTTCGTTACACCTTAAATATCCCAGGAAAGAGAAAAATGGATAAAGAAGTTGTGGTCCTTATGTACAATGGAATATCACTCAGCCATGAAATCAACGTCATAAGGCTAGTAGCAGCAAGATGAGTGGATTTAGGTAGGACGATTCTAAGTGAAATAAGTCACACAGAAAAAGATACTTATCATAAGATATCACTTATAGAGGGAATATAAAAACCGCTACCCTTGAACTGAATTACAAATCAGAGCAGGGTCACACGTTTAGAAAACACACTATGGCTGCTTAACGGGAAAGGTGAGGTGGGGTGATGCATAAAACAAGGGTTTCAAATTAGCTCAGATACCGTTCCATAAACCCAATAGGTAATAGACAAGACCTACTCCTTGCTCAGTGAATTGGACTCAACACCCCCTATTCACCGCCCAAGAATATATCTGACTAGTAAGAATCTTAAAACCTATGCATTGATATCTCTCTGTAAGTGAGTCCAGTGGGTGTAAAGCGGCAAAAACACAGCAGTGAAAAGCAGGTAAACCCCATTATAAAAATCAATTACTTTTAAAAACCCGTGAAACAAAGACAGTGAAAGAGAGAGAAATTCTTACAAAATTCGTTCAGGGGCTGTGATGCCACCTGGATTGACCATATCTAGACCCACAGTTGATTGAGACATAAGGGTGGACACTCTTGGGGCTGAGAGGTTTGGTGAGGTTGGGTGAGCAAACGCAGACCCTTTAAAGTAATACTGCGTGGTACCCATCCCATGGGTCCCAAATCTCCAGGTTCAAGGGCATCTTCCTACATCGAAAGCATGCATGAGAAACCCAGAAGATGGTACACCGTGCGATCCGGAAAGGTTTTCAAAACGCACCTCATTTCTCATCTCCTTGTGCTCGGGTTTGCCATTCCAGCCGCTTTACTAGCAATCTCCCTCCTTGGAGAATCAGCACCTTTAACCTCCTGTTCCGTACAGGTTGCAATTTGTCCTGAGGATGAACGGGAAGAGGGGGAACCAATGAGAGACTAGCTCTAGGTGTTGGGACAGGCACAGGTCACTCTATTTTCCCATCAGGAAGAAGAATTAACCACAGGCTCAGCCTGCCGCCCGGGACCAGAATAGGGCCTGAAGCAATCCTGCGCTTTTGCGGCCAGCTCCCAAGAAAGCGAGTTGACAAATGGAGCTCAGGGGCACTGCAATTCACAAACCTGCAGACTTATAAATGATGACTCTCGTCCACAAATATATTGAGGGAAGGCAACGAAGAGGATTGGAAAGCAAGGCAGAATTGCAGGAAACAGATTTCAGGAGGGAGATTCGAATCGCCTTTAAAGCACAGGAAAAGCGGCAAAACCTCGACAATGATGCCCTTGGCCAAAAAGGGCGTATGCGTTTCTTCCTGAATATATTCAGGAAAAAACGCATACGCCCTTTTTGGCCAACCAAGCAACCTGGAAAGGCAAATCAGCGCTACAAAGAAGTCTCGCTTCCCATCGGTCAAAAGGGCCATGCTGAATAAAGTGTCAAAACCAGAAATGCAAAACAGGCCATGGAGAAACGGGAGCCTGGCTACGCTGATGGGCGGGATGTAAATTGCCAACAGCCACTCTGGAGAAGTGCACGGTGTGTCCTGAAACATCGAAAAAAATCAGCTTAGGGAGCATAGGGCACTTCCACTCATGGGCGTATAAATTGGGAAAACTAAAAATCAGCAAGACACAGGCACCCCAAAGTTTAGGGCTGCTCTGTTGACAAGAACCTCCACTTCGTTACACCTTAAATATCCCAGGAAAGAGAAAAATGGATAAAGAAGTTGTGGTCCTTATGTACAATGGAATATCACTCAGCCATGAAATCAACGTCATAAGGCTAGTAGCAGCAAGATGAGTGGATTTAGGTAGGACGATTCTAAGTGAAATAAGTCACACAGAAAAAGATACTTATCATAAGATATCACTTATAGAGGGAATATAAAAACCGCTACCCTTGAACTGAATTACAAATCAGAGCAGGGTAACACGTTTAGAAAACACACTATGGCTGCTTAACGGGAAAGGTGAGGTGGGGTGATGCATAAAACAAGGGTTTCAAATTAGCTCAGATACCGTTCCATAAACCCAATAGGTAATAGACAAGACCTACTCCTTGCTCAGTGAATTGGACTCAACACCCCCTATTCACCGCCCAAGAATATATCTGACTAGTAAGAATCTTAAAACCTATGCATTGATATCTCTCTGTAAGTGAGTCCAGTGGGTGTAAAGCGGCAAAAACACAGCAGTGAAAAGCAGGTAAACCCCATTATAAAAATCAATTACTTTTAAAAACCCGTGAAACAAAGACAGTGAAAGAGAGAGAAATTCTTACAAAATTCGTTCAGGGGCTGTGATGCCACCTGGATTGACCATATCTAGACCCACAGTTGATTGAGACATAAGGGTGGACACTCTTGGGGCTGAGAGGTTTGGTGAGGTTGGGTGAGCAAACGCAGACCCTTTAAAGTAATACTGCGTGGTACCCATCCCATGGGTCCCAAATCTCCAGGTTCAAGGGCATCTTCCTACATCGAAAGCATGCATGAGAAACCCAGAAGATGGTACACCGTGCGATCCGGAAAGGTTTTCAAAACGCACCTCATTTCTCATCTCCTTGTGCTCGGGTTTGCCATTCCAGCCGCTTTACTAGCAATCTCCCTCCTTGGAGAATCAGCACCTTTAACCTCCTGTTCCGTACAGGTTGCAATTTGTCCTGAGGATGAACGGGAAGAGGGGGAACCAATGAGAGACTAGCTCTAGGTGTTGGGACAGGCACAGGTCACTCTATTTTCCCATCAGGAAGAAGAATTAACCACAGGCTCAGCCTGCCGCCCGGGACCAGAATAGGGCCTGAAGCAATCCTGCGCTTTTGCGGCCAGCTCCCAAGAAAGCGAGTTGAAAAATGGAGCTCAGGGGCACTGCAATTCACAAACCTGCAGACTTATAAATGATGACTCTCGTCCACAAATATATTGAGGGAAGGCAACGAAGAGGATTGGAAAGCAAGGCAGAATTGCAGGAAACAGATTTCAGGAGGGAGATTCGAATCGCCTTTAAAGCACAGGAAAAGCGGCAAAACCTCGACAATGATGCCCTTGGCCAAAAAGGGCGTATGCGTGTTTTCCTGAATATATTCAGGAAAAAACGCATACGCCCTTTTTGGCCAACCAAGCAACCTGGAAAGGCAAATCAGCGCTACAAAGAAGTCTCGCTTCCCATCGGTCAAAAGGGCCATGCTGAATAAAGTGTCAAAACCAGAAATGCAAAACAGGCCATGGAGAAACGGGAGCCTGGCTACGCTGATGGGCGGGATGTAAATTGCCAACAGCCACTCTGGAGAAGTGCACGGTGTGTCCTGAAACATCGAAAAAAATCAGCTTAGGGAGCATAGGGCACTTCCACTCATGGGCGTATAAATTGGGAAAACTAAAAATCAGCAAGACACAGGCACCCCAAAGTTTAGGGCTGCTCTGTTGACAAGAACCTCCACTTCGTTACACCTTAAATATCCCAGGAAAGAGAAAAATGGATAAAGAAGTTGTGGTCCTTATGTACAATGGAATATCACTCAGCCATGAAATCAACGTCATAAGGCTAGTAGCAGCAAGATGAGTGGATTTAGGTAGGACGATTCGAAGTGAAATAAGTCACACAGAAAAAGATACTTATCATAAGATATCACTTATAGAGGGAATATAAAAACCGCTACCCTTGAACTGAATTACAAATCAGAGCAGGGTCACACGTTTAGAAAACACACTATGGCTGCTTAACGGGAAAGGTGAGGTGGGGTGATGCATAAAACAAGGGTTTCAAATTAGCTCAGATACCGTTCCATAAACCCAATAGGTAATAGACAAGACCTACTCCTTGCTCAGTGAATTGGACTCAACACCCCCTATTCACCGCCCAAGAATATATCTGACTAGTAAGAATCTTAAAACCTATGCATTGATATCTCTCTGTAAGTGAGTCCAGTGGGTGTAAAGCGGCAAAAACACAGCAGTGAAAAGCAGGTAAACCCCATTATAAAAATCAATTACTTTTAAAAACCCGTGAAACAAAGACAGTGAAAGAGAGAGAAATTCTTACAAAATTCGTTCAGGGGCTGTGATGCCACCTGGATTGACCATATCTAGACCCACAGTTGATTGAGACATAAGGGTGGACACTCTTGGGGCTGAGAGGTTTGGTGAGGTTGGGTGAGCAAACGCAGACCCTTTAAAGTAATACTGCGTGGTACCCATCCCATGGGTCCCAAATCTCCAGGTTCAAGGGCATCTTCCTACATCGAAAGCATGCATGAGAAACCCAGAAGATGGTACACCGTGTGATCCGGAAAGGTTTTCAAAACGCACCTCATTTCTCATCTCCTTGTGCTCGGGTTTGCCATTCCAGCCGCTTTACTAGCAATCTCCCTCCTTGGAGAATCAGCACCTTTAACCTCCTGTTCCGTACAGGTTGCAATTTGTCCTGAGGATGAACGGGAAGAGGGGGAACCAATGAGAGACTAGCTCTAGGTGTTGGGACAGGCACAGGTCACTCTATTTTCCCATCAGGAAGAAGAATTAACCACAGGCTCAGCCTGCCGCCCGGGACCAGAATAGGGCCTGAAGCAATCCTGCGCTTTTGCGGCCAGCTCCCAAGAAAGCGAGTTGAAAAATGGAGCTCAGGGGCACTGCAATTCACAAACCTGCAGACTTATAAATGATGACTCTCGTCCACAAATATATTGAGGGAAGGCAACGAAGAGGATTGGAAAGCAAGGCAGAATTGCAGGAAACAGATTTCAGGAGGGAGATTCGAATCGCCTTTAAAGCACAGGAAAAGCGGCAAAACCTCGACAATGATGCCCTTGGCCAAAAAGGGCGTATGCGTTTCTTCCTGAATATATTCAGGAAAAAACGCATACGCCCTTTTTGGCCAACCAAGCAACCTGGAAAGGCAAATCAGCGCTACAAAGAAGTCTCGCTTCCCATCGGTCAAAAGGGCCATGCTGAATAAAGTGTCAAAACCAGAAATGCAAAACAGGCCATGGAGAAACGGGAGACTGGCTACGCTGATGGGCGGGATGTAAATTGCCAACAGCCACTCTGGAGAAGTGCACGGTGTGTCCTGAAACATCGAAAAAAATCAGCTTAGGGAGCATAGGGCACTTCCACTCATGGGCGTATAAATTGGGAAAACTAAAAATCAGCAAGACACAGGCACCCCAAAGTTTAGGGCTGCTCTGTTGACAAGAACCTCCACTTCGTTACACCTTAAATATCCCAGGAAAGAGAAAAATGGATAAAGAAGTTGTGGTCCTTATGTACAATGGAATATCACTCAGCCATGAAATCAACGTCATAAGGCTAGTAGCAGCAAGATGAGTGGATTTAGGTAGGACGATTCGAAGTGAAATAAGTCACACAGAAAAAGATACTTATCATAAGATATCACTTATAGAGGGAATATAAAAACCGCTACCCTTGAACTGAATTACAAATCAGAGCAGGGTCACACGTTTAGAAAACACACTATGGCTGCTTAACGGGAAAGGTGAGGTGGGGTGATGCATAAAACAAGGGTTTCAAATTAGCTCAGATACCGTTCCATAAACCCAATAGGTAATAGACAAGACCTACTCCTTGCTCAGTGAATTGGACTCAACACCCCCTATTCACCGCCCAAGAATATATCTGACTAGTAAGAATCTTAAAACCTATGCACTGATATCTCTCTGTAAGTGAGTCCAGTGGGTGTAAAGCGGCAAAAACACAGCAGTGAAAAGCAGGTAAACCCCATTATAAAAATCAATTACTTTTAAAAACCCGTGAAACAAAGACAGTGAAAGAGAGAGAAATTCTTACAAAATTCGTTCAGGGGCTGTGATGCCACCTGGATTGACCATATCTAGACCCACAGTTGATTGAGACATAAGGGTGGACACTCTTGGGGCTGAGAGGTTTGGTGAGGTTGGGTGAGCAAACGCAGACCCTTTAAAGTAATACTGCGTGGTACCCATCCCATGGGTCCCAAATCTCCAGGTTCAAGGGCATCTTCCTACATCGAAAGCATGCATGAGAAACCCAGAAGATGGTACACCGTGCGATCCGGAAAGGTTTTCAAAACGCACCTCATTTCTCATCTCCTTGTGCTCGGGTTTGCCATTCCAGCCGCTTTACTAGCAATCTTCCTCCTTGGAGAATCAGCACCTTTAACCTCCTGTTCCGTACAGGTTGCAATTTGTCCTGAGGATGAACGGGAAGAGGGGGAACCAATGAGAGACTAGCTCTAGGTGTTGGGACAGGCACAGGTCACTCTATTTTCCCATCAGGAAGAAGAATTAACCACAGGCTCAGCCTGCCGCCCGGGACCAGAATAGGGCCTGAAGCAATCCTGCGCTTTTGCGGCCAGCTCCCAAGAAAGCGAGTTGAAAAATGGAGCTCAGGGGCACTGCAATTCACAAACCTGCAGACTTATAAATGATGACTCTCGTCCACAAATATATTGAGGGAAGGCAACGAAGAGGATTGGAAAGCAAGGCAGAATTGCAGGAAACAGATTTCAGGAGGGAGATTCGAATCGCCTTTAAAGCACAGGAAAAGCGGCAAAACCTCGACAATGATGCCCTTGGCCAAAAAGGGCGTATGCGTTTTTTCCTGAATATATTCAGGAAAAAACGCATACGCCCTTTTTGGCCAACCAAGCAACCTGGAAAGGCAAATCAGCGCTACAAAGAAGTCTCGCTTCCCATCGGTCAAAAGGGCCATGCTGAATAAAGTGTCAAAACCAGAAATGCAAAACAGGCCATGGAGAAACGGGAGCCTGGCTACGCTGATGGGCGGGATGTAAATTGCCAACAGCCACTCTGGAGAAGTGCACGGTGTGTCCTGGAACATCGAAAAAAATCAGCTTAGGGAGCATAGGGCACTTCCACTCATGGGCGTATAAATTGGGAAAACTAAAAATCAGCAAGACACAGGCACCCCAAAGTTTAGGGCTGCTCTGTTGACAAGAACCTCCACTTCGTTACACCTTAAATATCCCAGGAAAGAGAAAAATGGATAAAGAAGTTGTGGTCCTTATGTACAATGGAATATCACTCAGCCATGAAATCAACGTCATAAGGCTAGTAGCAGCAAGATGAGTGGATTTAGGTAGGACGTTTCGAAGTGAAATAAGTCACACAGAAAAAGATACTTATCATAAGATATCACTTATAGAGGGAATATAAAAACCGCTACCCTTGAACTGAATTACAAATCAGAGGAGGGTAACACGTTTAGAAAACACACTATGGCTGCTTAACGGGAAAGGTGAGGTGGGGTGATGCATAAAACAAGGGTTTCAAATTAGCTCAGATACCGTTCCATAAACCCAATAGGTAATAGACAAGACCTACTCCTTGCTCAGTGAATTGGACTCAACACCCCCTATTCACCGCCCAAGAATATATCTGACTAGTAAGAATCTTAAAACCTATGCATTGATATCTCTCTGTAAGTGAGTCCAGTGGGTGTAAAGCGGCAAAAACACAGCAGTGAAAAGCAGGTAATCCCCATTATAAAAATCAATTACTTTTAAAAACCCGTGAAACAAAGACAGTGAAAGAGAGAGAAATTCTTACAAAATTCGTTCAGGGGCTGTGATGCCACCTGGATTGACCATATCTAGACCCACAGTTGATTGAGACATAAGGGTGGACACTCTTGGGGCTGAGAGGTTTGGTGAGGTTGGGTGAGCAAACGCAGACCCTTTAAAGTAATACTGCGTGGTACCCATCCCATGGGTCCCAAATCTCCAGGTTCAAGGGCATCTTCCTACATCGAAAGCATGCATGAGAAACCCAGAAGATGGTACACCGTGTGATCCGGAAAGGTTTTCAAAACGCACCTCATTTCTCATCTCCTTGTGCTCGGGTTTGCCATTCCAGCCGCTTTACTAGCAATCTCCCTCCTTGGAGAATCAGCACCTTTAACCTCCTGTTCCGTACAGGTTGCAATTTGTCCTGAGGATGAACGGGAAGAGGGGGAACCAATGAGAGACTAGCTCTAGGTGTTGGGACAGGCACAGGTCACTCTATTTTCCCATCAGGAAGAAGAATTAACCACAGGCTCAGCCTGCCGCCCGGGACCAGAATAGGGCCTGAAGCAATCTTGCGCTTTTGCGGCCAGCTCCCAAGAAAGCGAGTTGACAAATGGAGCTCAGGGGCACTGCAATTCACAAACCTGCAGACTTAGAAATGATGACTCTCGTCCACAAATATATTGAGGGAAGGCAACGAAGAGGATTGGAAAGCAAGGCAGAATTGCAGGAAACAGATTTCAGGAGGGAGATTCGAATCGCCTTTAAAGCACAGGAAAAGCGGCAAAACCTCGACAATGATGCCCTTGGCCAAAAAGGGCGTATGCGTTTCTTCCTGAATATATTCAGGAAAAAACGCATACGCCCTTTTTGGCCAACCAAGCAACCTGGAAAGGCAAATCAGCGCTACAAAGAAGTCTCGCTTCCCATCGGTCAAAAGGGCCATGCTGAATAAAGTGTCAAAACCAGAAATGCAAAACAGGCCATGGAGAAACGGGAGCCTGGCTACGATGATGGGCGGGATGTAAATTGCCAACAGCCACTCTGGAGAAGTGCACGGTGTGTCCTGAAACATCGAAAAAAATCAGCTTAGGGAGCATAGGGCACTTCCACTCATGGGCGTATAAATTGGGAAAACTAAAAATCAGCAAGACACAGGCACCCCAAAGTTTAGGGCTGCTCTGTTGACAAGAACCTCCACTTCGTTACACCTTAAATATCCCAGGAAAGAGAAAAATGGATAATGAAGTTGTGGTCCTTATGTACAATGGAATATCACTCAGCCATGAAATCAACGTCATAAGGCTAGTAGCAGCAAGATGAGTGGATTTAGGTAGGACGATTCTAAGTGAAATAAGTCACACAGAAAAAGATACTTATCATAAGATATCACTTATAGAGGGAATATAAAAACCGCTACCCTTGAACTGAATTACAAATCAGAGCAGGGTCACACGTTTAGAAAACACACTATGGCTGCTTAACGGGAAAGGTGAGGTGGGGTGATGCATAAAACAAGGGTTTCAAATTAGCTCAGATACCGTTCCATAAACCCAATAGGTAATAGACAAGACCTACTCCTTGCTCAGTGAATTGGACTCAACACCCCCTATTCACCGCCCAAGAATATATCTGACTAGTAAAAATCTTAAAACCTATGCATTGATATCTCTCTGTAAGTGAGTCCAGTGGGTGTAAAGCGGCAAAAACACAGCAGTGAAAAGCAGGTAAACCCCATTATAAAAATCAATTACTTTTAAAAACCCGTGAAACAAAGACAGTGAAAGAGAGAGAAATTCTTACAAAATTCGTTCAGGGGCTGTGATGCCACCTGGATTGACCATATCTAGACCCACAGTTGATTGAGACATAAGGGTGGACACTCTTGGGGCTGAGAGGTTTGGTGAGGTTGGGTGAGCAAACGCAGACCCTTTAAAGTAATACTGCGTGGTACCCATCCCATGGGTCCCAAATCTCCAGGTTCAAGGGCATCTTCCTACATCGAAAGCATGCATGAGAAACCCAGAAGATGGTACACCGTGCGATCCGGAAAGGTTTTCAAAACACACCTCATTTCTCATCTCCTTGTGCTCGGGTTTGCCATTCCAGCCGCTTTACTAGCAATCTTCCTCCTTGGAGAATCAGCACCTTTAACCTCCTGTTCCGTACAGGTTGCAATTTGTCCTGAGGATGAACGGGAAGAGGGGGAACCAATGAGAGACTAGCTCTAGGTGTTGGGACAGGCACAGGTCACTCTATTTTCTCATCAGGAAGAAGAATTAACCACAGGCTCAGCCTGCCGCCCGGGACCAGAATAGGGCCTGAAGCAATCCTGCGCTTTTGCGGCCAGCTCCCAAGAAAGCGAGTTGAAAAATGGAGCTCAGGGGCACTGCAATTCACAAACCTGCAGACTTATAAATGATGACTCTCGTCCACAAATATATTGAGGGAAGGCAACGAAGAGGATTGGAAAGCAAGGCAGAATTGCAGGAAACAGATTTCAGGAGGGAGATTCGAATCGCCTTTAAAGCACAGGAAAAGCGGCAAAACCTCGACAATGATGCCCTTGGCCAAAAAGGGCGTATGCGTTTTTTCCTGAATATATTCAGGAAAAAACGCATACGCCCTTTTTGGCCAACCAAGCAACCTGGAAAGGCAAATCAGCGCTACAAAGAAGTCTCGCTTCCCATCGGTCAAAAGGGCCATGCTGAATAAAGTGTCAAAACCAGAAATGCAAAACAGGCCATGGAGAAACGGGAGCCTGGCTACGCTGATGGGCGGGATGTAAATTGCCAACAGCCACTCTGGAGAAGTGCACGGTGTGTCCTGAAACATCGAAAAAAATCAGCTTAGGGAGCATAGGGCACTTCCACTCATGGGCGTATAAATTGGGAAAACTAAAAATCAGCAAGACACAGGCACCCCAAAGTTTAGGGCTGCTCTGTTGACAAGAACCTCCACTTCGTTACACCTTAAATATCCCAGGAAAGAGAAAAATGGATAAAGAAGTTGTGGTCCTTATGTACAATGGAATATCACTCAGCCATGAAATCAACGTCATAAGGCTAGTAGCAGCAAGATGAGTGGATTTAGGTAGGACGATTCTAAGTGAAATAAGTCACACAGAAAAAGATACTTATCATAAGATATCACTTATAGAGGGAATATAAAAACCGCTACCCTTGAACTGAATTACAAATCAGAGGAGGGTAACACGTTTAGAAAACACACTATGGCTGCTTAACGGGAAAGGTGAGGTGGGGTGATGCATAAAACAAGGGTTTCAAATTAGCTCAGATACCGTTCCATAAACCCAATAGGTAATAGACAAGACCTACTCCTTGCTCAGTGAATTGGACTCAACACCCCCTATTCACCGCCCAAGAATATATCTGACTAGTAAGAATCTTAAAACCTATGCATTGATATCTCTCTGTAAGTGAGTCCAGTGGGTGTAAAGCGGCAAAAACACAGCAGTGAAAAGCAGGTAAACCCCATTATAAAAATCAATTACTTTTAAAAACCCGTGAAACAAAGACAGTGAAAGAGAGAGAAATTCTTACAAAATTCGTTCAGGGGCTGTGATGCCACCTGGATTGACCATATCTAGACCCACAGTTGATTGAGACATAAGGGTGGACACTCTTGGGGCTGAGAGGTTTGGTGAGGTTGGGTGAGCAAACGCAGACCCTTTAAAGTAATACGGCGTGGTACCCATCCCATGGGTCCCAAATCTCCAGGTTCAAGGGCATCTTCCTACATCGAAAGCATGCATGAGAAACCCAGAAGATGGTACACCGTGCGATCCGGAAAGGTTTTCAAAACGCACCTCATTTCTCATCTCCTTGTGCTCGGGTTTGCCATTCCAGCCGCTTTACTAGCAATCTCCCTCCTTGGAGAATCAGCACCTTTAACCTCCTGTTCCGTACAGGTTGCAATTTGTCCTGAGGATGAACGGGAAGAGGGGGAACCAATGAGAGACTAGCTCTAGGTGTTGGGACAGGCACAGGTCACTCTATTTTCCCATCAGGAAGAAGAATTAACCACAGGCTCAGCCTGCCGCCCGGGACCAGAATAGGGCCTGAAGCAATCCTGCGCATTTGCGGCCAGCTCCCAAGAAAGCGAGTTGACAAATGGAGCTCAGGGGCACTGCAATTCACAAACCTGCAGACTTATAAATGATGACGCTCGTCCACAAATATATTGAGGGAAGGCAACGAAGAGGATTGGAAAGCAAGGCAGAATTGCAGGAAACAGATTTCAGGAGGGAGATTCGAATCGCTTTTAAAGCACAGGAAAAGCGGCAAAACCTCGACAATGATGCCCTTGGCCAAAAAGGGCGTATGCGTTTCTTCCTGAATATATTCAGGAAAAAACGCATACGCCCTTTTTGGCCAACCAAGCAACCTGGAAAGGCAAATCAGCGCTACAAAGAAGTCTCGCTTCCCATCGGTCAAAAGGGCCATGCTGAATAAAGTGTCAAAACCAGAAATGCAAAACAGGCCATGGAGAAACGGGAGCCTGGCTACGCTGATGGGCGGGATGTAAATTGCCAACAGCCACTCTGGAGAAGTGCACGGTGTGTCCTGAAACATCGAAAAAAATCAGCTTAGGGAGCATAGGGCACTTCCACTCATGGGCGTATAAATTGGGAAAACTAAAAATCAGCGAGACACAGGCACCCCAAAGTTTAGGGCTGCTCTGTTGACAAGACCCTCCACTTCGTTACACCTTAAATATCCCAGGAAAGAGAAAAATGGATAAAGAAGTTGTGGTCCTTATGTACAATGGAATATCACTCAGCCATGAAATCAACGTCATAAGGCTAGAAGCAGCAAGATGAGTGGATTTAGGTAGGACGATTCTAAGTGAAATAAGTCACACAGAAAAAGATACTTATCATAAGATATCACTTATAGAGGGAATATAAAAACCGCTACCCTTGAACTGAATTACAAATCAGAGCAGGGTCACATGTTTAGAAAACACACTATGGCTGCTTAACGGGAAAGGTGAGGTGGGGTGATGCATAAAACAAGGGTTTCAAATTAGCTCAGATACCGTTCCATAAACCCAATAGGTAATAGACAAGACCTACTCCTTGCTCAGTGAATTGGACTCAACACCCCCTATTCACCGCCCAAGAATATATCTGTCTAGTAAGAATCTTAAAACCTATGCATTGATATCTCTCTGTAAGTGAGTCCAGTGGGTGTAAAGCGGCAAAAACACAGCAGTGAAAAGCAGGTAAACCCCATTATAAAAATCAATTACTTTTAAAAACCCGTGAAACAAAGACAGTGAAAGAGAGAGAAATTCTTACAAAATTCGTTCAGGGGCTGTGATGCCACCTGGATTGACCATATCTAGACCCACAGTTGATTGAGACATAAGGGTGGACACTCTTGGGGCTGAGAGGTTTGGTGAGGTTGGGTGAGCAAACGCAGACCCTTTAAAGTAATACTGCGTGGTACCCATCCCATGGGTCCCAAATCTCCAGGTTCAAGGGCATCTTCCTACATCGAAAGCATGCATGAGAAACCCAGAAGATGGTACACCGTGCGATCCGGAAAGGTTTTCAAAACGCACCTCATTTCTCATCTCCTTGTGCTCGGGTTTGCCATTCCAGCCGCTTTACTAGCAATCTCCCTCCTTGGAGAATCAGCACCTTTAACCTCCTGTTCCGTACAGGTTGCAATTTGTCCTGAGGATGAACGGGAAGAGGGGGAACCAATGAGAGACTAGCTCTAGGTGTTGGGACAGGCACAGGTCACTCTATTTTCCCATCAGGAAGAAGAATTAACCACAGGCTCAGCCTGCCGCCCGGGACCAGAATAGGGCCTGAAGCAATCCTGCGCTTTTGCGGCCAGCTCCCAAGAAAGCGAGTTGAAAAATGGAGCTCAGGGGCACTGCAATTCACAAACCTGCAGACTTATAAATGATGACTCTCGTCCACAAATATATTGAGGGAAGGCAACGAAGAGGATTGGAAAGCAAGGCAGAATTGCAGGAAACAGATTTCAGGAGGGAGATTCGAATCGCCTTTAAAGCACAGGAAAAGCGGCAAAACCTCGACAATGATGCCCTTGGCCAAAAAGGGCGTATGCGTTTCTTCCTGAATATATTCAGGAAAAAACGCATACGCCCTTTTTGGCCAACCAAGCAACCTGGAAAGGCAAATCAGCGCTACAAAGAAGTCTCGCTTCCCATCGGTCAAAAGGGCCATGCTGAATAAAGTGTCAAAACCAGAAATGCAAAACAGGCCATGGAGAAACGGGAGCCTGGCTACGCTGATGGGCGGGATGTAAATTGCCAACAGCCACTCTGGAGAAGTGCACGGTGTGTCCTGAAACATCGAAAAAAATCAGCTTAGGGAGCATAGGGCACTTCCACTCATGGGCGTATAAATTGGGAAAACTAAAAATCAGCAAGACACAGGCACCCCAAAGTTTAGGGCTGCTCTGTTGACAAGAACCTCCACTTCGTTACACCTTAAATATCCCAGGAAAGAGAAAAATGGATAAAGAAGTTGTGGTCCTTATGTACAATGGAATATCACTCAGCCATGAAATCAACGTCATAAGGCTAGTAGCAGCAAGATGAGTGGATTTAGGTAGGACGATTCTAAGTGAAATAAGTCACACAGAAAAAGATACTTATCATAAGATATCACTTATAGAGGGAATATAAAAACCGCTACCCTTGAACTGAATTACAAATCAGAGCAGGGTCACATGTTTAGAAAACACACTATGGCTGCTTAACGGGAAAGGTGAGGTGGGGTGATGCATAAAACAAGGGTTTCAAATTAGCTCAGATTCCGTTCCATAAACCCAATAGGTAATAGACAAGACCTACTCCTTGCTCAGTGAATTGGACTCAACACCCCCTATTCACCGCCCAAGAATATATCTGACTAGTAAGAATCTTAAAACCTATGCATTGATATCTCTCTGTAAGTGAGTCCAGTGGGTGTAAAGCGGCAAAAACACAGCAGTGAAAAGCAGGTAAACCCCATTATAAAAATCAATTACTTTTAAAAACCCGTGAAACAAAGACAGTGAAAGAGAGAGAAATTCTTACAAAATTCGTTCAGGGGCTGTGATGCCACCTGGATTGACCATATCTAGACCCACAGTTGATTGAGACATAAGGGTGGACACTCTTGGGGCTGAGAGGTTTGGTGAGGTTGGGTGAGCAAACGCAGACCCTTTAAAGTAATACTGCGTGGTACCCATCCCATGGGTCCCAAATCTCCAGGTTCAAGGGCATCTTCCTACATCGAAAGCATGCATGAGAAACCCAGAAGATGGTACACCGTGCGATCCGGAAAGGTTTTCAAAACGCACCTCATTTCTCATCTCCTTGTGCTCGGGTTTGCCATTCCAGCCGCTTTACTAGCAATCTCCCTCCTTGGAGAATCAGCACCTTTAACCTCCTGTTCCGTACAGGTTGCAATTTGTCCTGAGGATGAACGGGAAGAGGGGGAACCAATGAGAGACTAGCTCTAGGTGTTGGGACAGGCACAGGTCACTCTATTTTCCCATCAGGAAGAAGAATTAACCACAGGCTCAGCCTGCCGCCCGGGACCAGAATAGGGCCTGAAGCAATCCTGCGCTTTTGCGGCCAGCTCCCAAGAAAGCGAGTTGACAAATGGAGCTCAGGGGCACTGCAATTCACAAACCTGCAGACTTAGAAATGATCACTCTCGTCCACAAATATATTGAGGGAAGGCAACGAAGAGGATTGGAAAGCAAGGCAGAATTGCAGGAAACAGATTTCAGGAGGGAGATTCGAATCGCCTTTAAAGCACGGGAAAAGCGGCAAAACCTCGACAATGATGCCCTTGGCCAAAAAGGGCGTATGCGTTTCTTCCTGAATATATTCAGGAAAAAACGCATACGCCCTTTTTGGCCAACCAAGCAACCTGGAAAGGCAAATCAGCGCTACAAAGAAGTCTCGCTTCCCATCGGTCAAAAGGGCCATGCTGAATAAAGTGTCAAAACCAGAAATGCAAAACAGGCCTTGGAGAAACGGGAGCCTGGCTACGCTGATGGGCGGGATGTAAATTGCCAACAGCCACTCTGGAGAAGTGCACGGTGTGTCCTGAAACATCGAAAAAAATCAGCTTAGGGAGCATAGGGCACTTCCACTCATGGGCGTATAAATTGGGAAAACTAAAAATCAGCAAGACACAGGCACCCCAAAGTTTAGGGCTGCTCTGTTGACAAGAACCTCCACTTCGTTACACCTTAAATATCCCAGGAAAGAGAAAAATGGATAAAGAAGTTGTGGTCCTTATGTACAATGGAATATCACTCAGCCATGAAATCAACGTCATAAGGCTAGTAGCAGCAAGATGAGTGGATTTAGGTAGGACGATTCTAAGTGAAATAAGTCACACAGAAAAAGATACTTATCATAAGATATCACTTATAGAGGGAATATAAAAACCGCTACCCTTGAACTGAATTACAAATCAGAGCAGGGTCACACGTTTAGAAAACACACTATGGCTGCTTAACGGGAAAGGTGAGGTGGGGTGATGCATAAAACAAGGGTTTCAAATTAGCTCAGATACCGTTCCATAAACCCAATAGGTAATAGACAAGACCTACTCCTTGCTCAGTGAATTGGACTCAACACCCCCTATTCACCGCCCAAGAATATATCTGACTAGTAAGAATCTTAAAACCTATGCATTGATATCTCTCTGTAAGTGAGTCCAGTGGGTGTAAAGCGGCAAAAACACAGCAGTGAAAAGCAGGTAAACCCCATTATAAAAATCAATTACTTTTAAAAACCCGTGAAACAAAGACAGTGAAAGAGAGAGAAATTCTTACAAAATTCGTTCAGGGGCTGTGATGCCACCTGGATTGACCATATCTAGACCCACAGTTGATTGAGACATAAGGGTGGACACTCTTGGGGCTGAGAGGTTTGGTGAGGTTGGGTGAGCAAACGCAGACCCTTTAAAGTAATACTGCGTGGTACCCATCCCATGGGTCCCAAATCTCCAGGTTCAAGGGCATCTTCCTACATCGAAAGCATGCATGAGAAACCCAGAAGATGGTACACCGTGCGATCCGGAAAGGTTTTCAAAACGCACCTCATTTCTCATCTCCTTGTGCTCGGGTTTGCCATTCCAGCCGCTTTACTAGCAATCTCCCTCCTTGGAGAATCAGCACCTTTAACCTCCTGTTCCGTACAGGTTGCAATTTGTCCTGAGGATGAACGGGAAGAGGGGGAACCAATGAGAGACTAGCTCTAGGTGTTGGGACAGGCACAGGTCACTCTATTTTCCCATCAGGAAGAAGAATTAACCACAGGCTCAGCCTGCCGCCCGGGACCAGAATAGGGCCTGAAGCAATCCTGCGCTTTTGCGGCCAGCTCCCAAGAAAGCGAGTTGACAAATGGAGCTCAGGGGCACTGCAATTCACAAACCTGCAGACTTAGAAATGATGACTCTCGTCCACAAATATATTGAGGGAAGGCAACGAAGAGGATTGGAAAGCAAGGCAGAATTGCAGGAAACAGATTTCAGGAGGGAGATTCGAATCGCCTTTAAAGCACAGGAAAAGCGGCAAAACCTCGACAATGATGCCCTTGGCCAAAAAGGGCGTATGCGTGTCTTCCTGAATATATTCAGGAAAAAACGCATACGCCCTTTTTGGCCAACCAAGCAACCTGGAAAGGCAAATCAGCGCTACAAAGAAGTCTCACTTCCCATCGGTCAAAAGGGCCATGCTGAATAAAGTGTCAAAACCAGAAATGCAAAACAGGCCATGCAGAAACGGGAGCCTGGCTACGATGATGGGCGGGATGTAAATTGCCAACAGCCACTCTGGAGAAGTGCACGGTGTGTCCTGAAACATCGAAAAAAATCAGCTTAGGGAGCATAGGGCACTTCCACTCATGGGCGTATAAATTGGGAAAACTAAAAATCAGCAAGACACAGGCACCCCAAAGTTTAGGGCTGCTCTGTTGACAAGAACCTCCACTTCGTTACACCTTAAATATCCCAGGAAAGAGAAAAATGGATAAAGAAGTTGTGGTCCTTATGTACAATGGAATATCACTCAGCCATGAAATCAACGTCATAAGGCTAGTAGCAGCAAGATGAGTGGATTTAGGTAGGACGATTCTAAGTGAAATAAGTCACACAGAAAAAGATACTTATCATAAGATATCACTTATAGAGGGAATATAAAAACCGCTACCCTTGAACTGAATTACAAATCAGAGCAGGGTAACACGTTTAGAAAACACACTATGGCTGCTTAACGGGAAAGGTGAGGTGGGGTGATGCATAAAACAAGGGTTTCAAATTAGCTCAGATACCGTTCCATAAACCCAATAGGTAATAGACAAGACCTACTCCTTGCTCAGTGAATTGGACTCAACACCCCCTATTCACCGCCCAAGAATATATCTGACTAGTAAGAATCTTAAAACCTATGCATTGATATCTCTCTGTAAGTGAGTCCAGTGGGTGTAAAGCGGCAAAAACACAGCAGTGAAAAGCAGGTAAACCCCATTATAAAAATCAATTACTTTTAAAAACCCGTGAAACAAAGACAGTGAAAGAGAGAGAAATTCTTACAAAATTCGTTCAGGGGCTGTGATGCCACCTGGATTGACCATATCTAGACCCACAGTTGATTGAGACATAAGGGTGGACACTCTTGGGGCTGAGAGGTTTGGTGAGGTTGGGTGAGCAAACGCAGACCCTTTAAAGTAATACTGCGTGGTACCCATCCCATGGGTCCCAAATCTCCAGGTTCAAGGGCATCTTCCTACATCGAAAGCATGCATGAGAAACCCAGAAGATGGTACACCGTGCGATCCGGAAAGGTTTTCAAAACGCACCTCATTTCTCATCTCCTTGTGCTCGGGTTTGCCATTCCAGCCGCTTTACTAGCAATCTCCCTCCTTGGAGAATCAGCACCTTTAACCTCCTGTTCCGTACAGGTTGCAATTTGTCCTGAGGATGAACGGGAAGAGGGGGAACCAATGAGAGACTAGCTCTAGGTGTTGGGACAGGCACAGGTCACTCTATTTTCCCATCAGGAAGAAGAATTAACCACAGGCTCAGCCTGCCGCCCGGGACCAGAATAGGGCCTGAAGCAATCCTGCGCTTTTGCGGCCAGCTCCCAAGAAAGCGAGTTGAAAAATGGAGCTCAGGGGCACTGCAATTCACAAACCTGCAGACTTATAAATGATGACTCTCGTCCACAAATATATTGAGGGAAGGCAACGAAGAGGATTGGAAAGCAAGGCAGAATTGCAGGAAACAGATTTCAGGAGGGAGATTCGAATCGCCTTTAAAGCACAGGAAAAGCGGCAAAACCTCGACAATGATGCCCTTGGCCAAAAAGGGCGTATGCGTGTTTTCCTGAATATATTCAGGAAAAAACGCATACGCCCTTTTTGGCCAACCAAGCAACCTGGAAAGGCAAATCAGCGCTACAAAGAAGTCTCGCTTCCCATCGGTCAAAAGGGCCATGCTGAATAAAGTGTCAAAACCAGAAATGCAAAACAGGCCATGGAGAAACGGGAGCCTGGCTACGCTGATGGGCGGGATGTAAATTGCCAACAGCCACTCTGGAGAAGTGCACGGTGTGTCCTGAAACATCGAAAAAAATCAGCTTAGGGAGCATAGGGCACTTCCACTCATGGGCGTATAAATTGGGAAAACTAAAAATCAGCAAGACACAGGCACCCCAAAGTTTAGGGCTGCTCTGTTGACAAGAACCTCCACTTCGTTACACCTTAAATATCCCAGGAAAGAGAAAAATGGATAAAGAAGTTGTGGTCCTTATGTACAATGGAATATCACTCAGCCATGAAATCAACGTCATAAGGCTAGTAGCAGCAAGATGAGTGGATTTAGGTAGGACGATTCTAAGTGAAATAAGTCACACAGAAAAAGATACTTATCATAAGATATCACTTATAGAGGGAATATAAAAACCGCTACCCTTGAACTGAATTACAAATCAGAGCAGGGTCACACGTTTAGAAAACACACTATGGCTGCTTAACGGGAAAGGTGAGGTGGGGTGATGCATAAAACAAGGGTTTCAAATTAGCTCAGATACCGTTCCATAAACCCAATAGGTAATAGACAAGACCTACTCCTTGCTCAGTGAATTGGACTCAACACCCCCTATTCACCGCCCAAGAATATATCTGTCTAGTAAGAATCTTAAAACCTATGCATTGATATCTCTCTGTAAGTGAGTCCAGTGGGTGTAAAGCGGCAAAAACACAGCAGTGAAAAGCAGGTAAACCCCATTATAAAAATCAATTACTTTTAAAAACCCGTGAAACAAAGACAGTGAAAGAGAGAGAAATTCTTACAAAATTCGTTCAGGGGCTGTGATGCCACCTGGATTGACCATATCTAGACCCACAGTTGATTGAGACATAAGGGTGGACACTCTTGGGGCTGAGAGGTTTGGTGAGGTTGGGTGAGCAAACGCAGACCCTTTAAAGTAATACTGCGTGGTACCCATCCCATGGGTCCCAAATCTCCAGGTTCAAGGGCATCTTCCTACATCGAAAGCATGCATGAGAAACCCAGAAGATGGTACACCGTGCGATCCGGAAAGGTTTTCAAAACGCACCTCATTTCTCATCTCCTTGTGCTCGGGTTTGCCATTCCAGCCGCTTTACTAGCAATCTCCCTCCTTGGAGAATCAGCACCTTTAACCTCCTGTTCCGTACAGGTTGCAATTTGTCCTGAGGATGAACGGGAAGAGGGGGAACCAATGAGAGACTAGCTCTAGGTGTTGGGACAGGCACAGGTCACTCTATTTTCCCATCAGGAAGAAGAATTAACCACAGGCTCAGCCTGCCGCCCGGGACCAGAATAGGGCCTGAAGCAATCCTGCGCTTTTGCGGCCAGCTCCCAAGAAAGCGAGTTGAAAAATGGAGCTCAGGGGCACTGCAATTCACAAACCTGCAGACTTATAAATGATGACTCTCGTCCACAAATATATTGAGGGAAGGCAACGAAGAGGATTGGAAAGCAAGGCAGAATTGCAGGAAACAGATTTCAGGAGGGAGATTCGAATCGCCTTTAAAGCACAGGAAAAGCGGCAAAACCTCGACAATGATGCCCTTGGCCAAAAAGGGCGTATGCGTTTTTTCCTGAATATATTCAGGAAAAAACGCATACGCCCTTTTTGGCCAACCAAGCAACCTGGAAAGGCAAATCAGCGCTACAAAGAAGTCTCGCTTCCCATCGGTCAAAAGGGCCATGCTGAATAAAGTGTCAAAACCAGAAATGCAAAACAGGCCATGGAGAAACGGGAGCCTGGCTACGCTGATGGGCGGGATGTAAATTGCCAACAGCCACTCTGGAGAAGTGCACGGTGTGTCCTGAAACATCGAAAAAAATCAGCTTAGGGAGCATAGGGCACTTCCACTCATGGGCGTATAAATTGGGAAAACTAAAAATCAGCAAGACACAGGCACCCCAAAGTTTAGGGCTGCTCTGTTGACAAGAACCTCCACTTCGTTACACCTTAAATATCCCAGGAAAGAGAAAAATGGATAAAGAAGTTGTGGTCCTTATGTACAATGGAATATCACTCAGCCATGAAATCAACGTCATAAGGCTAGTAGCAGCAAGATGAGTGGATTTAGGTAGGACGATTCGAAGTGAAATAAGTCACACAGAAAAAGATACTTATCATAAGATATCACTTATAGAGGGAATATAAAAACCGCTACCCTTGAACTGAATTACAAATCAGAGCAGGGTCACACGTTTAGAAAACACACTATGGCTGCTTAACGGGAAAGGTGAGGTGGGGTGATGCATAAAACAAGGGTTTCAAATTAGCTCAGATACCGTTCCATAAACCCAATAGGTAATAGACAAGACCTACTCCTTGCTCAGTGAATTGGACTCAACACCCCCTATTCACCGCCCAAGAATATATCTGACTAGTAAGAATCTTAAAACCTATGCATTGATATCTCTCTGTAAGTGAGTCCAGTGGGTGTAAAGCGGCAAAAACACAGCAGTGAAAAGCAGGTAAACCCCATTATAAAAATCAATTACTTTTAAAAACCCGTGAAACAAAGACAGTGAAAGAGAGAGAAATTCTTACAAAATTCGTTCAGGGGCTGTGATGCCACCTGGATTGACCATATCTAGACCCACAGTTGATTGAGACATAAGGGTGGACACTCTTGGGGCTGAGAGGTTTGGTGAGGTTGGGTGAGCAAACGCAGACCCTTTAAAGTAATACTGCGTGGTACCCATCCCATGGGTCCCAAATCTCCAGGTTCAAGGGCATCTTCCTACATCGAAAGCATGCATGAGAAACCCAGAAGATAGTACACCGTGCGATCCGGAAAGGTTTTCAAAACGCACCTCATTTCTCATCTCCTTGTGCTCGGGTTTGCCATTCCAGCCGCTTTACTAGCAATCTCCCTCCTTGGAGAATCAGCACCTTTAACCTCCTGTTCCGTACAGGTTGCAATTTGTCCTGAGGATGAACGGGAAGAGGGGGAACCAATGAGAGACTAGCTCTAGGTGTTGGGACAGGCACAGGTCACTCTATTTTCCCATCAGGAAGAAGAATTAACCACAGGCTCAGCCTGCCGCCCGGGACCAGAATAGGGCCTGAAGCAATCCTGCGCTTTTGCGGCCAGCTCCCAAGAAAGCGAGTTGAAAAATGGAGCTCAGGGGCACTGCAATTCACAAACCTGCAGACTTATAAATGATGACTCTCGTCCACAAATATATTGAGGGAAGGCAACGAAGAGGATTGGAAAGCAAGGCAGAATTGCAGGAAACAGATTTCAGGAGGGAGATTCGAATCGCCTTTAAAGCACAGGAAAAGCGGCAAAACCTCGACAATGATGCCCTTGGCCAAAAAGGGCGTATGCGTTTCTTCCTGAATATATTCAGGAAAAAACGCATACGCCCTTTTTGGCCAACCAAGCAACCTGGAAAGGCAAATCAGCGCTACAAAGAAGTCTCGCTTCCCATCGGTCAAAAGGGCCATGCTGAATAAAGTGTCAAAACCAGAAATGCAAAACAGGCCATGGAGAAACGGGAGCCTGGCTACGCTGATGGGCGGGATGTAAATTGCCAACAGCCACTCTGGAGAAGTGCACGGTGTGTCCTGAAACATCGAAAAAAATCAGCTTAGGGAGCATAGGGCACTTCCACTCATGGGCGTATAAATTGGGAAAACTAAAAATCAGCAAGACACAGGCACCCCAAAGTTTAGGGCTGCTCTGTTGACAAGAACCTCCACTTCGTTACACCTTAAATATCCCAGGAAAGAGAAAAATGGATAAAGAAGTTGTGGTCCTTATGTACAATGGAATATCACTCAGCCATGAAATCAACGTCATAAGGCTAGTAGCAGCAAGATGAGTGGATTTAGGTAGGACGATTCGAAGTGAAATAAGTCACACAGAAAAAGATACTTATCATAAGATATCACTTATAGAGGGAATATAAAAACCGCTACCCTTGAACTGAATTACAAATCAGAGCAGGGTCACACGTTTAGAAAACACACTATGGCTGCTTAACGGGAAAGGTGAGGTGGGGTGATGCATAAAACAAGGGTTTCAAATTAGCTCAGATACCGTTCCATAAACCCAATAGGTAATAGACAAGACCTACTCCTTGCTCAGTGAATTGGACTCAACACCCCCTATTCACCGCCCAAGAATATATCTGACTAGTAAGAATCTTAAAACCTATGCACTGATATCTCTCTGTAAGTGAGTCCAGTGGGTGTAAAGCGGCAAAAACACAGCAGTGAAAAGCAGGTAAACCCCATTATAAAAATCAATTACTTTTAAAAACCCGTGAAACAAAGACAGTGAAAGAGAGAGAAATTCTTACAAAATTCGTTCAGGGGCTGTGATGCCACCTGGATTGACCATATCTAGACCCACAGTTGATTGAGACATAAGGGTGGACACTCTTGGGGCTGAGAGGTTTGGTGAGGTTGGGTGAGCAAACGCAGACCCTTTAAAGTAATACTGCGTGGTACCCATCCCATGGGTCCCAAATCTCCAGGTTCAAGGGCATCTTCCTACATCGAAAGCATGCATGAGAAACCCAGAAGATGGTACACCGTGCGATCCGGAAAGGTTTTCAAAACGCACCTCATTTCTCATCTCCTTGTTCTCGGGTTTGCCATTCCAGCCGCTTTACTAGCAATCTTCCTCCTTGGAGAATCAGCACCTTTAACCTCCTGTTCCGTACAGGTTGCAATTTGTCCTGAGGATGAACGGGAAGAGGGGGAACCAATGAGAGACTAGCTCTAGGTGTTGGGACAGGCACAGGTCACTCTATTTTCCCATCAGGAAGAAGAATTAACCACAGGCTCAGCCTGCCGCCCGGGACCAGAATAGGGCCTGAAGCAATCCTGCGCTTTTGCGGCCAGCTCCCAAGAAAGCGAGTTGAAAAATGGAGCTCAGGGGCACTGCAATTCACAAACCTGCAGACTTATAAATGATGACTCTCGTCCACAAATATATTGAGGGAAGGCAACGAAGAGGATTGGAAAGCAAGGCAGAATTGCAGGAAACAGATTTCAGGAGGGAGATTCGAATCGCCTTTAAAGCACAGGAAAAGCGGCAAAACCTCGACAATGATGCCCTTGGCCAAAAAGGGCGTATGCGTTTTTTCCTGAATATATTCAGGAAAAAACGCATACGCCCTTTTTGGCCAACCAAGCAACCTGGAAAGGCAAATCAGCGCTACAAAGAAGTCTCGCTTCCCATCGGTCAAAAGGGCCATGCTGAATAAAGTGTCAAAACCAGAAATGCAAAACAGGCCATGGAGAAACGGGAGCCTGGCTACGCTGATGGGCGGGATGTAAATTGCCAACAGCCACTCTGGAGAAGTGCACGGTGTGTCCTGAAACATCGAAAAAAATCAGCTTAGGGAGCATAGGGCACTTCCACTCATGGGCGTATAAATTGGGAAAACTAAAAATCAGCAAGACACAGGCACCCCAAAGTTTAGGGCTGCTCTGTTGACAAGAACCTCCACTTCGTTACACCTTAAATATCCCAGGAAAGAGAAAAATGGATAAAGAAGTTGTGGTCCTTATGTACAATGGAATATCACTCAGCCATGAAATCAACGTCATAAGGCTAGTAGCAGCAAGATGAGTGGATTTAGGTAGGACGATTCGAAGTGAAATAAGTCACACAGAAAAAGATACTTATCATAAGATATCACTTATAGAGGGAATATAAAAACCGCTACCCTTGAACTGAATTACAAATCAGAGGAGGGTAACACGTTTAGAAAACACACTATGGCTGCTTAACGGGAAAGGTGAGGTGGGGTGATGCATAAAACAAGGGTTTCAAATTAGCTCAGATACCGTTCCATAAACCCAATAGGTAATAGACAAGACCTACTCCTTGCTCAGTGAATTGGACTCAACACCCCCTATTCACCGCCCAAGAATATATCTGACTAGTAAGAATCTTAAAACCTATGCATTGATATCTCTCTGTAAGTGAGTCCAGTGGGTGTAAAGCGGCAAAAACACAGCAGTGAAAAGCAGGTAAACCCCATTATAAAAATCAATTACTTTTAAAAACCCGTGAAACAAAGACAGTGAAAGAGAGAGAAATTCTTACAAAATTCGTTCAGGGGCTGTGATGCCACCTGGATTGACCATATCTAGACCCACAGTTGATTGAGACATAAGGGTGGACACTCTTGGGGCTGAGAGGTTTGGTGAGGTTGGGTGAGCAAACGCAGACCCTTTAAAGTAATACTGCGTGGTACCCATCCCATGGGTCCCAAATCTCCAGGTTCAAGGGCATCTTCCTACATCGAAAGCATGCATGAGAAACCCAGAAGATGGTACACCGTGTGATCCGGAAAGGTTTTCAAAACGCACCTCATTTCTCATCTCCTTGTGCTCGGGTTTGCCATTCCAGCCGCTTTACTAGCAATCTCCCTCCTTGGAGAATCAGCACCTTTAACCTCCTGTTCCGTACAGGTTGCAATTTGTCCTGAGGATGAACGGGAAGAGGGGGAACCAATGAGAGACTAGCTCTAGGTGTTGGGACAGGCACAGGTCACTCTATTTTCCCATCAGGAAGAAGAATTAACCACAGGCTCAGCCTGCCGCCCGGGACCAGAATAGGGCCTGAAGCAATCTTGCGCTTTTGCGGCCAGCTCCCAAGAAAGCGAGTTGACAAATGGAGCTCAGGGGCACTGCAATTCACAAACCTGCAGACTTAGAAATGATGACTCTCGTCCACAAATATATTGAGGGAAGGCAACGAAGAGGATTGGAAAGCAAGGCAGAATTGCAGGAAACAGATTTCAGGAGGGAGATTCGAATCGCCTTTAAAGCACAGGAAAAGCGGCAAAACCTCGACAATGATGCCCTTGGCCAAAAAGGGCGTATGCGTTTCTTCCTGAATATATTCAGGAAAAAACGCATACGCCCTTTTTGGCCAACCAAGCAACCTGGAAAGGCAAATCAGCGCTACAAAGAAGTCTCGCTTCCCATCGGTCAAAAGGGCCATGCTGAATAAAGTGTCAAAACCAGAAATGCAAAACAGGCCATGGAGAAACGGGAGCCTGGCTACGCTGATGGGCGGGATGTAAATTGCCAACAGCCACTCTGGAGAAGTGCACGGTGTGTCCTGAAACATCGAAAAAAATCAGCTTAGGGAGCATAGGGCACTTCCACTCATGGGCGTATAAATTGGGAAAACTAAAAATCAGCAAGACACAGGCACCCCAAAGTTTAGGGCTGCTCTGTTGACAAGAACCTCCACTTCGTTACACCTTAAATATCCCAGGAAAGAGAAAAATGGATAAAGAAGTTGTGGTCCTTATGTACAATGGAATATCACTCAGCCATGAAATCAACGTCATAAGGCTAGTAGCAGCAAGATGAGTGGATTTAGGTAGGACGATTCTAAGTGAAATAAGTCACACAGAAAAAGATACTTATCATAAGATATCACTTATAGAGGGAATATAAAAACCGCTACCCTTGAACTGAATTACAAATCAGAGCAGGGTCACACGTTTAGAAAACACACTATGGCTGCTTAACGGGAAAGGTGAGGTGGGGTGATGCATAAAACAAGGGTTTCAAATTAGCTCAGATACCGTTCCATAAACCCAATAGGTAATAGACAAGACCTACTCCTTGCTCAGTGAATTGGACTCAACACCCCCTATTCACCGCCCAAGAATATATCTGACTAGTAAAAATCTTAAAACCTATGCATTGATATCTCTCTGTAAGTGAGTCCAGTGGGTGTAAAGCGGCAAAAACACAGCAGTGAAAAGCAGGTAAACCCCATTATAAAAATCAATTACTTTTAAAAACCCGTGAAACAAAGACAGTGAAAGAGAGAGAAATTCTTACAAAATTCGTTCAGGGGCTGTGATGCCACCTGGATTGACCATATCTAGACCCACAGTTGATTGAGACATAAGGGTGGACACTCTTGGGGCTGAGAGGTTTGGTGAGGTTGGGTGAGCAAACGCAGACCCTTTAAAGTAATACTGCGTGGTACCCATCCCATGGGTCCCAAATCTCCAGGTTCAAGGGCATCTTCCTACATCGAAAGCATGCATGAGAAACCCAGAAGATGGTACACCGTGCGATCCGGAAAGGTTTTCAAAACGCACCTCATTTCTCATCTCCTTGTGCTCGGGTTTGCCATTCCAGCCGCTTTACTAGCAATCTTCCTCCTTGGAGAATCAGCACCTTTAACCTCCTGTTCCGTACAGGTTGCAATTTGTCCTGAGGATGAACGGGAAGAGGGGGAACCAATGAGAGACTAGCTCTAGGTGTTGGGACAGGCACAGGTCACTCTATTTTCCCATCAGGAAGAAGAATTAACCACAGGCTCAGCCTGCCGCCCGGGACCAGAATAGGGCCTGAAGCAATCCTGCGCTTTTGCGGCCAGCTCCCAAGAAAGCGAGTTGAAAAATGGAGCTCAGGGGCACTGCAATTCACAAACCTGCAGACTTATAAATGATGACTCTCGTCCACAAATATATTGAGGGAAGGCAACGAAGAGGATTGGAAAGCAAGGCAGAATTGCAGGAAACAGATTTCAGGAGGGAGATTCGAATCGCCTTTAAAGCACAGGAAAAGCGGCAAAACCTCGACAATGATGCCCTTGGCCAAAAAGGGCGTATGCGTTTTTTCCTGAATATATTCAGGAAAAAACGCATACGCCCTTTTTGGCCAACCAAGCAACCTGGAAAGGCAAATCAGCGCTACAAAGAAGTCTCGCTTCCCATCGGTCAAAAGGGCCATGCTGAATAAAGTGTCAAAACCAGAAATGCAAAACAGGCCATGGAGAAACGGGAGCCTGGCTACGCTGATGGGCGGGATGTAAATTGCCAACAGCCACTCTGGAGAAGTGCACGGTGTGTCCTGAAACATCGAAAAAAATCAGCTTAGGGAGCATAGGGCACTTCCACTCATGGGCGTATAAATTGGGAAAACTAAAAATCAGCAAGACACAGGCACCCCAAAGTTTAGGGCTGCTCTGTTGACAAGAACCTCCACTTCGTTACACCTTAAATATCCCAGGAAAGAGAAAAATGGATAAAGAAGTTGTGGTCCTTATGTACAATGGAATATCACTCAGCCATGAAATCAACGTCATAAGGCTAGTAGCAGCAAGATGAGTGGATTTAGGTAGGACGATTCTAAGTGAAATAAGTCACACAGAAAAAGATACTTATCATAAGATATCACTTATAGAGGGAATATAAAAACCGCTACCCTTGAACTGAATTACAAATCAGAGGAGGGTAACACGTTTAGAAAACACACTATGGCTGCTTAACGGGAAAGGTGAGGTGGGGTGATGCATAAAACAAGGGTTTCAAATTAGCTCAGATACCGTTCCATAAACCCAATAGGTAATAGACAAGACCTACTCCTTGCTCAGTGAATTGGACTCAACACCCCCTATTCACCGCCCAAGAATATATCTGACTAGTAAGAATCTTAAAACCTATGCATTGATATCTCTCTGTAAGTGAGTCCAGTGGGTGTAAAGCGGCAAAAACACAGCAGTGAAAAGCAGGTAAACCCCATTATAAAAATCAATTACTTTTAAAAACCCGTGAAACAAAGACAGTGAAAGAGAGAGAAATTCTTACAAAATTCGTTCAGGGGCTGTGATGCCACCTGGATTGACCATATCTAGACCCACAGTTGATTGAGACATAAGGGTGGACACTCTTGGGGCTGAGAGGTTTGGTGAGGTTGGGTGAGCAAACGCAGACCCTTTAAAGTAATACTGCGTGGTACCCATCCCATGGGTCCCAAATCTCCAGGTTCAAGGGCATCTTCCTACATCGAAAGCATGCATGAGAAACCCAGAAGATGGTACACCATGTGATCCGGAAAGGTTTTCAAAACGCACCTCATTTCTCATCTCCTTGTGCTCGGGTTTGCCATTCCAGCCGCTTTACTAGCAATCTCCCTCCTTGGAGAATCAGCACCTTTAACCTCCTGTTCCGTACAGGTTGCAATTTGTCCTGAGGATGAACGGGAAGAGGGGGAACCAATGAGAGACTAGCTCTAGGTGTTGGGACAGGCACAGGTCACTCTATTTTCCCATCAGGAAGAAGAATTAACCACAGGCTCAGCCTGCCGCCCGGGACCAGAATAGGGCCTGAAGCAATCCTGCGCTTTTGCGGCCAGCTCCCAAGAAAGCGAGTTGAAAAATGGAGCTCAGGGGCACTGCAATTCACAAACCTGCAGACTTATAAATGATGACTCTCGTCCACAAATATATTGAGGGAAGGCAACGAAGAGGATTGGAAAGCAAGGCAGAATTGCAGGAAACAGATTTCAGGAGGGAGATTCGAATCGCCTTTAAAGCACAGGAAAAGCGGCAAAACCTCGACAATGATGCCCTTGGCCAAAAAGGGCGTATGCGTTTTTTCCTGAATATATTCAGGAAAAAACGCATACGCCCTTTTTGGCCAACCAAGCAACCTGGAAAGGCAAATCAGCGCTACAAAGAAGTCTCGCTTCCCATCGGTCAAAAGGGCCATGCTGAATAAAGTGTCAAAACCAGAAATGCAAAACTGGCCATGGAGAAACGGGAGCCTGGCTACGCTGATGGGCGGGATGTAAATTGCCAACAGCCACTCTGGAGAAGTGCACGGTGTGTCCTGAAACATCGAAAAAAATCAGCTTAGGGAGCATAGGGCACTTCCACTCATGGGCGTATAAATTGGGAAAACTAAAAATCAGCAAGACACAGGCACCCCAAAGTTTAGGGCTGCTCTGTTGACAAGAACCTCCACTTCGTTACACCTTAAATATCCCAGGAAAGAGAAAAATGGATAAAGAAGTTGTGGTCCTTATGTACAATGGAATATCACTCAGCCATGAAATCAACGTCATAAGGCTAGTAGCAGCAAGATGAGTGGATTTAGGTAGGACGATTCTAAGTGAAATAAGTCACACAGAAAAAGATACTTATCATAAGATATCACTTATAGAGGGAATATAAAAACCGCTACCCTTGAACTGAATTACAAATCAGAGCAGGGTAACACGTTTAGAAAACACACTATGGCTGCTTAACGGGAAAGGTGAGGTGGGGTGATGCATAAAACAAGGTTTTCAAATTAGCTCAGATACCGTTCCATAAACCCAATAGGTAATAGACAAGACCTACTCCTTGCTCAGTGAATTGGACTCAACACCCCCTATTCACCGCCCAAGAATATATCTGACTAGTAAGAATCTTAAAACCTATGCATTGATATCTCTCTGTAAGTGAGTCCAGTGGGTGTAAAGCGGCAAAAACACAGCAGTGAAAAGCAGGTAAACCCCATTATAAAAATCAATTACTTTTAAAAACCCGTGAAACAAAGACAGTGAAAGAGAGAGAAATTCTTACAAAATTCGTTCAGGGGCTGTGATGCCACCTGGATTGACCATATCTAGACCCACAGTTGATTGAGACATAAGGGTGGACACTCTTGGGGCTGAGAGGTTTGGTGAGGTTGGGTGAGCAAACGCAGACCCTTTAAAGTAATACTGCGTGGTACCCATCCCATGGGTCCCAAATCTCCAGGTTCAAGGGCATCTTCCTACATCGAAAGCATGCATGAGAAACCCAGAAGATGGTACACCGTGCGATCCGGAAAGGTTTTCAAAACGCACCTCATTTCTCATCTCCTTGTGCTCGGGTTTGCCATTCCAGCCGCTTTACTAGCAATCTCCCTCCTTGGAGAATCAGCACCTTTAACCTCCTGTTCCGTACAGGTTGCAATTTGTCCTGAGGATGAACGGGAAGAGGGGGAACCAATGAGAGACTAGCTCTAGGTGTTGGGACAGGCACAGGTCACTCTATTTTCCCATCAGGAAGAAGAATTAACCACAGGCTCAGCCTGCCGCCCGGGACCAGAATAGGGCCTGAAGCAATCCTGCGCTTTTGCGGCCAGCTCCCAAGAAAGCGAGTTGAAAAATGGAGCTCAGGGGCACTGCAATTCACAAACCTGCAGACTTATAAATGATGACTCTCGTCCACAAATATATTGAGGGAAGGCAACGAAGAGGATTGGAAAGCAAGGCAGAATTGCAGGAAACAGATTTCAGGAGGGAGATTCGAATCGCCTTTAAAGCACAGGAAAAGCGGCAAAACCTCGACAATGATGCCCTTGGCCAAAAAGGGCGTATGCGTGTTTTCCTGAATATATTCAGGAAAAAACGCATACGCCCTTTTTGGCCAACCAAGCAACCTGGAAAGGCAAATCAGCGCTACAAAGAAGTCTCGCTTCCCATCGGTCAAAAGGGCCATGCTGAATAAAGTGTCAAAACCAGAAATGCAAAACAGGCCATGGAGAAACGGGAGCCTGGCTACGATGATGGGCGGGATGTAAATTGCCAACAGCCACTCTGGAGAAGTGCACGGTGTGTCCTGAAACATCGAAAAAAATCAGCTTAGGGAGCATAGGGCACTTCCACTCATGGGCGTATAAATTGGGAAAACTAAAAATCAGCAAGACACAGGCACCCCAAAGTTTAGGGCTGCTCTGTTGACAAGAACCTCCACTTCGTTACACCTTAAATATCCCAGGAAAGAGAAAAATGGATAATGAAGTTGTGGTCCTTATGTACAATGGAATATCACTCAGCCATGAAATCAACGTCATAAGGCTAGTAGCAGCAAGATGAGTGGATTTAGGTAGGACGATTCTAAGTGAAATAAGTCACACAGAAAAAGATACTTATCATAAGATATCACTTATAGAGGGAATATAAAAACCGCTACCCTTGAACTGAATTACAAATCAGAGCAGGGTCACACGTTTAGAAAACACACTATGGCTGCTTAACGGGAAAGGTGAGGTGGGGTGATGCATAAAACAAGGGTTTCAAATTAGCTCAGATACCGTTCCATAAACCCAATAGGTAATAGACAAGACCTACTCCTTGCTCAGTGAATTGGACTCAACACCCCCTATTCACCGCCCAAGAATATATCTGACTAGTAAGAATCTTAAAACCTATGCATTGATATCTCTCTGTAAGTGAGTCCAGTGGGTGTAAAGCGGCAAAAACACAGCAGTGAAAAGCAGGTAAACCCCATTATAAAAATCAATTACTTTTAAAAACCCGTGAAACAAAGACAGTGAAAGAGAGAGAAATTCTTACAAAATTCGTTCAGGGGCTGTGATGCCACCTGGATTGACCATATCTAGACCCACAGTTGATTGAGACATAAGGGTGGACACTCTTGGGGCTGAGAGGTTTGGTGAGGTTGGGTGAGCAAACGCAGACCCTTTAAAGTAATACTGCGTGGTACCCATCCCATGGGTCCCAAATCTCCAGGTTCAAGGGCATCTTCCTACATCGAAAGCATGCATGAGAAACCCAGAAGATGGTACACCGTGCGATCCGGAAAGGTTTTCAAAACGCACCTCATTTCTCATCTCCTTGTGCTCGGGTTTGCCATTCCAGCCGCTTTACTAGCAATCTCCCTCCTTGGAGAATCAGCACCTTTAACCTCCTGTTCCGTACAGGTTGCAATTTGTCCTGAGGATGAACGGGAAGAGGGGGAACCAATGAGAGACTAGCTCTAGGTGTTGGGACAGGCACAGGTCACTCTATTTTCCCATCAGGAAGAAGAATTAACCACAGGCTCAGCCTGCCGCCCGGGACCAGAATAGGGCCTGAAGCAATCCTGCGCTTTTGCGGCCAGCTCCCAAGAAAGCGAGTTGAAAAATGGAGCTCAGGGGCACTGCAATTCACAAACCTGCAGACTTATAAATGATGACTCTCGTCCACAAATATATTGAGGGAAGGCAACGAAGAGGATTGGAAAGCAAGGCAGAATTGCAGGAAACAGATTTCAGGAGGGAGATTCGAATCGCCTTTAAAGCACAGGAAAAGCGGCAAAACCTCGACAATGATGCCCTTGGCCAAAAAGGGCGTATGCGTTTCTTCCTGAATATATTCAGGAAAAAACGCATACGCCCTTTTTGGCCAACCAAGCAACCTGGAAAGGCAAATCAGCGCTACAAAGAAGTCTCGCTTCCCATCGGTCAAAAGGGCCATGCTGAATAAAGTGTCAAAACCAGAAATGCAAAACAGGCCATGGAGAAACGGGAGCCTGGCTACGCTGATGGGCGGGATGTAAATTGCCAACAGCCACTCTGGAGAAGTGCACGGTGTGTCCTGAAACATCGAAAAAAATCAGCTTAGGGAGCATAGGGCACTTCCACTCATGGGCGTATAAATTGGGAAAACTAAAAATCAGCAAGACACAGGCACCCCAAAGTTTAGGGCTGCTCTGTTGACAAGAACCTCCACTTCGTTACACCTTAAATATCCCAGGAAAGAGAAAAATGGATAAAGAAGTTGTGGTCCTTATGTACAATGGAATATCACTCAGCCATGAAATCAACGTCATAAGGCTAGTAGCAGCAAGATGAGTGGATTTAGGTAGGACGATTCTAAGTGAAATAAGTCACACAGAAAAAGATACTTATCATAAGATATCACTTATAGAGGGAATATAAAAACCGCTACCCTTGAACTGAATTACAAATCAGAGCAGGGTCACACGTTTAGAAAACACACTATGGCTGCTTAACGGGAAAGGTGAGGTGGGGTGATGCATAAAACAAGGGTTTCAAATTAGCTCAGATACCGTTCCATAAACCCAATAGGTAATAGACAAGACCTACTCCTTGCTCAGTGAATTGGACTCAACACCCCCTATTCACCGCCCAAGAATATATCTGTCTAGTAAGAATCTTAAAACCTATGCATTGATATCTCTCTGTAAGTGAGTCCAGTGGGTGTAAAGCGGCAAAAACACAGCAGTGAAAAGCAGGTAAACCCCATTATAAAAATCAATTACTTTTAAAAACCCGTGAAACAAAGACAGTGAAAGAGAGAGAAATTCTTACAAAATTCGTTCAGGGGCTGTGATGCCACCTGGATTGACCATATCTAGACCCACAGTTGATTGAGACATAAGGGTGGACACTCTTGGGGCTGAGAGGTTTGGTGAGGTTGGGTGAGCAAACGCAGACCCTTTAAAGTAATACTGCGTGGTACCCATCCCATGGGTCCCAAATCTCCAGGTTCAAGGGCATCTTCCTACATCGAAAGCATGCATGAGAAACCCAGAAGATGGTACACCGTGCGATCCGGAAAGGTTTTCAAAACGCACCTCATTTCTCATCTCCTTGTGCTCGGGTTTGCCATTCCAGCCGCTTTACTAGCAATCTCCCTCCTTGGAGAATCAGCACCTTTAACCTCCTGTTCCGTACAGGTTGCAATTTGTCCTGAGGATGAACGGGAAGAGGGGGAACCAATGAGAGACTAGCTCTAGGTGTTGGGACAGGCACAGGTCACTCTATTTTCCCATCAGGAAGAAGAATTAACCACAGGCTCAGCCTGCCGCCCGGGACCAGAATAGGGCCTGAAGCAATCCTGCGCTTTTGCGGCCAGCTCCCAAGAAAGCGAGTTGAAAAATGGAGCTCAGGAGCACTGCAATTCACAAACCTGCAGACTTATAAATGATGACTCTCGTCCACAAATATATTGAGGGAAGGCAACGAAGAGGATTGGAAAGCAAGGCAGAATTGCAGGAAACAGATTTCAGGAGGGAGATTCGAATCGCTTTTAAAGCACAGGAAAAGCGGCAAAACCTCGACAATGATGCCCTTGGCCAAAAAGGGCGTATGCGTTTTTTCCTGAATATATTCAGGAAAAAACGCATACGCCCTTTTTGGCCAACCAAGCAACCTGGAAAGGCAAATCAGCGCTACAAAGAAGTCTCGCTTCCCATCGGTCAAAAGGGCCATGCTGAATAAAGTGTCAAAACCAGAAATGCAAAACAGGCCATGGAGAAACGGGAGCCTGGCTACGCTGATGGGCGGGATGTAAATTGCCAACAGCCACTCTGGAGAAGTGCACGGTGTGTCCTGAAACATCGAAAAAAATCAGCTTAGGGAGCATAGGGCACTTCCACTCATGGGCGTATAAATTGGGAAAACTAAAAATCAGCAAGACACAGGCACCCCAAAGTTTAGGGCTGCTCTGTTGACAAGAACCTCCACTTCGTTACACCTTAAATATCCCAGGAAAGAGAAAAATGGATAAAGAAGTTGTGGTCCTTATGTACAATGGAATATCACTCAGCCATGAAATCAACGTCATAAGGCTAGTAGCAGCAAGATGAGTGGATTTAGGTAGGACGATTCGAAGTGAAATAAGTCACACAGAAAAAGATACTTATCATAAGATATCACTTATAGAGGGAATATAAAAACCACTACCCTTGAACTGAATTACAAATCAGAGCAGGGTCACACGTTTAGAAAACACACTATGGCTGCTTAACGGGAAAGGTGAGGTGGGGTGATGCATAAAACAAGGGTTTCAAATTAGCTCAGATACCGTTCCATAAACCCAATAGGTAATAGACAAGACCTACTCCTTGCTCAGTGAATTGGACTCAACACCCCCTATTCACCGCCCAAGAATATATCTGACTAGTAAGAATCTTAAAACCTATGCATTGATATCTCTCTGTAAGTGAGTCCAGTGGGTGTAAAGCGGCAAAAACACAGCAGTGAAAAGCAGGTAAACCCCATTATAAAAATCAATTACTTTTAAAAACCCGTGAAACAAAGACAGTGAAAGAGAGAGAAATTCTTACAAAATTCGTTCAGGGGCTGTGATGCCACCTGGATTGACCATATCTAGACCCACAGTTGATTGAGACATAAGGGTGGACACTCTTGGGGCTGAGAGGTTTGGTGAGGTTGGGTGAGCAAACGCAGACCCTTTAAAGTAATACTGCGTGGTACCCATCCCATGGGTCCCAAATCTCCAGGTTCAAGGGCATCTTCCTACATCGAAAGCATGCATGAGAAACCCAGAAGATGGTACACCGTGCGATCCGGAAAGGTTTTCAAAACGCACCTCATTTCTCATCTCCTTGTGCTCGGGTTTGCCATTCCAGCCGCTTTACTAGCAATCTCCCTCCTTGGAGAATCAGCACCTTTAACCTCCTGTTCCGTACAGGTTGCAATTTGTCCTGAGGATGAACGGGAAGAGGGGGAACCAATGAGAGACTAGCTCTAGGTGTTGGGACAGGCACAGGTCACTCTATTTTCCCATCAGGAAGAAGAATTAACCACAGGCTCAGCCTGCCGCCCGGGACCAGAATAGGGCCTGAAGCAATCCTGCGCTTTTGCGGCCAGCTCCCAAGAAAGCGAGTTGACAAATGGAGCTCAGGGGCACTGCAATTCACAAACCTGCAGACTTAGAAATGATGACTCTCGTCCACAAATATATTGAGGGAAGGCAACGAAGAGGATTGGAAAGCAAGGCAGAATTGCAGGAAACAGATTTCAGGAGGGAGATTCGAATCGCCTTTAAAGCACAGGAAAAGCGGCAAAACCTCGACAATGATGCCCTTGGCCGAAAAGGGCGTATGCGTTTTTTCCTGAATATATTCAGGAAGAAACGCATACGCCCTTTTTGGCCAACCAAGCAACCTGGAAAGGCAAATCAGCGCTACAAAGAAGTCTCGCTTCCCATCGGTCAAAAGGGCCATGCTGAATAAAGTGTCAAAACCAGAAATGCAAAACAGGCCATGGAGAAACGGGAGCCTGGCTACGCTGATGGGCGGGATGTAAATTGCCAACAGCCACTCTGGAGAAGTGCACGGTGTGTCCTGAAACATCGAAAAAAATCAGCTTAGGGAGCATAGGGCACTTCCACTCATGGGCGTATAAATTGGGAAAACTAAAAATCAGCAAGACACAGGCACCCCAAAGTTTAGGGCTGCTCTGTTGACAAGAACCTCCACTTCGTTACACCTTAAATATCCCAGGAAAGAGAAAAATGGATAAAGAAGTTGTGGTCCTTATGTACAATGGAATATCACTCAGCCATGAAATCAACGTCATAAGGCTAGTAGCAGCAAGATGAGTGGATTTAGGTAGGACGATTCTAAGTGAAATAAGTCACACAGAAAAAGATACTTATCATAAGATATCACTTATAGAGGGAATATAAAAACCGCTACCCTTGAACTGAATTACAAATCAGAGCAGGGTAACACGTTTAGAAAACACACTATGGCTGCTTAACGGGAAAGGTGAGGTGGGGTGATGCATAAAACAAGGGTTTCAAATTAGCTCAGATACCGTTCCATAAACCCAATAGGTAATAGACAAGACCTACTCCTTGCTCAGTGAATTGGACTCAACACCCCCTATTCACCGCCCAAGAATATATCTGACTAGTAAGAATCTTAAAACCTATGCATTGATATCTCTCTGTAAGTGAGTCCAGTGGGTGTAAAGCGGCAAAAACACAGCAGTGAAAAGCAGGTAAACCCCATTATAAAAATCAATTACTTTTAAAAACCCGTGAAACAAAGACAGTGAAAGAGAGAGAAATTCTTACAAAATTCGTTCAGGGGCTGTGATGCCACCTGGATTGACCATATCTAGACCCACAGTTGATTGAGACATAAGGGTGGACACTCTTGGGGCTGAGAGGTTTGGTGAGGTTGGGTGAGCAAACGCAGACCCTTTAAAGTAATACTGCGTGGTACCCATCCCATGGGTCCCAAATCTCCAGGTTCAAGGGCATCTTCCTACATCGAAAGCATGCATGAGAAACCCAGAAGATGGTACACCGTGTGATCCGGAAAGGTTTTCAAAACGCACCTCATTTCTCATCTCCTTGTGCTCGGGTTTGCCATTCCAGCCGCTTTACTAGCAATCTCCCTCCTTGGAGAATCAGCACCTTTAACCTCCTGTTCCGTACAGGTTGCAATTTGTCCTGAGGATGAACGGGAAGAGGGGGAACCAATGAGAGACTAGCTCTAGGTGTTGGGACAGGCACAGGTCACTCTATTTTCCCATCAGGAAGAAGAATTAACCACAGGCTCAGCCTGCCGCCCGGGACCAGAATAGGGCCTGAAGCAATCCTGCGCTTTTGCGGCCAGCTCCCAAGAAAGCGAGTTGAAAAATGGAGCTCAGGGGCACTGCAATTCACAAACCTGCAGACTTAGAAATGATGACTCTCGTCCACAAATATATTGAGGGAAGGCAACGAAGAGGATTGGAAAGCAAGGCAGAATTGCAGGAAACAGATTTCAGGAGGGAGATTCGAATCGCCTTTAAAGCACAGGAAAAGCGGCAAAACCTCGACAATGATGCCCTTGGCCAAAAAGGGCGTATGCGTTTTTTCCTGAATATATTCAGGAAAAAACGCATACGCCCTTTTTGGCCAACCAAGCAACCTGGAAAGGCAAATCAGCGCTACAAAGAAGTCTCGCTTCCCATCGGTCAAAAGGGCCATGCTGAATAAAGTGTCAAAACCAGAAATGCAAAACAGGCCATGGAGAAACGGGAGCCTGGCTACGCTGATGGGCGGGATGTAAATTGCCAACAGCCACTCTGGAGAAGTGCACGGTGTGTCCTGAAACATCGAAAAAAATCAGCTTAGGGAGCATAGGGCACTTCCACTCATGGGCGTATAAATTGGGAAAACTAAAAATCAGCAAGACACAGGCACCCCAAAGTTTAGGGCTGCTCTGTTGACAAGAACCTCCACTTCGTTACACCTTAAATATCCCAGGAAAGAGAAAAATGGATAAAGAAGTTGTGGTCCTTATGTACAATGGAATATCACTCAGCCATGAAATCAACGTCATAAGGCTAGTAGCAGCAAGATGAGTGGATTTAGGTAGGACGATTCTAAGTGAAATAAGTCACACAGAAAAAGATACTTATCATAAGATATCACTTATAGAGGGAATAGAAAAACCGCTACCCTTGAACTGAATTACAAATCAGAGCAGGGTAACACGTTTAGAAAACACACTATGGCTGCTTAACGGGAAAGGTGAGGTGGGGTGATGCATAAAACAAGGTTTTCAAATTAGCTCAGATACCGTTCCATAAACCCAATAGGTAATAGACAAGACCTACTCCTTGCTCAGTGAATTGGACTCAACACCCCCTATTCACCGCCCAAGAATATATCTGACTAGTAAGAATCTTAAAACCTATGCATTGATATCTCTCTGTAAGTGAGTCCAGTGGGTGTAAAGCGGCAAAAACACAGCAGTGAAAAGCAGGTAAACCCCATTATAAAAATCAATTACTTTAAAAAACCCATGAAACAAAGACAGTGAAAGAGAGAGAAATTCTTACAAAATTCGTTCAGGGGCTGTGATGCCACCTGGATTGACCATATCTAGACCCACAGTTGATTGAGACATAAGGGTGGACACTCTTGGGGCTGAGAGGTTTGGTGAGGTTGGGTGAGCAAACGCAGACCCTTTAAAGTAATACTGCGTGGTACCCATCCCATGGGTCCCAAATCTCCAGGTTCAAGGGCATCTTCCTACATCGAAAGCATGCATGAGAAACCCAGAAGATGGTACACCGTGCGATCCGGAAAGGTTTTCAAAACGCACCTCATTTCTCATCTCCTTGTGCTCGGGTTTGCCATTCCAGCCGCTTTACTAGCAATCTCCCTCCTTGGAGAATCAGCACCTTTAACCTCCTGTTCCGTACAGGTTGCAATTTGTCCTGAGGATGAACGGGAAGAGGGGGAACCAATGAGAGACTAGCTCTAGGTGTTGGGACAGGCACAGGTCACTCTATTTTCCCATCAGGAAGAAGAATTAACCACAGGCTCAGCCTGCCGCCCGGGACCAGAATAGGGCCTGAAGCAATCCTGCGCTTTTGCGGCCAGCTCCCAAGAAAGCGAGTTGACAAATGGAGCTCAGGGGCACTGCAATTCACAAACCTGCAGACTTAGAAATGATGACTCTCGTCCACAAATATATTGAGGGAAGGCAACGAAGAGGATTGGAAAGCAAGGCAGAATTGCAGGAAACAGATTTCAGGAGGGAGATTCGAATCGCCTTTAAAGCACAGGAAAAGCGGCAAAACCTCGACAATGATGCCCTTGGCCAAAAAGGGCGTATGCGTGTCTTCCTGAATATATTCAGGAAAAAACGCATACGCCCTTTTTGGCCAACCAAGCAACCTGGAAAGGCAAATCAGCGCTACAAAGAAGTCTCGCTTCCCATCGGTCAAAAGGGCCATGCTGAATAAAGTGTCAAAACCAGAAATGCAAAACAGGCCATGGAGAAACGGGAGCCTGGCTACGATGATGGGCGGGATGTAAATTGCCAACAGCCACATTGGAGAAGTGCTCGGTGTGTCCTGAAACATCGAAAAAAATCAGCTTAGGGAGCATAGGGCACTTCCACTCATGGGCGTATAAATTGGGAAAACTAAAAATCAGCAAGACACAGGCACCCCAAAGTTTAGGGCTGCTCTGTTGACAAGAACCTCCACTTCGTTACACCTTAAATATCCCAGGAAAGAGAAAAATGGATAAAGAAGTTGTGGTCCTTATGTACAATGGAATATCACTCAGCCATGAAATCAACGTCATAAGGCTAGTAGCAGCAAGATGAGTGGATTTAGGTAGGACGATTCGAAGTGAAATAAGTCACACAGAAAAAGATACTTATCATAAGATATCACTTATAGAGGGAATATAAAAACCGCTACCCTTGAACTGAATTACAAATCAGAGCAGGGTAACACGTTTAGAAAACACACTATGGCTGCTTAACGGGAAAGGTGAGGTGGGGTGATGCATAAAACAAGGGTTTCAAATTAGCTCAGATACCGTTCCATAAACCCAATAGGTAATAGACAAGACCTACTCCTTGCTCAGTGAATTGGACTCAACACCCCCTATTCACCGCCCAAGAATATATCTGACTAGTAAGAATCTTAAAACCTATGCATTGATATCTCTCTGTAAGTGAGTCCAGTGGGTGTAAAGCGGCAAAAACACAGCAGTGAAAAGCAGGTAAACCCCATTATAAAAATCAATTACTTTTAAAAACCCGTGAAACAAAGACAGTGAAAGAGAGAGAAATTCTTACAAAATTCGTTCAGGGGCTGTGATGCCACCTGGATTGACCATATCTAGACCCACAGTTGATTGAGACATAAGGGTGGACACTCTTGGGGCTGAGAGGTTTGGTGAGGTTGGGTGAGCAAACGCAGACCCTTTAAAGTAATACTGCGTGGTACCCATCCCATGGGTCCCAAATCTCCAGGTTCAAGGGCATCTTCCTACATCGAAAGCATGCATGAGAAACCCAGAAGATGGTACACCGTGCGATCCGGAAAGGTTTTCAAAACGCACCTCATTTCTCATCTCCTTGTGCTCGGGTTTGCCATTCCAGCCGCTTTACTAGCAATCTCCCTCCTTGGAGAATCAGCACCTTTAACCTCCTGTTCCGTACAGGTTGCAATTTGTCCTGAGGATGAACGGGAAGAGGGGGAACCAATGAGAGACTAGCTCTAGGTGTTGGGACAGGCACAGGTCACTCTATTTTCCCATCAGGAAGAAGAATTAACCACAGGCTCAGCCTGCCGCCCGGGACCAGAATAGGGCCTGAAGCAATCCTGCGCTTTTGCGGCCAGCTCCCAAGAAAGCGAGTTGAAAAATGGAGCTCAGGGGCACTGCAATTCACAAACCTGCAGACTTATAAATGATGACTCTCGTCCACAAATATATTGAGGGAAGGCAACGAAGAGGATTGGAAAGCAAGGCAGAATTGCAGGAAACAGATTTCAGGAGGGAGATTCGAATCGCCTTTAAAGCACAGGAAAAGCGGCAAAACCTCGACAATGATGCCCTTGGCCAAAAAGGGCGTATGCGTTTCTTCCTGAATATATTCAGGAAAAAACGCATACGCCCTTTTTGGCCAACCAAGCAACCTGGAAAGGCAAATCAGCGCTACAAAGAAGTCTCGCTTCCCATCGGTCAAAAGGGCCATGCTGAATAAAGTGTCAAAACCAGAAATGCAAAACAGGCCATGGAGAAACGGGAGCCTGGCTACGCTGATGGGCGGGATGTAAATTGCCAACAGCCACTCTGGAGAAGTGCACGGTGTGTCCTGAAACATCGAAAAAAATCAGCTTAGGGAGCATAGGGCACTTCCACTCATGGGCGTATAAATTGGGAAAACTAAAAATCAGCAAGACACAGGCACCCCAAAGTTTAGGGCTGCTCTGTTGACAAGAACCTCCACTTCGTTACACCTTAAATATCCCAGGAAAGAGAAAAATGGATAAAGAAGTTGTGGTCCTTATGTACAATGGAATATCACTCAGCCATGAAATCAACGTCATAAGGCTAGTAGCAGCAAGATGAGTGGATTTAGGTAGGACGATTCGAAGTGAAATAAGTCACACAGAAAAAGATACTTATCATAAGATATCACTTATAGAGGGAATATAAAAACCGCTACCCTTGAACTGAATTACAAATCAGAGCAGGGTCACACGTTTAGAAAACACACTATGGCTGCTTAACGGGAAAGGTGAGGTGGGGTGATGCATAAAACAAGGGTTTCAAATTAGCTCAGATACCGTTCCATAAACCCAATAGGTAATAGACAAGACCTACTCCTTGCTCAGTGAATTGGACTCAACACCCCCTATTCACCGCCCAAGAATATATCTGACTAGTAAGAATCTTAAAACCTATGCACTGATATCTCTCTGTAAGTGAGTCCAGTGGGTGTAAAGCGGCAAAAACACAGCAGTGAAAAGCAGGTAAACCCCATTATAAAAATCAATTACTTTTAAAAACCCGTGAAACAAAGACAGTGAAAGAGAGAGAAATTCTTACAAAATTCGTTCAGGGGCTGTGATGCCACCTGGATTGACCATATCTAGACCCACAGTTGATTGAGACATAAGGGTGGACACTCTTGGGGCTGAGAGGTTTGGTGAGGTTGGGTGAGCAAACGCAGACCCTTTAAAGTAATACTGCGTGGTACCCATCCCATGGGTCCCAAATCTCCAGGTTCAAGGGCATCTTCCTACATCGAAAGCATGCATGAGAAACCCAGAAGATGGTACACCGTGCGATCCGGAAAGGTTTTCAAAACGCACCTCATTTCTCATCTCCTTGTGCTCGGGTTTGCCATTCCAGCCGCTTTACTAGCAATCTCCCTCCTTGGAGAATCAGCACCTTTAACCTCCTGTTCCGTACAGGTTGCAATTTGTCCTGAGGATGAACGGGAAGAGGGGGAACCAATGAGAGACTAGCTCTAGGTGTTGGGACAGGCACAGGTCACTCTATTTTCCCATCAGGAAGAAGAATTAACCACAGGCTCAGCCTGCCGCCCGGGACCAGAATAGGGCCTGAAGCAATCTTGCGCTTTTGCGGCCAGCTCCCAAGAAAGCGAGTTGACAAATGGAGCTCAGGGGCACTGCAATTCACAAACCTGCAGACTTAGAAATGATGACTCTCGTCCACAAATATATTGAGGGAAGGCAACGAAGAGGATTGGAAAGCAAGGCAGAATTGCAGGAAACAGATTTCAGGAGGGAGATTCGAATCGCCTTTAAAGCACAGGAAAAGCGGCAAAACCTCGACAATGATGCCCTTGGCCAAAAAGGGCGTATGCGTTTTTTCCTGAATATATTCAGGAAAAAACGCATACGCCCTTTTTGGCCAACCAAGCAACCTGGAAAGGCAAATCAGCGCTACAAAGAAGTCTCGCTTCCCATCGGTCAAAAGGGCCATGCTGAATAAAGTGTCAAAACCAGAAATGCAAAACAGGCCATGGAGAAACGGGAGCCTGGCTACGCTGATGGGCGGGATGTAAATTGCCAACAGCCACTCTGGAGAAGTGCACGGTGTGTCCTGAAACATCGAAAAAAATCAGCTTAGGGAGCATAGGGCACTTCCACTCATGGGCGTATAAATTGGGAAAACTAAAAATCAGCAAGACACAGGCACCCCAAAGTTTAGGGCTGCTCTGTTGACAAGAACCTCCACTTCGTTACACCTTAAATATCCCAGGAAAGAGAAAAATGGATAAAGAAGTTGTGGTCCTTATGTACAATGGAATATCACTCAGCCATGAAATCAACGTCATAAGGCTAGTAGCAGCAAGATGAGTGGATTTAGGTAGGACGATTCTAAGTGAAATAAGTCACACAGAAAAAGATACTTATCATAAGATATCACTTATAGAGGGAATATAAAAACCGCTACCCTTGAACTGAATTACAAATCAGAGGAGGGTAACACGTTTAGAAAACACACTATGGCTGCTTAACGGGAAAGGTGAGGTGGGGTGATGCATAAAACAAGGGTTTCAAATTAGCTCAGATACCGTTCCATAAACCCAATAGGTAATAGACAAGACCTACTCCTTGCTCAGTGAATTGGACTCAACACCCCCTATTCACCGCCCAAGAATATATCTGACTAGTAAGAATCTTAAAACCTATGCATTGATATCTCTCTGTAAGTGAGTCCAGTGGGTGTAAAGCGGCAAAAACACAGCAGTGAAAAGCAGGTAAACCCCATTATAAAAATCAATTACTTTTAAAAACCCGTGAAACAAAGACAGTGAAAGAGAGAGAAATTCTTACAAAATTCGTTCAGGGGCTGTGATGCCACCCGGATTGACCATATCTAGACCCACAGTTGATTGAGACATACGGGTGGACACTCTTGGGGCTGAGAGGTTTGGTGAGGTTGGGTGAGCAAACGCAGACCCTTTAAAGTAATACTGCGTGGTACCCATCCCATGGGTCCCAAATCTCCAGGTTCAAGGGCATCTTCCTACATCGAAAGCATGCATGAGAAACCCAGAAGATGGTACACCGTGTGATCCGGAAAGGTTTTCAAAACGCACCTCATTTCTCATCTCCTTGTGCTCGGGTTTGCCATTCCAGCCGCTTTACTAGCAATCTCCCTCCTTGGAGAATCAGCACCTTTAACCTCCTGTTCCGTACAGGTTGCAATTTGTCCTGAGGATGAACGGGAAGAGGGGGAACCAATGAGAGACTAGCTCTAGGTGTTGGGACAGGCACAGGTCACTCTATTTTCCCATCAGGAAGAAGAATTAACCACAGGCTCAGCCTGCCGCCCGGGACCAGAATAGGGCCTGAAGCAATCCTGCGCTTTTGCGGCCAGCTCCCAAGAAAGCGAGTTGAAAAATGGAGCTCAGGGGCACTGCAATTCACAAACCTGCAGACTTATAAATGATGACTCTCGTCCACAAATATATTGAGGGAAGGCAACGAAGAGGATTGGAAAGCAAGGCAGAATTGCAGGAAACAGATTTCAGGAGGGAGATTCGAATCGCCTTTAAAGCACAGGAAAAGCGGCAAAACCTCGACAATGATGCCCTTGGCCGAAAAGGGCGTATGCGTTTTTTCCTGAATATATTCAGGAAAAAACGCATACGCCCTTTTTGGCCAACCAAGCAACCTGGAAAGGCAAATCAGCGCTACAAAGAAGTCTCGCTTCCCATCGGTCAAAAGGGCCATGCTGAATAAAGTGTCAAAACCAGAAATGCAAAACTGGCCATGGAGAAACGGGAGCCTGGCTACGCTGATGGGCGGGATGTAAATTGCCAACAGCCACTCTGGAGAAGTGCACGGTGTGTCCTGAAACATCGAAAAAAATCAGCTTAGGGAGCATAGGGCACTTCCACTCATGGGCGTATAAATTGGGAAAACTAAAAATCAGCAAGACACAGGCACCCCAAAGTTTAGGGCTGCTCTGTTGACAAGAACCTCCACTTCGTTACACCTTAAATATCCCAGGAAAGAGAAAAATGGATAAAGAAGTTGTGGTCCTTATGTACAATGGAATATCACTCAGCCATGAAATCAACGTCATAAGGCTAGTAGCAGCAAGATGAGTGGATTTAGGTAGGACGATTCTAAGTGAAATAAGTCACACAGAAAAAGATACTTATCATAAGATATCACTTATAGAGGGAATATAAAAACCGCTACCCTTGAACTGAATTACAAATCAGAGCAGGGTAACACGTTTAGAAAACACACTATGGCTGCTTAACGGGAAAGGTGAGGTGGGGTGATGCATAAAACAAGGTTTTCAAATTAGCTCAGATACCGTTCCATAAACCCAATAGGTAATAGACAAGACCTACTCCTTGCTCAGTGAATTGGACTCAACACCCCCTATTCACCGCCCAAGAATATATCTGACTAGTAAGAATCTTAAAACCTATGCATTGATATCTCTCTGTAAGTGAGTCCAGTGGGTGTAAAGCGGCAAAAACACAGCAGTGAAAAGCAGGTAAACCCCATTATAAAAATCAATTACTTTTAAAAACCCGTGAAACAAAGACAGTGAAAGAGAGAGAAATTCTTACAAAATTCGTTCAGGGGCTGTGATGCCACCTGGATTGACCATATCTAGACCCACAGTTGATTGAGACATAAGGGTGGACACTCTTGGGGCTGAGAGGTTTGGTGAGGTTGGGTGAGCAAACGCAGACCCTTTAAAGTAATACTGCGTGGTACCCATCCCATGGGTCCCAAATCTCCAGGTTCAAGGGCATCTTCCTACATCGAAAGCATGCATGAGAAACCCAGAAGATGGTACACCGTGCGATCCGGAAAGGTTTTCAAAACGCACCTCATTTCTCATCTCCTTGTGCTCGGGTTTGCCATTCCAGCCGCTTTACTAGCAATCTCCCTCCTTGGAGAATCAGCACCTTTAACCTCCTGTTCCGTACAGGTTGCAATTTGTCCTGAGGATGAACGGGAAGAGGGGGAACCAATGAGAGACTAGCTCTAGGTGTTGGGACAGGCACAGGTCACTCTATTTTCCCATCAGGAAGAAGAATTAACCACAGGCTCAGCCTGCCGCCCGGGACCAGAATAGGGCCTGAAGCAATCCTGCGCTTTTGCGGCCAGCTCCCAAGAAAGCGAGTTGAAAAATGGAGCTCAGGGGCACTGCAATTCACAAACCTGCAGACTTAGAAATGATGACTCTCGTCCACAAATATATTGAGGGAAGGCAACGAAGAGGATTGGAAAGCAAGGCAGAATTGCAGGAAACAGATTTCAGGAGGGAGATTCGAATCGCCTTTAAAGCACAGGAAAAGCGGCAAAACCTCGACAATGATGCCCTTGGCCAAAAAGGGCGTATGCGTGTTTTCCTGAATATATTCAGGAAAAAACGCATACGCCCTTTTTGGCCAACCAAGCAACCTGGAAAGGCAAATCAGCGCTACAAAGAAGTCTCGCTTCCCATCGGTCAAAAGGGCCATGCTGAATAAAGTGTCAAAACCAGAAATGCAAAACAGGCCATGGAGAAACGGGAGCCTGGCTACGCTGATGGGCGGGATGTAAATTGCCAACAGCCACTCTGGAGAAGTGCACGGTGTGTCCTGAAACATCGAAAAAAATCAGCTTAGGGAGCATAGGGCACTTCCACTCATGGGCGTATAAATTGGGAAAACTAAAAATCAGCAAGACACAGGCACCCCAAAGTTTAGGGCTGCTCTGTTGACAAGAACCTCCACTTCGTTACACCTTAAATATCCCAGGAAAGAGAAAAATGGATAAAGAAGTTGTGGTCCTTATGTACAATGGAATATCACTCAGCCATGAAATCAACGTCATAAGGCTAGTAGCAGCAAGATGAGTGGATTTAGGTAGGACGATTCGAAGTGAAATAAGTCACACAGAAAAAGATACTTATCATAAGATATCACTTATAGAGGGAATATAAAAACCGCTACCCTTGAACTGAATTACAAATCAGAGCAGGGTAACACGTTTAGAAAACACACTATGGCTGCTTAACGGGAAAGGTGAGGTGGGGTGATGCATAAAACAAGGGTTTCAAATTAGCTCAGATACCGTTCCATAAACCCAATAGGTAATAGACAAGACCTACTCCTTGCTCAGTGAATTGGACTCAACACCCCCTATTCACCGCCCAAGAATATATCTGTCTAGTAAGAATCTTAAAACCTATGCATTGATATCTCTCTGTAAGTGAGTCCAGTGGGTGTAAAGCGGCAAAAACACAGCAGTGAAAAGCAGGTAAACCCCATTATAAAAATCAATTACTTTTAAAAACCCGTGAAACAAAGACAGTGAAAGAGAGAGAAATTCTTACAAAATTCGTTCAGGGGCTGTGATGCCACCTGGATTGACCATATCTAGACCCACAGTTGATTGAGACATAAGGGTGGACACTCTTGGGGCTGAGAGGTTTGGTGAGGTTGGGTGAGCAAACGCAGACCCTTTAAAGTAATACTGCGTGGTACCCATCCCATGGGTCCCAAATCTCCAGGTTCAAGGGCATCTTCCTACATCGAAAGCATGCATGAGAAACCCAGAAGATGGTACACCGTGCGATCCGGAAAGGTTTTCAAAACGCACCTCATTTCTCATCTCCTTGTGCTCGGGTTTGCCATTCCAGCCGCTTTACTAGCAATCTCCCTCCTTGGAGAATCAGCACCTTTAACCTCCTGTTCCGTACAGGTTGCAATTTGTCCTGAGGATGAACGGGAAGAGGGGGAACCAATGAGAGACTAGCTCTAGGTGTTGGGACAGGCACAGGTCACTCTATTTTCCCATCAGGAAGAAGAATTAACCACAGGCTCAGCCTGCCGCCCGGGACCAGAATAGGGCCTGAAGCAATCCTGCGCTTTTGCGGCCAGCTCCCAAGAAAGCGAGTTGACAAATGGAGCTCAGGGGCACTGCAATTCACAAACCTGCAGACTTAGAAATGATGACTCTCGTCCACAAATATATTGAGGGAAGGCAACGAAGAGGATTGGAAAGCAAGGCAGAATTGCAGGAAACAGATTTCAGGAGGGAGATTCGAATCGCCTTTAAAGCACAGGAAAAGCGGCAAAACCTCGACAATGATGCCCTTGGCCAAAAAGGGCGTATGCGTGTCTTCCTGAATATATTCAGGAAAAAACGCATACGCCCTTTTTGGCCAACCAAGCAACCTGGAAAGGCAAATCAGCGCTACAAAGAAGTCTCGCTTCCCATCGGTCAAAAGGGCCATGCTGAATAAAGTGTCAAAACCAGAAATGCAAAACAGGCCATGGAGAAACGGGAGCCTGGCTACGATGATGGGCGGGATGTAAATTGCCAACAGCCACTCTGGAGAAGTGCACGGTGTGTCCTGAAACATCGAAAAAAATCAGCTTAGGGAGCATAGGGCACTTCCACTCATGGGCGTATAAATTGGGAAAACTAAAAATCAGCAAGACACAGGCACCCCAAAGTTTAGGGCTGCTCTGTTGACAAGAACCTCCACTTCGTTACACCTTAAATATCCCAGGAAAGAGAAAAATGGATAAAGAAGTTGTGGTCCTTATGTACAATGGAATATCACTCAGCCATGAAATCAACGTCATAAGGCTAGTAGCAGCAAGATGAGTGGATTTAGGTAGGACGATTCTAAGTGAAATAAGTCACACAGAAAAAGATACTTATCATAAGATATCACTTATAGAGGGAATATAAAAACCGCTACCCTTGAACTGAATTACAAATCAGAGCAGGGTAACACGTTTAGAAAACACACTATGGCTGCTTAACGGGAAAGGTGAGGTGGGGTGATGCATAAAACAAGGGTTTCAAATTAGCTCAGATACCGTTCCATAAACCCAATAGGTAATAGACAAGACCTACTCCTTGCTCAGTGAATTGGACTCAACACCCCCTATTCACCGCCCAAGAATATATCTGACTAGTAAGAATCTTAAAACCTATGCATTGATATCTCTCTGTAAGTGAGTCCAGTGGGTGTAAAGCGGCAAAAACACAGCAGTGAAAGGCAGGTAAACCCCATTATAAAAATCAATTACTTTTAAAAACCCGTGAAACAAAGACAGTGAAAGAGAGAGAAATTCTTACAAAATTCGTTCAGGGGCTGTGATGCCACCTGGATTGACCATATCTAGACCCACAGTTGATTGAGACATAAGGGTGGACACTCTTGGGGCTGAGAGGTTTGGTGAGGTTGGGTGAGCAAACGCAGACCCTTTAAAGTAATACTGCGTGGTACCCATCCCATGGGTCCCAAATCTCCAGGTTCAAGGGCATCTTCCTACATCGAAAGCATGCATGAGAAACCCAGAAGATGGTACACCGTGCGATCCGGAAAGGTTTTCAAAACGCACCTCATTTCTCATCTCCTTGTGCTCGGGTTTGCCATTCCAGCCGCTTTACTAGCAATCTCCCTCCTTGGAGAATCAGCACCTTTAACCTCCTGTTCCGTACAGGTTGCAATTTGTCCTGAGGATGAACGGGAAGAGGGGGAACCAATGAGAGACTAGCTCTAGGTGTTGGGACAGGCACAGGTCACTCTATTTTCCCATCAGGAAGAAGAATTAACCACAGGCTCAGCCTGCCGCCCGGGACCAGAATAGGGCCTGAAGCAATCCTGCGCTTTTGCGGCCAGCTCCCAAGAAAGCGAGTTGAAAAATGGAGCTCAGGGGCACTGCAATTCACAAACCTGCAGACTTATAAATGATGACTCTCGTCCACAAATATATTGAGGGAAGGCAACGAAGAGGATTGGAAAGCAAGGCAGAATTGCAGGAAACAGATTTCAGGAGGGAGATTCGAATCGCCTTTAAAGCACAGGAAAAGCGGCAAAACCTCGACAATGATGCCCTTGGCCAAAAAGGGCGTATGCGTGTTTTCCTGAATATATTCAGGAAAAAACGCATACGCCCTTTTTGGCCAACCAAGCAACCTGGAAAGGCAAATCAGCGCTACAAAGAAGTCTCGCTTCCCATCGGTCAAAAGGGCCATGCTGAATAAAGTGTCAAAACCAGAAATGCAAAACAGGCCATGGAGAAACGGGAGCCTGGCTACGCTGATGGGCGGGATGTAAATTGCCAACAGCCACTCTGGAGAAGTGCACGGTGTGTCCTGAAACATCGAAAAAAATCAGCTTAGGGAGCATAGGGCACTTCCACTCATGGGCGTATAAATTGGGAAAACTAAAAATCAGCAAGACACAGGCACCCCAAAGTTTAGGGCTGCTCTGTTGACAAGAACCTCCACTTCGTTACACCTTAAATATCCCAGGAAAGAGAAAAATGGATAAAGAAGTTGTGGTCCTTATGTACAATGGAATATCACTCAGCCATGAAATCAACGTCATAAGGCTAGTAGCAGCAAGATGAGTGGATTTAGGTAGGACGATTCGAAGTGAAATAAGTCACACAGAAAAAGATACTTATCATAAGATATCACTTATAGAGGGAATATAAAAACCGCTACCCTTGAACTGAATTACAAATCAGAGCAGGGTCACACGTTTAGAAAACACACTATGGCTGCTTAACGGGAAAGGTGAGGTGGGGTGATGCATAAAACAAGGGTTTCAAATTAGCTCAGATACCGTTCCATAAACCCAATAGGTAATAGACAAGACCTACTCCTTGCTCAGTGAATTGGACTCAACACCCCCTATTCACCGCCCAAGAATATATCTGTCTAGTAAGAATCTTAAAACCTATGCATTGATATCTCTCTGTAAGTGAGTCCAGTGGGTGTAAAGCGGCAAAAACACAGCAGTGAAAAGCAGGTAAACCCCATTATAAAAATCAATTACTTTTAAAAACCCGTGAAACAAAGACAGTGAAAGAGAGAGAAATTCTTACAAAATTCGTTCAGGGGCTGTGATGCCACCTGGATTGACCATATCTAGACCCACAGTTGATTGAGACATAAGGGTGGACACTCTTGGGGCTGAGAGGTTTGGTGAGGTTGGGTGAGCAAACGCAGACCCTTTAAAGTAATACTGCGTGGTACCCATCCCATGGGTCCCAAATCTCCAGGTTCAAGGGCATCTTCCTACATCGAAAGCATGCATGAGAAACCCAGAAGATGGTACACCGTGCGATACGGAAAGGTTTTCAAAACGCACCTCATTTCTCATCTCCTTGTGCTCGGGTTTGCCATTCCAGCCGCTTTACTAGCAATCTCCCTCCTTGGAGAATCAGCACCTTTAACCTCCTGTTCCGTACAGGTTGCAATTTGTCCTGAGGATGAACGGGAAGAGGGGGAACCAATGAGAGACTAGCTCTAGGTGTTGGGACAGGCACAGGTCACTCTATTTTCCCATCAGGAAGAAGAATTAACCACAGGCTCAGCCTGCCGCCCGGGACCAGAATAGGGCCTGAAGCAATCCTGCGCTTTTGCGGCCAGCTCCCAAGAAAGCGAGTTGAAAAATGGAGCTCAGGGGCACTGCAATTCACAAACCTGCAGACTTATAAATGATGACTCTCGTCCACAAATATATTGAGGGAAGGCAACGAAGAGGATTGGAAAGCAAGGCAGAATTGCAGGAAACAGATTTCAGGAGGGAGATTCGAATCGCTTTTAAAGCACAGGAAAAGCGGCAAAACCTCGACAATGATGCCCTTGGCCAAAAAGGGCGTATGCGTTTTTTCCTGAATATATTCAGGAAAAAACGCATACGCCCTTTTTGGCCAACCAAGCAACCTGGAAAGGCAAATCAGCGCTACAAAGAAGTCTCGCTTCCCATCGGTCAAAAGGGCCATGCTGAATAAAGTGTCAAAACCAGAAATGCAAAACAGGCCATGGAGAAACGGGAGCCTGGCTACGCTGATGGGCGGGATGTAAATTGCCAACAGCCACTCTGGAGAAGTGCACGGTGTGTCCTGAAACATCGAAAAAAATTCAGCTTAGGGAGCATAGGGCACTTCCACTCATGGGCGTATAAATTGGGAAACTAAAAGTCAGCAAGACACAGGCACCCCAAAGTTTAGGGCTGCTCTGTTGACAAGAACCTCCACTTCGTTACACCTTAAATATCCCAGGAAAGAGAAAAATGGATAAAGAAGTTGTGGTCCTTATGTACAATGGAATATCACTCAGCCATGAAATCAACGTCATAAGGCTAGTAGCAGCAAGATGAGTGGATTTAGGTAGGACGATTCGAAGTGAAATAAGTCACACAGAAAAAGATACTTATCATAAGATATCACTTATAGAGGGAATATAAAAACCGCTACCCTTGAACTGAATTACAAATCAGAGCAGGGTAACACGTTTAGAAAACACACTATGGCTGCTTAACGGGAAAGGTGAGGTGGGGTGATGCATAAAACAAGGGTTTCAAATTAGCTCAGATACCGTTCCATAAACCCAATAGGTAATAGACAAGACCTACTCCTTGCTCAGTGAATTGGACTCAACACCCCCTATTCACCGCCCAAGAATATATCTGACTAGTAAGAATCTTAAAACCTATGCATTGATATCTCTCTGTAAGTGAGTCCAGTGGGTGTAAAGCGGCAAAAACACAGCAGTGAAAAGCAGGTAAACCCCATTATAAAAATCAATTACTTTTAAAAACCCGTGAAACAAAGACAGTGAAAGAGAGAGAAATTCTTACAAAATTCGTTCAGGGGCTGTGATGCCACCTGGATTGACCATATCTAGACCCACAGTTGATTGAGACATAAGGGTGGACACTCTTGGGGCTGAGAGGTTTGGTGAGGTTGGGTGAGCAAACGCAGACCCTTTAAAGTAATACTGCGTGGTACCCATCCCATGGGTCCCAAATATCCAGGTTCAAGGGCATCTTCCTACATCGAAAGCATGCATGAGAAACCCAGAAGATGGTACACCGTGCGATCCGGAAAGGTTTTCAAAACGCACCTCATTTCTCATCTCCTTGTGCTCGGGTTTGCCATTCCAGCCGCTTTACTAGCAATCTCCCTCCTTGGAGAATCAGCACCTTTAACCTCCTGTTCCGTACAGGTTGCAATTTGTCCTGAGGATGAACGGGAAGAGGGGGAACCAATGAGAGACTAGCTCTAGGTGTTGGGACAGGCACAGGTCACTCTATTTTCCCATCAGGAAGAAGAATTAACCACAGGCTCAGCCTGCCGCCCGGGACCAGAATAGGGCCTGAAGCAATCCTGCGCTTTTGCGGCCAGCTCCCAAGAAAGCGAGTTGAAAAATGGAGCTCAGGGGCACTGCAATTCACAAACCTGCAGACTTATAAATGATGACTCTCGTCCACAAATATATTGAGGGAAGGCAACGAAGAGGATTGGAAAGCAAGGCAGAATTGCAGGAAACAGATTTCAGGAGGGAGATTCGAATCGCCTTTAAAGCACAGGAAAAGCGGCAAAACCTCGACAATGATGCCCTTGGCCAAAAAGGGCGTATGCGTGTTTTCCTGAATATATTCAGGAAAAAACGCATACGCCCTTTTTGGCCAACCAAGCAACCTGGAAAGGCAAATCAGCGCTACAAAGAAGTCTCGCTTCCCATCGGTCAAAAGGGCCATGCTGAATAAAGTGTCAAAACCAGAAATGCAAAACAGGCCATGGAGAAACGGGAGCCTGGCTACGCTGATGGGCGGGATGTAAATTGCCAACAGCCACTCTGGAGAAGTGCACGGTGTGTCCTGAAACATCGAAAAAAATCAGCTTAGGGAGCATAGGGCACTTCCACTCATGGGCGTATAAATTGGGAAAACTAAAAATCAGCAAGACACAGGCACCCCAAAGTTTAGGGCTGCTCTGTTGACAAGAACCTCCACTTCGTTACACCTTAAATATCCCAGGAAAGAGAAAAATGGATAAAGAAGTTGTGGTCCTTATGTACAATGGAATATCACTCAGCCATGAAATCAACGTCATAAGGCTAGTAGCAGCAAGATGAGTGGATTTAGGTAGGACGATTCGAAGTGAAATAAGTCACACAGAAAAAGATACTTATCATAAGATATCACTTATAGAGGGAATATAAAAACCGCTACCCTTGAACTGAATTACAAATCAGAGCAGGGTAACACGTTTAGAAAACACACTATGGCTGCTTAACGGGAAAGGTGAGGTGGGGTGATGCATAAAACAAGGGTTTCAAATTAGCTCAGATACCGTTCCATAAACCCAATAGGTAATAGACAAGACCTACTCCTTGCTCAGTGAATTGGACTCAACACCCCCTATTCACCGCCCAAGAATATATCTGACTAGTAAGAATCTTAAAACCTATGCATTGATATCTCTCTGTAAGTGAGTCCAGTGGGTGTAAAGCGGCAAAAACACAGCAGTGAAAAGCAGGTAAACCCCATTATAAAAATCAATTACTTTTAAAAACCCGTGAAACAAAGACAGTGAAAGAGAGAGAAATTCTTACAAAATTCGTTCAGGGGCTGTGATGCCACCTGGATTGACCATATCTAGACCCACAGTTGATTGAGACATAAGGGTGGACACTCTTGGGGCTGAGAGGTTTGGTGAGGTTGGGTGAGCAAACGCAGACCCTTTAAAGTAATACTGCGTGGTACCCATCCCATGGGTCCCAAATATCCAGGTTCAAGGGCATCTTCCTACATCGAAAGCATGCATGAGAAACCCAGAAGATGGTACACCGTGCGATCCGGAAAGGTTTTCAAAACGCACCTCATTTCTCATCTCCTTGTGCTCGGGTTTGCCATTCCAGCCGCTTTACTAGCAATCTCCCTCCTTGGAGAATCAGCACCTTTAACCTCCTGTTCCGTACAGGTTGCAATTTGTCCTGAGGATGAACGGGAAGAGGGGGAACCAATGAGAGACTAGCTCTACGTGTTGGGACAGGCACAGGTCACTCTATTTTCCCATCAGGAAGAAGAATTAACCACAGGCTCAGCCTGCCGCCCGGGACCAGAATAGGGCCTGAAGCAATCCTGCGCTTTTGCGGCCAGCTCCCAAGAAAGCGAGTTGAAAAATGGAGCTCAGGGGCACTGCAATTCACAAACCTGCAGACTTATAAATGATGACTCTCGTCCACAAATATATTGAGGGAAGGCAACGAAGAGGATTGGAAAGCAAGGCAGAATTGCAGGAAACAGATTTCAGGAGGGAGATTCGAATCGCCTTTAAAGCACAGGAAAAGCGGCAAAACCTCGACAATGATGCCCTTGGCCAAAAAGGGCGTATGCGTTTTTTCCTGAATATATTCAGGAAAAAACGCATACGCCCTTTTTGGCCAACCAAGCAACCTGGAAAGGCAAATCAGCGCTACAAAGAAGTCTCGCTTCCCATCGGTCAAAAGGGCCATGCTGAATAAAGTGTCAAAACCAGAAATGCAAAACAGGCCATGGAGAAACGGGAGCCTGGCTACGCTGATGGGCGGGATGTAAATTGCCAACAGCCACTCTGGAGAAGTGCACGGTGTGTCCTGAAACATCGAAAAAAATCAGCTTAGGGAGCATAGGGCACTTCCACTCATGGGCGTATAAATTGGGAAAACTAAAAATCAGCAAGACACAGGCACCCCAAAGTTTAGGGCTGCTCTGTTGACAAGAACCTCCACTTCGTTACACCTTAAATATCCCAGGAAAGAGAAAAATGGATAAAGAAGTTGTGGTCCTTATGTACAATGGAATATCACTCAGCCATGAAATCAACATCATAAGGCTAGTAGCAGCAAGATGAGTGGATTTAGGTAGGACGATTCTAAGTGAAATAAGTCACACAGAAAAAGATACTTATCATAAGATATCACTTATAGAGGGAATATAAAAACCGCTACCCTTGAACTGAATTACAAATCAGAGCAGGGTAACACGTTTAGAAAACACACTATGGCTGCTTAACGGGAAAGGTGAGGTGGGGTGATGCATAAAACAAGGGTTTCAAATTAGCTCAGATACCGTTCCATAAACCCAATAGGTAATAGACAAGACCTACTCCTTGCTCAGTGAATTGGACACAACACCCCCTATTCACCGCCCAAGAATATATCTGACTAGTAAGAATCTTAAAACCTATGCATTGATATCTCTCTGTAAGTGAGTCCAGTGGGTGTAAAGCGGCAAAAACACAGCAGTGAAAGGCAGGTAAACCCCATTATAAAAATCAATTACTTTTAAAAACCCGTGAAACAAAGACAGTGAAAGAGAGAGAAATTCTTACAAAATTCGTTCAGGGGCTGTGATGCCACCTGGATTGACCATATCTAGACCCACAGTTGATTGAGACATAAGGGTGGACACTCTTGGGGCTGAGAGGTTTGGTGAGGTTGGGTGAGCAAACGCAGACCCTTTAAAGTAATACTGCGTGGTACCCATCCCATGGGTCCCAAATCTCCAGGTTCAAGGGCATCTTCCTACATCGAAAGCATGCATGAGAAACCCAGAAGATGGTACACCGTGTGATCCGGAAAGGTTTTCAAAACGCACCTCATTTCTCATCTCCTTGTGCTCGGGTTTGCCATTCCAGGCGCTTTACTAGCAATCTCCCTCCTTGGAGAATCAGCACCTTTAACCTCCTGTTCCGTACAGGTTGCAATTTGTCCTGAGGATGAAGGGGAAGAGGGGGAACCAATGAGAGACTAGCTCTAGGTGTTGGGACAGGCACAGGTCACTCTATTTTCCCATCAGGAAGAAGAATTAACCACAGGCTCAGCCTGCCGCCCGGGACCAGAATAGGGCCGGAAGCAATCCTGCGCTTTTGCGGCCAGCTCCCAAGAAAGCGAGTTGAAAAATGGAGCTCAGGGGCACTGCAATTCACAAACCTGCAGACTTAGAAATGATGACTCTCGTCCACAAATATATTGAGGGAAGGCAACGAAGAGGATTGGAAAGCAAGGCAGAATTGCAGGAAACAGATTTCAGGAGGGAGATTCGAATCGCCTTTAAAGCACAGGAAAAGCGGCAAAACCTCGACAATGATGCCCTTGGCCAAAAAGGGCGTATGCGTGTTTTCCTGAATATATTCAGGAAAAAACGCATACGCCCTTTTTGGCCAACCAAGCAACCTGGAAAGGCAAATCAGCGCTACAAAGAAGTCTCGCTTCCCATCGGTCAAAAGGGCCATGCTGAATAAAGTGTCAAAACCAGAAATGCAAAACAGGCCATGGAGAAACGGGAGCCTGGCTACGCTGATGGGCGGGATGTAAATTGCCAACAGCCACTCTGGAGAAGTGCACGGTGTGTCCTGAAACATCGAAAAAAATCAGCTTAGGGAGCATAGGGCACTTCCACTCATGGGCGTATAAATTGGGAAAACTAAAAATCAGCAAGACACAGGCACCCCAAAGTTTAGGGCTGCTCTGTTGACAAGAACCTCCACTTCGTTACACCTTAAATATCCCAGGAAAGAGAAAAATGGATAAAGAAGTTGTGGTCCTTATGTACAATGGAATATCACTCAGCCATGAAATCAACGTCATAAGGCTAGTAGCAGCAAGATGAGTGGATTTAGGTAGGACGATTCGAAGTGAAATAAGTCACACAGAAAAAGATACTTATCATAAGATATCACTTATAGAGGGAATATAAAAACCGCTACCCTTGAACTGAATTACAAATCAGAGCAGGGTAACACGTTTAGAAAACACACTATGGCTGCTTAACGGGAAAGGTGAGGTGGGGTGATGCATAAAACAAGGGTTTCAAATTAGCTCAGATACCGTTCCATAAACCCAATAGGTAATAGACAAGACCTACTCCTTGCTCAGTGAATTGGACTCAACACCCCCTATTCACCGCCCAAGAATATATCTGTCTAGTAAGAATCTTAAAACCTATGCATTGATATCTCTCTGTAAGTGAGTCCAGTGGGTGTAAAGCGGCAAAAACACAGCAGTGAAAAGCAGGTAAACCCCATTATAAAAATCAATTACTTTTAAAAACCCGTGAAACAAAGACAGTGAAAGAGAGAGAAATTCTTACAAAATTCGTTCAGGGGCTGTGATGCCACCTGGATTGACCATATCTAGACCCACAGTTGATTGAGACATAAGGGTGGACACTCTTGGGGCTGAGAGGTTTGGTGAGGTTGGGTGAGCAAACGCAGACCCTTTAAAGTAATACTGCGTGGTACCCATCCCATGGGTCCCAAATCTCCAGGTTCAAGGGCATCTTCCTACATCGAAAGCATGCATGAGAAACCCAGAAGATGGTACACCGTGCGATCCGGAAAGGTTTTCAAAACGCACCTCATTTCTCATCTCCTTGTGCTCGGGTTTGCCATTCCAGCCGCTTTACTAGCAATCTCCCTCCTTGGAGAATCAGCACCTTTAACCTCCTGTTCCGTACAGGTTGCAATTTGTCCTGAGGATGAACGGGAAGAGGGGGAACCAATGAGAGACTAGCTCTAGGTGTTGGGACAGGCACAGGTCACTCTATTTTCCCATCAGGAAGAAGAATTAACCACAGGCTCAGCCTGCCGCCCGGGACCAGAATAGGGCCTGAAGCAATCCTGCGCTTTTGCGGCCAGCTCCCAAGAAAGCGAGTTGACAAATGGAGCTCAGGGGCACTGCAATTCACAAACCTGCAGACTTAGAAATGATGACTCTCGTCCACAAATATATTGAGGGAAGGCAACGAAGAGGATTGGAAAGCAAGGCAGAATTGCAGGAAACAGATTTCAGGAGGGAGATTCGAATCGCCTTTAAAGCACAGGAAAAGCGGCAAAACCTCGACAATGATGCCCTTGGCCAAAAAGGGCGTATGCGTGTCTTCCTGAATATATTCAGGAAAAAACGCATACGCCCTTTTTGGCCAACCAAGCAACCTGGAAAGGCAAATCAGCGCTACAAAGAAGTCTCGCTTCCCATCGGTCAAAAGGGCCATGCTGAATAAAGTGTCAAAACCAGAAATGCAAAACAGGCCATGGAGAAACGGGAGCCTGGCTACGATGATGGGCGGGATGTAAATTGCCAACAGCCACTCTGGAGAAGTGCACGGTGTGTCCTGAAACATCGAAAAAAATCAGCTTAGGGAGCATAGGGCACTTCCACTCATGGGCGTATAAATTGGGAAAACTAAAAATCAGCAAGACACAGGCACCCCAAAGTTTAGGGCTGCTCTGTTGACAAGAACCTCCACTTCGTTACACCTTAAATATCCCAGGAAAGAGAAAAATGGATAAAGAAGTTGTGGTCCTTATGTACAATGGAATATCACTCAGCCATGAAATCAACGTCATAAGGCTAGTAGCAGCAAGATGAGTGGATTTAGGTAGGACGATTCTAAGTGAAATAAGTCACACAGAAAAAGATACTTATCATAAGATATCACTTATAGAGGGAATATAAAAACCGCTACCCTTGAACTGAATTACAAATCAGAGCAGGGTAACACGTTTAGAAAACACACTATGGCTGCTTAACGGGAAAGGTGAGGTGGGGTGATGCATAAAACAAGGGTTTCAAATTAGCTCAGATACCGTTCCATAAACCCAATAGGTAATAGACAAGACCTACTCCTTGCTCAGTGAATTGGACTCAACACCCCCTATTCACCGCCCAAGAATATATCTGACTAGTAAGAATCTTAAAACCTATGCATTGATATCTCTCTGTAAGTGAGTCCAGTGGGTGTAAAGCGGCAAAAACACAGCAGTGAAAGGCAGGTAAACCCCATTATAAAAATCAATTACTTTTAAAAACCCGTGAAACAAAGACAGTGAAAGAGAGAGAAATTCTTACAAAATTCGTTCAGGGGCTGTGATGCCACCTGGATTGACCATATCTAGACCCACAGTTGATTGAGACATAAGGGTGGACACTCTTGGGGCTGAGAGGTTTGGTGAGGTTGGGTGAGCAAACGCAGACCCTTTAAAGTAATACTGCGTGGTACCCATCCCATGGGTCCCAAATCTCCAGGTTCAAGGGCATCTTCCTACATCGAAAGCATGCATGAGAAACCCAGAAGATGGTACACCGTGCGATCCGGAAAGGTTTTCAAAACGCACCTCATTTCTCATCTCCTTGTGCTCGGGTTTGCCATTCCAGCCGCTTTACTAGCAATCTCCCTCCTTGGAGAATCAGCACCTTTAACCTCCTGTTCCGTACAGGTTGCAATTTGTCCTGAGGATGAACGGGAAGAGGGGGAACCAATGAGAGACTAGCTCTAGGTGTTGGGACAGGCACAGGTCACTCTATTTTCCCATCAGGAAGAAGAATTAACCACAGGCTCAGCCTGCCGCCCGGGACCAGAATAGGGCCTGAAGCAATCCTGCGCTTTTGCGGCCAGCTCCCAAGAAAGCGAGTTGAAAAATGGAGCTCAGGGGCACTGCAATTCACAAACCTGCAGACTTATAAATGATGACTCTCGTCCACAAATATATTGAGGGAAGGCAACGAAGAGGATTGGAAAGCAAGGCAGAATTGCAGGAAACAGATTTCAGGAGGGAGATTCGAATCGCCTTTAAAGCACAGGAAAAGCGGCAAAACCTCGACAATGATGCCCTTGGCCAAAAAGGGCGTATGCGTGTTTTCCTGAATATATTCAGGAAAAAACGCATACGCCCTTTTTGGCCAACCAAGCAACCTGGAAAGGCAAATCAGCGCTACAAAGAAGTCTCGCTTCCCATCGGTCAAAAGGGCCATGCTGAATAAAGTGTCAAAACCAGAAATGCAAAACAGGCCATGGAGAAACGGGAGCCTGGCTACGCTGATGGGCGGGATGTAAATTGCCAACAGCCACTCTGGAGAAGTGCACGGTGTGTCCTGAAACATCGAAAAAAATCAGCTTAGGGAGCATAGGGCACTTCCACTCATGGGCGTATAAATTGGGAAAACTAAAAATCAGCAAGACACAGGCACCCCAAAGTTTAGGGCTGCTCTGTTGACAAGAACCTCCACTTCGTTACACCTTAAATATCCCAGGAAAGAGAAAAATGGATAAAGAAGTTGTGGTCCTTATGTACAATGGAATATCACTCAGCCATGAAATCAACGTCATAAGGCTAGTAGCAGCAAGATGAGTGGATTTAGGTAGGACGATTCGAAGTGAAATAAGTCACACAGAAAAAGATACTTATCATAAGATATCACTTATAGAGGGAATATAAAAACCGCTACCCTTGAACTGAATTACAAATCAGAGCAGGGTCACACGTTTAGAAAACACACTATGGCTGCTTAACGGGAAAGGTGAGGTGGGGTGATGCATAAAACAAGGGTTTCAAATTAGCTCAGATACCGTTCCATAAACCCAATAGGTAATAGACAAGACCTACTCCTTGCTCAGTGAATTGGACTCAACACCCCCTATTCACCGCCCAAGAATATATCTGTCTAGTAAGAATCTTAAAACCTATGCATTGATATCTCTCTGTAAGTGAGTCCAGTGGGTGTAAAGCGGCAAAAACACAGCAGTGAAAAGCAGGTAAACCCCATTATAAAAATCAATTACTTTTAAAAACCCGTGAAACAAAGACAGTGAAAGAGAGAGAAATTCTTACAAAATTCGTTCAGGGGCTGTGATGCCACCTGGATTGACCATATCTAGACCCACAGTTGATTGAGACATAAGGGTGGACACTCTTGGGGCTGAGAGGTTTGGTGAGGTTGGGTGAGCAAACGCAGACCCTTTAAAGTAATACTGCGTGGTACCCATCCCATGGGTCCCAAATCTCCAGGTTCAAGGGCATCTTCCTACATCGAAAGCATGCATGAGAAACCCAGAAGATGGTACACCGTGCGATACGGAAAGGTTTTCAAAACGCACCTCATTTCTCATCTCCTTGTGCTCGGGTTTGCCATTCCAGCCGCTTTACTAGCAATCTCCCTCCTTGGAGAATCAGCACCTTTAACCTCCTGTTCCGTACAGGTTGCAATTTGTCCTGAGGATGAACGGGAAGAGGGGGAACCAATGAGAGACTAGCTCTAGGTGTTGGGACAGGCACAGGTCACTCTATTTTCCCATCAGGAAGAAGAATTAACCACAGGCTCAGCCTGCCGCCCGGGACCAGAATAGGGCCTGAAGCAATCCTGCGCTTTTGCGGCCAGCTCCCAAGAAAGCGAGTTGAAAAATGGAGCTCAGGGGCACTGCAATTCACAAACCTGCAGACTTATAAATGATGACTCTCGTCCACAAATATATTGAGGGAAGGCAACGAAGAGGATTGGAAAGCAAGGCAGAATTGCAGGAAACAGATTTCAGGAGGGAGATTCGAATCGCTTTTAAAGCACAGGAAAAGCGGCAAAACCTCGACAATGATGCCCTTGGCCAAAAAGGGCGTATGCGTTTTTTCCTGAATATATTCAGGAAAAAACGCATACGCCCTTTTTGGCCAACCAAGCAACCTGGAAAGGCAAATCAGCGCTACAAAGAAGTCTCGCTTCCCATCGGTCAAAAGGGCCATGCTGAATAAAGTGTCAAAACCAGAAATGCAAAACAGGCCATGGAGAAACGGGAGCCTGGCTACGCTGATGGGCGGGATGTAAATTGCCAACAGCCACTCTGGAGAAGTGCACGGTGTGTCCTGAAACATCGAAAAAAATCAGCTTAGGGAGCATAGGGCACTTCCACTCATGGGCGTATAAATTGGGAAAACTAAAAATCAGCAAGACACAGGCACCCCAAAGTTTAGGGCTGCTATGTTGACAAGAACCTCCACTTCGTTACACCTTAAATATCCCAGGAAAGAGAAAAATGGATAAAGAAGTTGTGGTCCTTATGTACAATGGAATATCACTCAGCCATGAAATCAACGTCATAAGGCTAGTAGCAGCAAGATGAGTGGATTTAGGTAGGACGATTCGAAGTGAAATAAGTCACACAGAAAAAGATACTTATCATAAGATATCACTTATAGAGGGAATATAAAAACCGCTACCCTTGAACTGAATTACAAATCAGAGCAGGGTAACACGTTTAGAAAACACACTATGGCTGCTTAACGGGAAAGGTGAGGTGGGGTGATGCATAAAACAAGGGTTTCAAATTAGCTCAGATACCGTTCCATAAACCCAATAGGTAATAGACAAGACCTACTCCTTGCTCAGTGAATTGGACTCAACACCCCCTATTCACCGCCCAAGAATATATCTGACTAGTAAGAATCTTAAAACCTATGCATTGATATCTCTCTGTAAGTGAGTCCAGTGGGTGTAAAGCGGCAAAAACACAGCAGTGAAAAGCAGGTAAACCCCATTATAAAAATCAATTACTTTTAAAAACCCGTGAAACAAAGACAGTGAAAGAGAGAGAAATTCTTACAAAATTCGTTCAGGGGCTGTGATGCCACCTGGATTGACCATATCTAGACCCACAGTTGATTGAGACATAAGGGTGGACACTCTTGGGGCTGAGAGGTTTGGTGAGGTTGGGTGAGCAAACGCAGACCCTTTAAAGTAATACTGCGTGGTACCCATCCCATGGGTCCCAAATATCCAGGTTCAAGGGCATCTTCCTACATCGAAAGCATGCATGAGAAACCCAGAAGATGGTACACCGTGCGATCCGGAAAGGTTTTCAAAACGCACCTCATTTCTCATCTCCTTGTGCTCGGGTTTGCCATTCCAGCCGCTTTACTAGCAATCTCCCTCCTTGGAGAATCAGCACCTTTAACCTCCTGTTCCGTACAGGTTGCAATTTGTCCTGAGGATGAACGGGAAGAGGGGGAACCAATGAGAGACTAGCTCTAGGTGTTGGGACAGGCACAGGTCACTCTATTTTCCCATCAGGAAGAAGAATTAACCACAGGCTCAGCCTGCCGCCCGGGACCAGAATAGGGCCTGAAGCAATCCTGCGCTTTTGCGGCCAGCTCCCAAGAAAGCGAGTTGAAAAATGGAGCTCAGGGGCACTGCAATTCACAAACCTGCAGACTTATAAATGATGACTCTCGTCCACAAATATATTGAGGGAAGGCAACGAAGAGGATTGGAAAGCAAGGCAGAATTGCAGGAAACAGATTTCAGGAGGGAGATTCGAATCGCCTTTAAAGCACAGGAAAAGCGGCAAAACCTCGACAATGATGCCCTTGGCCAAAAAGGGCGTATGCGTGTTTTCCTGAATATATTCAGGAAAAAACGCATACGCCCTTTTTGGCCAACCAAGCAACCTGGAAAGGCAAATCAGCGCTACAAAGAAGTCTCGCTTCCCATCGGTCAAAAGGGCCATGCTGAATAAAGTGTCAAAACCAGAAATGCAAAACAGGCCATGGAGAAACGGGAGCCTGGCTACGCTGATGGGCGGGATGTAAATTGCCAACAGCCACTCTGGAGAAGTGCACGGTGTGTCCTGAAACATCGAAAAAAATCAGCTTAGGGAGCATAGGGCACTTCCACTCATGGGCGTATAAATTGGGAAAACTAAAAATCAGCAAGACACAGGCACCCCAAAGTTTAGGGCTGCTCTGTTGACAAGAACCTCCACTTCGTTACACCTTAAATATCCCAGGAAAGAGAAAAATGGATAAAGAAGTTGTGGTCCTTATGTACAATGGAATATCACTCAGCCATGAAATCAACGTCATAAGGCTAGTAGCAGCAAGATGAGTGGATTTAGGTAGGACGATTCGAAGTGAAATAAGTCACACAGAAAAAGATACTTATCATAAGATATCACTTATAGAGGGAATATAAAAACCGCTACCCTTGAACTGAATTACAAATCAGAGCAGGGTAACACGTTTAGAAAACACACTATGGCTGCTTAACGGGAAAGGTGAGGTGGGGTGATGCATAAAACAAGGGTTTCAAATTAGCTCAGATACCGTTCCATAAACCCAATAGGTAATAGACAAGACCTACTCCTTGCTCAGTGAATTGGACTCAACACCCCCTATTCACCGCCCAAGAATATATCTGACTAGTAAGAATCTTAAAACCTATGCATTGATATCTCTCTGTAAGTGAGTCCAGTGGGTGTAAAGCGGCAAAAACACAGCAGTGAAAAGCAGGTAAACCCCATTATAAAAATCAATTACTTTTAAAAACCCGTGAAACAAAGACAGTGAAAGAGAGAGAAATTCTTACAAAATTCGTTCAGGGGCTGTGATGCCACCTGGATTGACCATATCTAGACCCACAGTTGATTGAGACATAAGGGTGGACACTCTTGGGGCTGAGAGGTTTGGTGAGGTTGGGTGAGCAAACGCAGACCCTTTAAAGTAATACTGCGTGGTACCCATCCCATGGGTCCCAAATATCCAGGTTCAAGGGCATCTTCCTACATCGAAAGCATGCATGAGAAACCCAGAAGATGGTACACCGTGCGATCCGGAAAGGTTTTCAAAACGCACCTCATTTCTCATCTCCTTGTGCTCGGGTTTGCCATTCCAGCCGCTTTACTAGCAATCTCCCTCCTTGGAGAATCAGCACCTTTAACCTCCTGTTCCGTACAGGTTGCAATTTGTCCTGAGGATGAACGGGAAGAGGGGGAACCAATGAGAGACTAGCTCTACGTGTTGGGACAGGCACAGGTCACTCTATTTTCCCATCAGGAAGAAGAATTAACCACAGGCTCAGCCTGCCGCCCGGGACCAGAATAGGGCCTGAAGCAATCCTGCGCTTTTGCGGCCAGCTCCCAAGAAAGCGAGTTGAAAAATGGAGCTCAGGGGCACTGCAATTCACAAACCTGCAGACTTATAAATGATGACTCTCGTCCACAAATATATTGAGGGAAGGCAACGAAGAGGATTGGAAAGCAAGGCAGAATTGCAGGAAACAGATTTCAGGAGGGAGATTCGAATCGCCTTTAAAGCACAGGAAAAGCGGCAAAACCTCGACAATGATGCCCTTGGCCAAAAAGGGCGTATGCGTTTTTTCCTGAATATATTCAGGAAAAAACGCATACGCCCTTTTTGGCCAACCAAGCAACCTGGAAAGGCAAATCAGCGCTACAAAGAAGTCTCGCTTCCCATCGGTCAAAAGGGCCATGCTGAATAAAGTGTCAAAACCAGAAATGCAAAACAGGCCATGGAGAAACGGGAGCCTGGCTACGCTGATGGGCGGGATGTAAATTGCCAACAGCCACTCTGGAGAAGTGCACGGTGTGTCCTGAAACATCGAAAAAAATCAGCTTAGGGAGCATAGGGCACTTCCACTCATGGGCGTATAAATTGGGAAAACTAAAAATCAGCAAGACACAGGCACCCCAAAGTTTAGGGCTGCTCTGTTGACAAGAACCTCCACTTCGTTACACCTTAAATATCCCAGGAAAGAGAAAAATGGATAAAGAAGTTGTGGTCCTTATGTACAATGGAATATCACTCAGCCATGAAATCAACATCATAAGGCTAGTAGCAGCAAGATGAGTGGATTTAGGTAGGACGATTCTAAGTGAAATAAGTCACACAGAAAAAGATACTTATCATAAGATATCACTTATAGAGGGAATATAAAAACCGCTACCCTTGAACTGAATTACAAATCAGAGCAGGGTAACACGTTTAGAAAACACACTATGGCTGCTTAACGGGAAAGGTGAGGTGGGGTGATGCATAAAACAAGGGTTTCAAATTAGCTCAGATACCGTTCCATAAACCCAATAGGTAATAGACAAGACCTACTCCTTGCTCAGTGAATTGGACACAACACCCCCTATTCACCGCCCAAGAATATATCTGACTAGTAAGAATCTTAAAACCTATGCATTGATATCTCTCTGTAAGTGAGTCCAGTGGGTGTAAAGCGGCAAAAACACAGCAGTGAAAGGCAGGTAAACCCCATTATAAAAATCAATTACTTTTAAAAACCCGTGAAACAAAGACAGTGAAAGAGAGAGAAATTCTTACAAAATTCGTTCAGGGGCTGTGATGCCACCTGGATTGACCATATCTAGACCCACAGTTGATTGAGACATAAGGGTGGACACTCTTGGGGCTGAGAGGTTTGGTGAGGTTGGGTGAGCAAACGCAGACCCTTTAAAGTAATACTGCGTGGTACCCATCCCATGGGTCCCAAATCTCCAGGTTCAAGGGCATCTTCCTACATCGAAAGCATGCATGAGAAACCCAGAAGATGGTACACCGTGTGATCCGGAAAGGTTTTCAAAACGCACCTCATTTCTCATCTCCTTGTGCTCGGGTTTGCCATTCCAGGCGCTTTACTAGCAATCTCCCTCCTTGGAGAATCAGCACCTTTAACCTCCTGTTCCGTACAGGTTGCAATTTGTCCTGAGGATGAAGGGGAAGAGGGGGAACCAATGAGAGACTAGCTCTAGGTGTTGGGACAGGCACAGGTCACTCTATTTTCCCATCAGGAAGAAGAATTAACCACAGGCTCAGCCTGCCGCCCGGGACCAGAATAGGGCCGGAAGCAATCCTGCGCTTTTGCGGCCAGCTCCCAAGAAAGCGAGTTGAAAAATGGAGCTCAGGGGCACTGCAATTCACAAACCTGCAGACTTAGAAATGATGACTCTCGTCCACAAATATATTGAGGGAAGGCAACGAAGAGGATTGGAAAGCAAGGCAGAATTGCAGGAAACAGATTTCAGGAGGGAGATTCGAATCGCCTTTAAAGCACAGGAAAAGCGGCAAAACCTCGACAATGATGCCCTTGGCCAAAAAGGGCGTATGCGTTTCTTCCTGAATATATTCAGGAAAAAACGCATACGCCCTTTTTGGCCAACCAAGCAACCTGGAAAGGCAAATCAGCGCTACAAAGAAGTCTCGCTTCCCATCGGTCAAAAGGGCCATGCTGAATAAAGTGTCAAAACCAGAAATGCAAAACAGGCCATGGAGAAACGGGAGCCTGGCTACGCTGATGGGCGGGATGTAAATTGCCAACAGCCACTCTGGAGAAGTGCACGGTGTGTCCTGAAACATCGAAAAAAATCAGCTTAGGGAGCATAGGGCACTTCCACTCATGGGCGTATAAATTGGGAAAACTAAAAATCAGCAAGACACAGGCACCCCAAAGTTTAGGGCTGCTCTGTTGACAAGAACCTCCACTTCGTTACACCTTAAATATCCCAGGAAAGAGAAAAATGGATAAAGAAGTTGTGGTCCTTATGTACAATGGAATATCACTCAGCCATGAAATCAACGTCATAAGGCTAGTAGCAGCAAGATGAGTGGATTTAGGTAGGACGATTCTAAGTGAAATAAGTCACACAGAAAAAGATACTTATCATAAGATATCACTTATAGAGGGAATATAAAAACCGCTACCCTTGAACTGAATTACAAATCAGAGCAGGGTCACACGTTTAGAAAACACACTAAGGCTGCTTAACGGGAAAGGTGAGGTGGGGTGATGCATAAAACAAGGGTTTCAAATTAGCTCAGATACCGTTCCATAAACCCAATAGGTAATAGACAAGACCTACTCCTTGCTCAGTGAATTGGACTCAACACCCCCTATTCACCGCCCAAGAATATATCTGACTAGTAAGAATCTTAAAACCTATGCATTGATATCTCTCTGTAAGTGAGTCCAGTGGGTGTAAAGCGGCAAAAACACAGCAGTGAAAAGCAGGTAAACCCCATTATAAAAATCAATTACTTTTAAAAACCCGTGAAACAAAGACAGTGAAAGAGAGAGAAATTCTTACAAAATTCGTTCAGGGGCTGTGATGCCACCTGGATTGACCATATCTAGACCCACAGCTGATTGAGACATAAGGGTGGACACTCTTGGGGCTGAGAGGTTTGGTGAGGTTGGGTGAGCAAACGCAGACCCTTTAAAGTAATACTGCGTGGTACCCATCCCATGGGTCCCAAATCTCCAGGTTCAAGGGCATCTTCCTACATCGAAAACATGCATGAGAAACCCAGAAGATGGTACACCGTGTGATCCGGAAAGGTTTTCAAAACGCACCTCATTTCTCATCTCCTTGTGCTCGGGTTTGCCATTCCAGCCGCTTTACTAGCAATCTCCCTCCTTGGAGAATCAGCACCTTTAACCTCCTGTTCCGTACAGGTTGCAATTTGTCCTGAGGATGAACGGGAAGAGGGGGAACCAATGAGAGACTAGCTCTAGGTGTTGGGACAGGCACAGGTCACTCTATTTTCCCATCAGGAAGAAGAATTAACCACAGGCTCAGCCTGCCGCCCGGGACCAGAATAGGGCCTGAAGCAATCCTGCGCTTTTGCGGCCAGCTCCCAAGAAAGCGAGTTGAAAAATGGAGCTCAGGGGCACTGCAATTCACAAACCTGCAGACTTATAAATGATGACTCTCGTCCACAAATATATTGAGGGAAGGCAACGAAGAGGATTGGAAAGCAAGGCAGAATTGCAGGAAACAGATTTCAGGAGGGAGATTCGAATCGCCTTTAAAGCACAGGAAAAGCGGCAAAACCTCGACAATGATGCCCTTGGCCAAAAAGGGCGTATGCGTTTTTTCCTGAATTTATTCAGGAAAAAACGCATACGCCCTTTTTGGCCAACCAAGCAACCTGGAAAGGCAAATCAGCGCTACAAAGAAGTCTCGCTTCCCATCGGTCAAAAGGGCCATGCTGAATAAAGTGTCAAAACCAGAAATGCAAAACAGGCCATGGAGAAACGGGAGCCTGGCTACGCTGATGGGCGGGATGTAAATTGCCAACAGCCACTCTGGAGAAGTGCACGGTGTGTCCTGAAACATCGAAAAAAATCAGCTTAGGGAGCATAGGGCACTTCCACTCATGGGCGTATAAATTGGGAAAACTAAAAATCAGCAAGACACAGGCACCCCAAAGTTTAGGGCTGCTCTGTTGACAAGAACCTCCACTTCGTTACACCTTAAATATCCCAGGAAAGAGAAAAATGGATAAAGAAGTTGTGGTCCTTATGTACAATGGAATATCACTCAGCCATGAAATCAACGTCATAAGGCTAGTAGCAGCAAGATGAGTGGATTTAGGTAGGACGATTCTAAGTGAAATAAGTCACACAGAAAAAGATACTTATCATAAGATATCACTTATAGAGGGAATATAAAAACCGCTACCCTTGAACTGAATTACAAATCACAGCAGGGTAACACGTTTAGAAAACACACTATGGCTGCTTAACGGGAAAGGTGAGGTGGGGTGATGCATAAAACAAGGGTTTCAAATTAGCTCAGATACCGTTCCATAAACCCAATAGGTAATAGACAAGACCTACTCCTTGCTCAGTGAATTGGACTCAACACCCCCTATTCACCGCCCAAGAATATATCTGACTAGTAAGAATCTTAAAACCTATGCATTGATATCTCTCTGTAAGTGAGTCCAGTGGGTGTAAAGCGGCAAAAACACAGCAGTGAAAAGCAGGTAAACCCCATTATAAAAATCAATTACTTTTAAAAACCCGTGAAACAAAGACAGTGAAAGAGAGAGAAATTCTTACAAAATTCGTTCAGGGGCTGTGATGCCACCTGGATTGACCATATCTAGACCCACAGTTGATTGAGACATAAGGGTGGACACTCTTGGGGCTGAGAGGTTTGGTGAGGTTGGGTGAGCAAACGCAGACCCTTTAAAGTAATACTGCGTGGTACCCATCCCATGGGTCCCAAATCTCCAGGTTCAAGGGCATCTTCCTACATCGAAAGCATGCATGAGAAACCCAGAAGATGGTACACCGTGCGATCCGGAAAGGTTTTCAAAACGCACCTCATTTCTCATCTCCTTGTGCTCGGGTTTGCAATTCCAGCCGCTTTACTAGCAATCTCCCTCCTTGGAGAATCAGCACCTTTAACCTCCTGTTCCGTACAGGTTGCAATTTGTCCTGAGGATGAACGGGAAGAGGGGGAACCAATGAGAGACTAGCTCTACGTGTTGGGACAGGCACAGGTCACTCTATTTTCCCATCAGGAAGAAGAATTAACCACAGGCTCAGCCTGCCGCCCGGGACCAGAATAGGGCCTGAAGCAATCCTGCGCTTTTGCGGCCAGCTCCCAAGAAAGCGAGTTGAAAAATGGAGCTCAGGGGCACTGCAATTCACAAACCTGCAGACTTATAAATGATGACTCTCGTCCACAAATATATTGAGGGAAGGCAACGAAGAGGATTGGAAAGCAAGGCAGAATTGCAGGAAACAGATTTCAGGAGGGAGATTCGAATCGCCTTTAAAGCACAGGAAAAGCGGCAAAACCTCGACAATGATGCCCTTGGCCAAAAAGGGCGTATGCGTTTTTTCCTGAATATATTCAGGAAAAAACGCATACGCCCTTTTTGGCCAACCAAGCAACCTGGAAAGGCAAATCAGCGCTACAAAGAAGTCTCGCTTCCCATCGGTCAAAAGGGCCATGCTGAATAAAGTGTCAAAACCAGAAATGCAAAACAGGCCATGGAGAAACGGGAGCCTGGCTACGCTGATGGGCGGGATGTAAATTGCCAACAGCCACTCTGGAGAAGTGCACGGTGTGTCCTGAAACATCGAAAAAAATCAGCTTAGGGAGCATAGGGCACTTCCACTCATGGGCGTATAAATTGGGAAAACTAAAAATCAGCAAGACACAGGCACCCCAAAGTTTAGGGCTGCTCTGTTGACAAGAACCTCCACTTCGTTACACCTTAAATATCCCAGGAAAGAGAAAAATGGATAAAGAAGTTGTGGTCCTTATGTACAATGGAATATCACTCAGCCATGAAATCAACGTCATAAGGCTAGTAGCAGCAAGATGAGTGGATTTAGGTAGGACGATTCTAAGTGAAATAAGTCACACAGAAAAAGATACTTATCATAAGATATCACTTATAGAGGGAATATAAAAACCGCTACCCTTGAACTGAATTACAAATCAGAGCAGGGTAACACGTTTAGAAAACACACTATGGCTGCTTAACGGGAAAGGTGAGGTGGGGTGATGCATAAAACAAGGGTTTCAAATTAGCTCAGATACCGTTCCATAAACCCAATAGGTAATAGACAAGACCTACTCCTTGCTCAGTGAATTGGACTCAACACCCCCTATTCACCGCCCAAGAATATATCTGACTAGTAAGAATCTTAAAACCTATGCATTGATATCTCTCTGTAAGTGAGTCCAGTGGGTGTAAAGCGGCAAAAACACAGCAGTGAAAGGCAGGTAAACCCCATTATAAAAATCAATTACTTTTAAAAACCCGTGAAACAAAGACAGTGAAAGAGAGAGAAATTCTTACAAAATTCGTTCAGGGGCTGTGATGCCACCTGGATTGACCATATCTAGACCCACAGTTGATTGAGACATAAGGGTGGACACTCTTGGGGCTGAGAGATTTGGTGAGGTTGGGTGAGCAAACGCAGACCCTTTAAAGTAATACTGCGTGGTACCCATCCCATGGGTCCCAAATCTCCAGGTTCAAGGGCATCTTCCTACATCGAAAGCATGCATGAGAAACCCAGAAGATGGTACACCGTGCGATACGGAAAGGTTTTCAAAACGCACCTCATTTCTCATCTCCTTGTGCTCGGGTTTGCCATTCCAGCCGCTTTACTAGCAATCTCCCTCCTTGGAGAATCAGCACCTTTAACCTCCTGTTCCGTACAGGTTGCAATTTGTCCTGAGGATGAACGGGAAGAGGGGGAACCAATGAGAGACTAGCTCTAGGTGTTGGGACAGGCACAGGTCACTCTATTTTCCCATCAGGAAGAAGAATTAACCACAGGCTCAGCCTGCCGCCCGGGACCAGAATAGGGCCTGAAGCAATCCTGCGCTTTTGCGGCCAGCTCCCAAGAAAGCGAGTTGAAAAATGGAGCTCAGGGGCACTGCAATTCACAAACCTGCAGACTTATAAATGATGACTCTCGTCCACAAATATATTGAGGGAAGGCAACGAAGAGGATTGGAAAGCAAGGCAGAATTGCAGGAAACAGATTTCAGGAGGGAGATTCGAATCGCTTTTAAAGCACAGGAAAAGCGGCAAAACCTCGACAATGATGCCCTTGGCCAAAAAGGGCGTATGCGTTTTTTCCTGAATATATTCAGGAAAAAACGCATACGCCCTTTTTGGCCAACCAAGCAACCTGGAAAGGCAAATCAGCGCTACAAAGAAGTCTCGCTTCCCATCGGTCAAAAGGGCCATGCTGAATAAAGTGTCAAAACCAGAAATGCAAAACAGGCCATGGAGAAACGGGAGCCTGGCTACGCTGATGGGCGGGATGTAAATTGCCAACAGCCACTCTGGAGAAGTGCACGGTGTGTCCTGAAACATCGAAAAAAATCAGCTTAGGGAGCATAGGGCACTTCCACTCATGGGCGTATAAATTGGGAAAACTAAAAATCAGCAAGACACAGGCACCCCAAAGTTTAGGGCTGCTCTGTTGACAAGAACCTCCACTTCGTTACACCTTAAATATCCCAGGAAAGAGAAAAATGGATAAAGAAGTTGTGGTCCTTATGTACAATGGAATATCACTCAGCCATGAAATCAACGTCATAAGGCTAGTAGCAGCAAGATGAGTGGATTTAGGTAGGACGATTCGAAGTGAAATAAGTCACACAGAAAAAGATACTTATCATAAGATATCACTTATAGAGGGAATATAAAAACCGCTACCCTTGAACTGAATTACAAATCAGAGCAGGGTAACACGTTTAGAAAACACACTATGGCTGCTTAACGGGAAAGGTGAGGTGGGGTGATGCATAAAACAAGGGTTTCAAATTAGCTCAGATACCGTTCCATAAACCCAATAGGTAATAGACAAGACCTACTCCTTGCTCAGTGAATTGGACTCAACACCCCCTATTCACCGCCCAAGAATATATCTGACTAGTAAGAATCTTAAAACCTATGCATTGATATCTCTCTGTAAGTGAGTCCAGTGGGTGTAAATTGGCAAAAACACAGCAGTGAAAAGCAGGTAAACCCCATTATAAAAATCAATTACTTTTAAAAACCCGTGAAACAAAGACAGTGAAAGAGAGAGAAATTCTTACAAAATTCGTTCAGGGGCTGTGATGCCACCTGGATTGACCATATCTAGACCCACAGTTGATTGAGACATAAGGGTGGACACTCTTGGGGCTGAGAGGTTTGGTGAGGTTGGGTGAGCAAACGCAGACCCTTTAAAGTAATACTGCGTGGTACCCATCCCATGGGTCCCAAATATCCAGGTTCAAGGGCATCTTCCTACATCGAAAGCATGCATGAGAAACCCAGAAGATGGTACACCGTGCGATCCGGAAAGGTTTTCAAAACGCACCTCATTTCTCATCTCCTTGTGCTCGGGTTTGCCATTCCAGCCGCTTTACTAGCAATCTCCCTCCTTGGAGAATCAGCACCTTTAACCTCCTGTTCCGTACAGGTTGCAATTTGTCCTGAGGATGAACGGGAAGAGGGGGAACCAATGAGAGACTAGCTCTACGTGTTGGGACAGGCACAGGTCACTCTATTTTCCCATCAGGAAGAAGAATTAACCACAGGCTCAGCCTGCCGCCCGGGACCAGAATAGGGCCTGAAGCAATCCTGCGCTTTTGCGGCCAGCTCCCAAGAAAGCGAGTTGAAAAATGGAGCTCAGGGGCACTGCAATTCACAAACCTGCAGACTTATAAATGATGACTCTCGTCCACAAATATATTGAGGGAAGGCAACGAAGAGGATTGGAAAGCAAGGCAGAATTGCAGGAAACAGATTTCAGGAGGGAGATTCGAATCGCCTTTAAAGCACAGGAAAAGCGGCAAAACCTCGACAATGATGCCCTTGGCCAAAAAGGGCGTATGCGTTTTTTCCTGAATATATTCAGGAAAAAACGCATACGCCCTTTTTGGCCAACCAAGCAACCTGGAAAGGCAAATCAGCGCTACAAAGAAGTCTCGCTTCCCATCGGTCAAAAGGGCCATGCTGAATAAAGTGTCAAAACCAGAAATGCAAAACAGGCCATGGAGAAACGGGAGCCTGGCTACGCTGATGGGCGGGATGTAAATTGCCAACAGCCACTCTGGAGAAGTGCACGGTGTGTCCTGAAACATCGAAAAAAATCAGCTTAGGGAGCATAGGTCACTTCCACTCATGGGCGTATAAATTGGGAAAACTAAAAATCAGCAAGACACAGGCACCCCAAAGTTTAGGGCTGCTCTGTTGACAAGAACCTCCACTTCGTTACACCTTAAATATCCCAGGAAAGAGAAAAATGGATAAAGAAGTTGTGGTCCTTATGTACAATGGAATATCACTCAGCCATGAAATCAACGTCATAAGGCTAGTAGCAGCAAGATGAGTGGATTTAGGTAGGACGATTCTAAGTGAAATAAGTCACACAGAAAAAGATACTTATCATAAGATATCACTTATAGAGGGAATGTAAAAACCGCTACCCTTGAACTGAATTACAAATCAGAGCAGGGTCACACGTTTAGAAAACACACTATGGCTGCTTAACGGGAAAGGTGAGGTGGGGTGATGCATAAAACAAGGGTTTCAAATTAGCTCAGATACCGTTCCATAAACCCAATAGGTAACAGACGAGACCTACTCCTTGCTCAGTGAATTGGACTCAACACCCCCTATTCACCGCCCAAGAATATATCTGACTAGTAAGAATCTTAAAACCTATGCATTGATATCTCTCTGTAAGTGAGTCCAGTGGGTGTAAAGCGGCAAAAACACAGCAGTGAAAAGCAGGTAAACCCCATTATAAAAATCAATTACTTTTAAAAACCCGTGAAACAAAGACAGTGAAAGAGAGAGAAATTCTTACAAAATTCGTTCAGGGGCTGTGATGCCACCTGGATTGACCATATCTAGACCCACAGTTGATTGAGACATTAGGGTGGACACTCTTGGGGCTGAGAGGTTTGGTGAGGTTGGGTGAGCAAACGCAGACCCTTTAAAGTAATACTGCGTGGTACCCATCCCATGGGTCCCAAATCTCCAGGTTCAAGGGCATCTTCCTACATCGAAAGCATGCATGAGAAACCCAGAAGATGGTACACCGTGTGATCCGGAAAGGTTTTCAAAACGCACCTCATTTCTCATCTCCTTGTGCTCGGCTTTGCCATTCCAGCCGCTTTACTAGCAATCTCCCTCCTTGGAGAATCAGCACCTTTAACCTCCTGTTCCGTACAGGTTGCAATTTGTCCTGAGGATGAACGGGAAGAGGGGGAACCAATGAGAGACTAGCTCTAGGTGTTGGGACAGGCACAGGTCACTCTATTTTCCCATCAGGAAGAAGAATTAACCACAGGCTCAGCCTGCCGCCCGGGACCAGAATAGGGCCTGAAGCAATCCTGCGCTTTTGCGGCCAGCTCCCAAGAAAGCGAGTTGAAAAATGGAGCTCAGGGGCACTGCAATTCACAAACCTGCAGACTTATAAATGATGACTCTCGTCCACAAATATATTGAGGGAAGGCAACGAAGAGGATTGGAAAGCAAGGCAGAATTGCAGGAAACAGATTTCAGGAGGGAGATTCGAATCGCCTTTAAAGCACAGGAAAAGCGGCAAAACCTCGACAATGATGCCCTTGGCCAAAAAGGGCGTATGCGTTTTTTCCTGAATATATTCAGGAAAAAACGCATACGCCCTTTTTGGCCAACCAAGCAACCTGGAAAGGCAAATCAGCGCTACAAAGAAGTCTCGCTTCCCATCGGTCAAAAGGGCCATGCTGAATAAAGTGTCAAAACCAGAAATGCAAAACAGGCCATGGAGAAACGGGAGCCTGGCTACGCTGATGGGCGGGATGTAAATTGCCAACAGCCAGTCTGGAGAAGTGCACGGTGTGTCCTGAAACATCGAAAAAAATCAGCTTAGGGAGCATAGGTCACTTCCACTCATGGGCGTATAAATTGGGAAAACTAAAAATCAGCAAGACACAGGCACCCCAAAGTTTAGGGCTGCTCTGTTGACAAGAACCTCCACTTCGTTACACCTTAAATATCCCAGGAAAGAGAAAAATGGATAAAGAAGTTGTGGTCCTTATGTACAATGGAATATCACTCAGCCATGAAATCAACGTCATAAGGCTAGTAGCAGCAAGATGAGTGGATTTAGGTAGGACGATTCTAAGTGAAATAAGTCACACAGAAAAAGATACTTATCATAAGATATCACTTATAGAGGGAATATAAAAACCGCTACCCTTGAACTGAATTACAAATCAGAGCAGGGTCACACGTTTAGAAAACACACTATGGCTGCTTAACGGGAAAGGTGAGGTGGGGTGATGCATAAAACAAGGGTTTCAAATTAGCTCAGATACCGTTCCATAAACCCAATAGGTAACAGACAAGACCTACTCCTTGCTCAGTGAATTGGACTCAACACCCCCTATTCACCGCCCAAGAATATATCTGACTAGTAAGAATCTTAAAACCTATGCATTGATATCTCTCTGTAAGTGAGTCCAGTGGGTGTAAAGCGGCAAAAACACAGCAGTGAAAAGCAGGTAAACCCCATTATAAAAATCAATTACTTTTAAAAACCCGTGAAACAAAGACAGTGAAAGAGAGAGAAATTCTTACAAAATTCGTTCAGGGGCTGTGATGCCACCTGGATTGACCATATCTAGACCCACAGTTGATTGAGACATTAGGGTGGACACTCTTGGGGCTGAGAGGTTTGGTGAGGTTGGGTGAGCAAACGCAGACCCTTTAAAGTAATACTGCGTGGTACCCATCCCATGGGTCCCAAATCTCCAGGTTCAAGGGCATCTTCCTACATCGAAAGCATGCATGAGAAACCCAGAAGATGGTACACCGTGTGATCCGGAAAGGTTTTCAAAACGCACCTCATTTCTCATCTCCTTGTGCTCGGGTTTGCCATTCCAGCCGCTTTACTAGCAATCTCCCTCCTTGGAGAATCAGCACCTTTAACCTCCTGTTCCGTACAGGTTGCAATTTGTCCTGAGGATGAACGGGAAGAGGGGGAACCAATGAGAGACTAGCTCTAGGTGCTGGGACAGGCACAGGTCACTCTATTTTCCCATCAGGAAGAAGAATTAACCACAGGCTCAGCCTGCCGCCCGGGACCAGAATAGGGCCTGAAGCAATCCTGCGCTTTTGCGGCCAGCTCCCAAGAAAGCGAGTTGAAAAATGGAGCTCAGGGGCACTGCAATTCACAAACCTGCAGACTTATAAATGATGACTCTCGTCCACAAATATATTGAGGGAAGGCAACGAAGAGGATTGGAAAGCAAGACAGAATTGCAGGAAACAGATTTCAGGAGGGAGATTCGAATCGCCTTTAAAGCACATGAAAAGCGGTAAAACCTCGACAATGATGCCCTTGGCCAAAAAGGGCGTATGCGTTTTTTCCTGAATATATTCAGGAAAAAACGCATACGCCCTTTTTGGCCAACCAAGCAACCTGGAAAGGCAAATCAGCGCTACAAAGAAGTCTCGCTTCCCATCGGTCAAAAGGGCCATGCTGAATAAAGGGTCAAAACCAGAAATGCAAAACAGGCCATGGAGAAACGGGAGCCTGGCTACGCTGATGGGCGGGATGTAAATTGCCAACAGCCACTCTGGAGAAGTGCACGGTGTGTCCTGAAACATCGAAAAAAATCAGCTTAGGGAGCATAGGGCACTTCCACTCATGGGCGTATAAATTGGGAAAACTAAAAATCAGCAAGACACAGGCACCCCAAAGTTTAGGGCTGCTCTGTTGACAAGAACCTCCACTTCGTTACACCTTAAATATCCCAGGAAAGAGAAAAATGGATAAAGAAGTTGTGGTCCTTATGTACAATGGAATATCACTCAGCCATGAAATCAACGTCATAAGGCTAGTAGCAGCAAGATGAGTGGATTTAGGTAGGACGATTCGAAGTGAAATAAGTCACACAGAAAAAGATACTTATCATAAGATATCACTTATAGAGGGAATATAAAAACCGCTACCCTTGAACTGAATTACAAATCAGAGCAGGGTCACACGTTTAGAAAACACACTATGGCTGCTTAACGGGAAAGGTGAGGTGGGGTGATGCATAAAACAAGGGTTTCAAATTAGCTCAGATACCGTTCCATAAACCCAATAGGTAACAGACAAGACCTACTCCTTGCTCAGTGAATTGGACTCAACACCCCCTATTCACCGCCCAAGAATATATCTGACTAGTAAGAATCTTAAAACCTATGCATTGATATCTCTCTGTAAGTGAGTCCAGTGGGTGTAAAGCGGCAAAAACACAGCAGTGAAAAGCAGGTAAACCCCATTATAAAAATCAATTACTTTTAAAAACCCGTGAAACAAAGACAGTGAAAGAGAGAGAAATTCTTACAAAATTCGTTCAGGGGCTGTGATGCCACCTGGATTGACCATATCTAGACCCACAGTTGATTGAGACATTAGGGTGGACACTCTTGGGGCTGAGAGGTTTGGTGAGGTTGGGTGAGCAAACGCAGACCCTTTAAAGTAATACTGCGTGGTACCCATCCCATGGGTCCCAAATATCCAGGTTCAAGGGCATCTTCCTACATCGAAAGCATGCATGAGAAACCCAGAAGATGGTACACCGTGTGATCCGGAAAGGTTTTCAAAACGCACCTCATTTCTCATCTCCTTGTGCTCGGGTTTGCCATTCCAGCCGCTTTACTAGCAATCTCCCTCCTTGGAGAATCAGCACCTTTAACCTCCTGTTCCGTACAGGTTGCAATTTGTCCTGAGGATGAACGGGAAGAGGGGGAACCAATGAGAGACTAGCTCTACGTGTTGGGACAGGCACAGGTCACTCTATTTTCCCATCAGGAAGAAGAATTAACCACAGGCTCAGCCTGCCGCCCGGGACCAGAATAGGGCCTGAAGCAATCCTGCGCTTTTGCGGCCAGCTCCCAAGAAAGCGAGTTGAAAAATGGAGCTCAGGGGCACTGCAATTCACAAACCTGCAGACTTATAAATGATGACTCTCGTCCACAAATATATTGAGGGAAGGCAACGAAGAGGATTGGAAAGCAAGGCAGAATTGCAGGAAACAGATTTCAGGAGGGAGATTCGAATCGCCTTTAAAGCACAGGAAAAGCGGCAAAACCTCGACAATGATGCCCTTGGCCAAAAAGGGCGTATGCGTTTTTTCCTGAATATATTCAGGAAAAAACGCATACGCCCTTTTTGGCCAACCAAGCAACCTGGAAAGGCAAATCAGCGCTACAAAGAAGTCTCGCTTCCCATCGGTCAAAAGGGCCATGCTGAATAAAGTGTCAAAACCAGAAATGCAAAACAGGCCATGGAGAAACGGGAGCCTGGCTACGCTGATGGGCGGGATGTAAATTGCCAACAGCCACTCTGGAGAAGTGCACGGTGTGTCCTGAAACATCGAAAAAAATCAGCTTAGGGAGCATAGGGCACTTCCACTCATGGGCGTATAAATTGGGAAAACTAAAAATCAGCAAGACACAGGCACCCCAAAGTTTAGGGCTGCTCTGTTGACAAGAACCTCCACTTCGTTACACCTTAAATATCCCAGGAAAGAGAAAAATGGATAAAGAAGTTGTGGTCCTTATGTACAATGGAATATCACTCAGCCATGAAATCAACGTCATAAGGCTAGTAGCAGCAAGATGAGTGGATTTAGGTAGGACGATTCTAAGTGAAATAAGTCACACAGAAAAAGATACTTATCATAAGATATCACTTATAGAGGGAATATAAAAACCGCTACCCTTGAACTGAATTACAAATCAGAGCAGGGTAACACGTTTAGAAAACACACTATGGCTGCTTAACGGGAAAGGTGAGGTGGGGTGATGCATAAAACAAGGGTTTCAAATTAGCTCAGATACCGTTCCATAAACCCAATAGGTAATAGACAAGACCTACTCCTTGCTCAGTGAATTGGACTCAACACCCCCTATTCACCGCCCAAGAATATATCTGACTAGTAAGAATCTTAAAACCTATGCATTGATATCTCTCTGTAAGTGAGTCCAGTGGGTGTAAAGCGGCAAAAACACAGCAGTGAAAGGCAGGTAAACCCCATTATAAAAATCAATTACTTTTAAAAACCCGTGAAACAAAGACAGTGAAAGAGAGAGAAATTCTTACAAAATTCGTTCAGGGGCTGTGATGCCACCTGGATTGACCATATCTAGACACACAGTTGATTGAGACATAAGGGTGGACACTCTTGGGGCTGAGAGGTTTGGTGAGGTTGGGTGAGCAAACGCAGACCCTTTAAAGTAATACTGCGTGGTACCCATCCCATGGGTCCCAAATCTCCAGGTTCAAGGGCATCTTCCTACATCGAAAGCATGCATGAGAAACCCAGAAGATGGTACACCGTGTGATCCGGAAAGGTTTTCAAAACGCACCTCATTTCTCATCTCCTTGTGCTCGGGTTTGCCATTCCAGGCGCTTTACTAGCAATCTCCCTCCTTGGAGAATCAGCACCTTTAACCTCCTGTTCCGTACAGGTTGCAATTTGTCCTGAGGATGAAGGGGAAGAGGGGGAACCAATGAGAGACTAGCTCTAGGTGTTGGGACAGGCACAGGTCACTCTATTTTCCCATCAGGAAGAAGAATTAACCACAGGCTCAGCCTGCCGCCCGGGACCAGAATAGGGCCGGAAGCAATCCTGCGCTTTTGCGGCCAGCTCCCAAGAAAGCGAGTTGAAAAATGGAGCTCAGGGGCACTGCAATTCACAAACCTGCAGACTTAGAAATGATGACTCTCGTCCACAAATATATTGAGGGAAGGCAACGAAGAGGATTGGAAAGCAAGGCAGAATTGCAGGAAACAGATTTCAGGAGGGAGATTCGAATCGCCTTTAAAGCACAGGAAAAGCGGCAAAACCTCGACAATGATGCCCTTGGCCAAAAAGGGCGTATGCGTTTCTTCCTGAATATATTCAGGAAAAAACGCATACGCCCTTTTTGGCCAACCAAGCAACCTGGAAAGGCAAATCAGCGCTACAAAGAAGTCTCGCTTCCCATCGGTCAAAAGGGCCATGCTGAATAAAGTGTCCAAACCAGAAATGCAAAACAGGCCATGGAGAAACGGGAGCCTGGCTACGCTGATGGGCGGGATGTAAATTGCCAACAGCCACTCTGGAGAAGTGCACGGTGTGTCCTGAAACATCGAAAAAAATCAGCTTAGGGAGCATAGGGCACTTCCACTCATGGGCGTATAAATTGGGAAAACTAAAAATCAGCAAGACACAGGCACCCCAAAGTTTAGGGCTGCTCTGTTGACAAGAACCTCCACTTCGTTACACCTTAAATATCCCAGGAAAGAGAAAAATGGATAAAGAAGTTGTGGTCCTTATGTACAATGGAATATCACTCAGCCATGAAATCAACGTCATAAGGCTAGTAGCAGCAAGATGAGTGGATTTAGGTAGGACGATTCTAAGTGAAATAAGTCACACAGAAAAAGATACTTATCATAAGATATCACTTATAGAGGGAATATAAAAACCGCTACCCTTGAACTGAATTACAAATCAGAGCAGGGTCACACGTTTAGAAAACACACTATGGCTGCTTAACGGGAAAGGTGAGGTGGGGTGATGCATAAAACAAGGGTTTCAAATTAGCTCAGATACCGTTCCATAAACCCAATAGGTAATAGACAAGACCTACTCCTTGCTCAGTGAATTGGACTCAACACCCCCTATTCACCGCCCAAGAATATATCTGATTAGTAAGAATCTTAAAACCTATGCATTGATATCTCTCTGTAAGTGAGTCCAGTGGGTGTAAAGGGGCAAAAACACAGCAGTGAAAAGCAGGTAAACCCCATTATAAAAATCAATTACTTTTAAAAACCCGTGAAACAAAGACAGTGAAAGAGAGAGAAATTCTTACAAAATTCGTTCAGGGGCTGTGATGCCACCTGGATTGACCATATCTAGACCCACAGTTGATTGAGACATAAGGGTGGACACTCTTGGGGCTGAGAGGTTTGGTGAGGTTGGGTGAGCAAACGCAGACCCTTTAAAGTAATACTGCGTGGTACCCATCCCATGGGTCCCAAATCTCCAGGTTCAAGGGCATCTTCCTACATCGAAAGCATGCATGAGAAACCCAGAAGATGGTACACCGTGCGATACGGAAAGGTTTTCAAAACGCACCTCATTTCTCATCTCCTTGTGCTCGGGTTTGCCATTCCAGCCGCTTTACTAGCAATCTCCCTCCTTGGAGAATCAGCACCTTTAACCTCCTGTTCCGTACAGGTTGCAATTTGTCCTGAGGATGAACGGGAAGAGGGGGAACCAATGAGAGACTAGCTCTAGGTGTTGGGACAGGCACAGGTCACTCTATTTTCCCATCAGGAAGAAGAATTAACCACAGGCTCAGCCTGCCGCCCGGGACCAGAATAGGGCCTGAAGCAATCCTGCGCTTTTGCGGCCAGCTCCCAAGAAAGCGAGTTGAAAAATGGAGCTCAGGGGCACTGCAATTCACAAACCTGCAGACTTATAAATGATGACTCTCGTCCACAAATATATTGAGGGAAGGCAACGAAGAGGATTGGAAAGCAAGGCAGAATTGCAGGAAACAGATTTCAGGAGGGAGATTCGAATCGCCTTTAAAGCACAGGAAAAGCGGCAAAACCTCGACAATGATGCCCTTGGCCAAAAAGGGCGTATGCGTTTTTTCCTGAATATATTCAGGAAAAAACGCATACGCCCTTTTTGGCCAACCAAGCAACCTGGAAAGGCAAATCAGCGCTACAAAGAAGTCTCGCTTCCCATCGGTCAAAAGGGCCATGCTGAATAAAGTGTCAAAACCAGAAATGCAAAACAGGCCATGGAGAAACGGGAGCCTGGCTACGCTGATGGGCGGGATGTAAATTGCCAACAGCCACTCTGGAGAAGTGCACGGTGTGTCCTGAAACATCGAAAAAAATCAGCTTAGGGAGCATAGGGCACTTCCACTCATGGGCGTATAAATTGGGAAAACTAAAAATCAGCAAGACACAGGCACCCCAAAGTTTAGGGCTGCTCTGTTGACAAGAACCTCCACTTCGTTACACCTTAAATATCCCAGGAAAGAGAAAAATGGATAAAGAAGTTGTGGTCCTTATGTACAATGGAATATCACTCAGCCATGAAATCAACGTCATAAGGCTAGTAGCAGCAAGATGAGTGGATTTAGGTAGGACGATTCGAAGTGAAATAAGTCACACAGAAAAAGATACTTATCATAAGATATCACTTATAGAGGGAATATAAAAACCGCTACCCTTGAACTGAATTACAAATCAGAGCAGGGTAACACGTTTAGAAAACACACTATGGCTGCTTAACGGGAAAGGTGAGGTGGGGTGATGCATAAAACAAGGGTTTCAAATTAGCTCAGATACCGTTCCATAAACCCAATAGGTAACAGACAAGACCTACTCCTTGCTCAGTGAATTGGACTCAACACCCCCTATTCACCGCCCAAGAATATATCTGACTAGTAAGAATCTTAAAACCTATGCATTGATATCTCTCTGTAAGTGAGTCCAGTGGGTGTAAAGCGGCAAAAACACAGCAGTGAAAAGCAGGTAAACCCCATTATAAAAATCAATTACTTTTAAAAACCCGTGAAACAAAGACAGTGAAAGAGAGAGAAATTCTTACAAAATTCGTTCAGGGGCTGTGATGCCACCTGGATTGACCATATCTAGACCCACAGTTGATTGAGACATTAGGGTGGACACTCTTGGGGCTGAGAGGTTTGGTGAGGTTGGGTGAGCAAACGCAGACCCTTTAAAGTAATACTGCGTGGTACCCATCCCATGGGTCCCAAATATCCAGGTTCAAGGGCATCTTCCTACATCGAAAGCATGCATGAGAAACCCAGAAGATGGTACACCGTGTGATCCGGAAAGGTTTTCAAAACGCACCTCATTTCTCATCTCCTTGTGCTCGGGTTTGCCATTCCAGCCGCTTTACTAGCAATCTCCCTCCTTGGAGAATCAGCACCTTTAACCTCCTGTTCCGTACAGGTTGCAATTTGTCCTGAGGATGAACGGGAAGAGGGGGAACCAATGAGAGACTAGCTCTACGTGTTGGGACAGGCACAGGTCACTCTATTTTCCCATCAGGAAGAAGAATTAACCACAGGCTCAGCCTGCCGCCCGGGACCAGAATAGGGCCTGAAGCAATCCTGCGCTTTTGCGGCCAGCTCCCAAGAAAGCGAGTTGAAAAATGGAGCTCAGGGGCACTGCAATTCACAAACCTGCAGACTTATAAATGATGACTCTCGTCCACAAATATATTGAGGGAAGGCAACGAAGAGGATTGGAAAGCAAGGCAGAATTGCAGGAAACAGATTTCAGGAGGGAGATTCGAATCGCCTTTAAAGCACAGGAAAAGCGGCAAAACCTCGACAATGATGCCCTTGGCCAAAAAGGGCGTATGCGTTTTTTCCTGAATATATTCAGGAAAAAACGCATACGCCCTTTTTGGCCAACCAAGCAACCTGGAAAGGCAAATCAGCGCTACAAAGAAGTCTCGCTTCCCATCGGTCAAAAGGGCCATGCTGAATAAAGTGTCAAAACCAGAAATGCAAAACAGGCCATGGAGAAACGGGAGCCTGGCTACGCTGATGGGCGGGATGTAAATTGCCAACAGCCACTCTGGAGAAGTGCACGGTGTGTCCTGAAACATCGAAAAAAATCAGCTTAGGGAGCATAGGGCACTTCCACTCATGGGCGTATAAATTGGGAAAACTAAAAATCAGCAAGACACAGGCACCCCAAAGTTTAGGGCTGCTCTGTTGACAAGAACCTCCACTTCGTTACACCTTAAATATCCCAGGAAAGAGAAAAATGGATAAAGAAGTTGTGGTCCTTATGTACAATGGAATATCACTCAGCCATGAAATCAACGTCATAAGGCTAGTAGCAGCAAGATGAGTGGATTTAGGTAGGACGATTCTAAGTGAAATAAGTCACACAGAAAAAGATACTTATCATAAGATATCACTTATAGAGGGAATATAAAAACCGCTACCCTTGAACTGAATTACAAATCAGAGCAGGGTAACACGTTTAGAAAACACACTATGGCTGCTTAACGGGAAAGGTGAGGTGGGGTGATGCATAAAACAAGGGTTTCAAATTAGCTCAGATACCGTTCCATAAACCCAATAGGTAATAGGCAAGACCTACTCCTTGCTCAGTGAATTGGACTCAACACCCCCTATTCACCGCCCAAGAATATATCTGACTAGTAAGAATCTTAAAACCTATGCATTGATATCTCTCTGTAAGTGAGTCCAGTGGGTGTAAAGCGGCAAAAACACAGCAGTGAAAGGCAGGTAAACCCCATTATAAAAATCAATTACTTTTAAAAACCCGTGAAACAAAGACAGTGAAAGAGAGAGAAATTCTTACAAAATTCGTTCAGGGGCTGTGATGCCACCTGGATTGACCATATCTAGACCCACAGTTGATTGAGACATAAGGGTGGACACGCTTGGGGCTGAGAGGTTTGGTGAGGTTGGGTGAGCAAACGCAGACCCTTTAAAGTAATACTGCGTGGTACCCATCCCATGGGTCCCAAATCTCCAGGTTCAAGGGCATCTTCCTACATCGAAAGCATGCATGAGAAACCCAGAAGATGGTACACCGTGTGATCCGGAAAGGTTTTCAAAACGCACCTCATTTCTCATCTCCTTGTGCTCGGGTTTGCCATTCCAGGCGCTTTACTAGCAATCTCCCTCCTTGGAGAATCAGCACCTTTAACCTCCTGTTCCGTACAGGTTGCAATTTGTCCTGAGGATGAAGGGGAAGAGGGGGAACCAATGAGAGACTAGCTCTAGGTGTTGGGACAGGCACAGGTCACTCTATTTTCCCATCAGGAAGAAGAATTAACCACAGGCTCAGCCTGCCGCCCGGGACCAGAATAGGGCCGGAAGCAATCCTGCGCTTTTGCGGCCAGCTCCCAAGAAAGCGAGTTGAAAAATGGAGCTCAGGGGCACTGCAATTCACAAACCTGCAGACTTAGAAATGATGACTCTCGTCCACAAATATATTGAGGGAAGGCAACGAAGAGGATTGGAAAGCAAGGCAGAATTGCAGGAAACAGATTTCAGGAGGGAGATTCGAATCGCCTTTAAAGCACAGGAAAAGCGGCAAAACCTCGACAATGATGCCCTTGGCCAAAAAGGGCGTATGCGTTTCTTCCTGAATATATTCAGGAAAAAACGCATACGCCCTTTTTGGCCAACCAAGCAACCTGGAAAGGCAAATCAGCGCTACAAAGAAGTCTCGCTTCCCATCGGTCAAAAGGGCCATGCTGAATAAAGTGTCAAAACCAGAAATGCAAAACAGGCCATGGAGAAACGGGAGCCTGGCTACGCTGATGGGCGGGATGTAAATTGCCAACAGCCACTCTGGAGAAGTGCACGGTGTGTCCTGAAACATCGAAAAAAATCAGCTTAGGGAGCATAGGGCACTTCCACTCATGGGCGTATAAATTGGGAAAACTAAAAATCAGCAAGACACAGGCACCCCAAAGTTTAGGGCTGCTCTGTTGACAAGAACCTCCACTTCGTTACACCTTAAATATCCCAGGAAAGAGAAAAATGGATAAAGAAGTTGTGGTCCTTATGTACAATGGAATATCACTCAGCCATGAAATCAACGTCATAAGGCTAGTAGCAGCAAGATGAGTGGATTTAGGTAGGACGATTCTAAGTGAAATAAGTCACACAGAAAAAGATACTTATCATAAGATATCACTTATAGAGGGAATATAAAAACCGCTACCCTTGAACTGAATTACAAATCAGAGCAGGGTCACACGTTTAGAAAACACACTATGGCTGCTTAACGGGAAAGGTGAGGTGGGGTGATGCATAAAACAAGGGTTTCAAATTAGCTCAGATACCGTTCCATAAACCCAATAGGTAATAGACAAGACCTACTCCTTGCTCAGTGAATTGGACTCAACACCCCCTATTCACCGCCCAAGAATATATCTGATTAGTAAGAATCTTAAAACCTATGCATTGATATCTCTCTGTAAGTGAGTCCAGTGGGTGTAAAGGGGCAAAAACACAGCAGTGAAAAGCAGGTAAACCCCATTATAAAAATCAATTACTTTTAAAAACCCGTGAAACAAAGACAGTGAAAGAGAGAGAAATTCTTACAAAATTCGTTCAGGGGCTGTGATGCCACCTGGATTGACCATATCTAGACCCACAGTTGATTGAGACATAAGGGTGGACACTCTTGGGGCTGAGAGGTTTGGTGAGGTTGGGTGAGCAAACGCAGACCCTTTAAAGTAATACTGCGTGGTACCCATCCCATGGGTCCCAAATCTCCAGGTTCAAGGGCATCTTCCTACATCGAAAGCATGCATGAGAAACCCAGAAGATGGTACACCGTGCGATACGGAAAGGTTTTCAAAACGCACCTCATTTCTCATCTCCTTGTGCTCGGGTTTGCCATTCCAGCCGCTTTACTAGCAATCTCCCTCCTTGGAGAATCAGCACCTTTAACCTCCTGTTCCGTACAGGTTGCAATTTGTCCTGAGGATGAACGGGAAGAGGGGGAACCAATGAGAGACTAGCTCTAGGTGTTGGGACAGGCACAGGTCACTCTATTTTCCCATCAGGAAGAAGAATTAACCACAGGCTCAGCCTGCCGCCCGGGACCAGAATAGGGCCGGAAGCAATCCTGCGCTTTTGCGGCCAGCTCCCAAGAAAGCGAGTTGAAAAATGGAGCTCAGGGGCACTGCAATTCACAAACCTGCAGACTTATAAATGATGACTCTCGTCCACAAATATATTGAGGGAAGGCAACGAAGAGGATTGGAAAGCAAGGCAGAATTGCAGGAAACAGATTTCAGGAGGGAGATTCGAATCGCCTTTAAAGCACAGGAAAAGCGGCAAAACCTCGACAATGATGCCCTTGGCCAAAAAGGGCGTATGCGTTTTTTCCTGAATATATTCAGGAAAAAACGCATACGCCCTTTTTGGCCAACCAAGCAACCTGGAAAGGCAAATCAGCGCTACAAAGAAGTCTCGCTTCCCATCGGTCAAAAGGGCCATGCTGAATAAAGTGTCAAAACCAGAAATGCAAAACAGGCCATGGAGAAACGGGAGCCTGGCTACGCTGATGGGCGGGATGTAAATTGCCAACAGCCACTCTGGAGAAGTGCACGGTGTGTCCTGAAACATCGAAAAAAATCAGCTTAGGGAGCATAGGGCACTTCCACTCATGGGCGTATAAATTGGGAAAACTAAAAATCAGCAAGACACAGGCACCCCAAAGTTTAGGGCTGCTCTGTTGACAAGAACCTCCACTTCGTTACACCTTAAATATCCCAGGAAAGAGAAAAATGGATAAAGAAGTTGTGGTCCTTATGTACAATGGAATATCACTCAGCCATGAAATCAACGTCATAAGGCTAGTAGCAGCAAGATGAGTGGATTTAGGTAGGACGATTCGAAGTGAAATAAGTCACACAGAAAAAGATACTTATCATAAGATATCACTTATAGAGGGAATATAAAAACCGCTACCCTTGAACTGAATTACAAATCAGAGCAGGGTAACACGTTTAGAAAACACACTATGGCTGCTTAACGGGAAAGGTGAGGTGGGGTGATGCATAAAACAAGGGTTTCAAATTAGCTCAGATACCGTTCCATAAACCCAATAGGTAATAGACAAGACCTACTCCTTGCTCAGTGAATTGGACTCAACACCCCCTATTCACCGCCCAAGAATATATCTGACTAGTAAGAATCTTAAAACCTATGCATTGATATCTCTCTGTAAGTGAGTCCAGTGGGTGTAAAGCGGCAAAAACACAGCAGTGAAAAGCAGGTAAACCCCATTATAAAAATCAATTACTTTTAAAAACCCGTGAAACAAAGACAGTGAAAGAGAGAGAAATTCTTACAAAATTCGTTCAGGGGCTGTGATGCCACCTGGATTGACCATATCTAGACCCACAGTTGATTGAGACATAAGGGTGGACACTCTTGGGGCTGAGAGGTTTGGTGAGGTTGGGTGAGCAAACGCAGACCCTTTAAAGTAATACTGCGTGGTACCCATCCCATGGGTCCCAAATCTCCAGGTTCAAGGGCATCTTCCTACATCGAAAGCATGCATGAGAAACCCAGAAGATGGTACACCGTGCGATCCGGAAAGGTTTTCAAAACGCACCTCATTTCTCATCTCCTTGTGCTCGGGTTTGCCATTCCAGCCGCTTTACTAGCAATCTTCCTCCTTGGAGAATCAGCACCTTTAACCTCCTGTTCCGTACAGGTTGCAATTTGTCCTGAGGATGAACGGGAAGAGGGGGAACCAATGAGAGACTAGCTCTACGTGTTGGGACAGGCACAGGTCACTCTATTTTCCCATCAGGAAGAAGAATTAACCACAGGCTCAGCCTGCCGCCCGGGACCAGAATAGGGCCTGAAGCAATCCTGCGCTTTTGCGCCCAGCTCCCAAGAAAGCGAGTTGAAAAATGGAGCTCAGGGGCACTGCAATTCACAAACCTGCAGACTTAGAAATGATGACTCTCGTCCACAAATATATTGAGGGAAGGCAACGAAGAGGATTGGAAAGCAAGGCAGAATTGCAGGAAACAGATTTCAGGAGGGAGATTCGAATCGCCTTTAAAGCACAGGAAAAGCGGCAAAACCTCGACAATGATGCCCTTGGCCAAAAAGGGCGTATGCGTTTTTTCCTGAATATATTCAGGAAAAAACGCATACGCCCTTTTTGGCCAACCAAGCAACCTGGAAAGGCAAATCAGCGCTACAAAGAAGTCTCGCTTCCCATCGGTCAAAAGGGCCATGCTGAATAAAGTGTCAAAACCAGAAATGCAAAACAGGCCATGGAGAAACGGGAGCCTGGCTACGCTGATGGGCGGGATGTAAATTGCCAACAGCCACTCTGGAGAAGTGCACGGTGTGTCCTGAAACATCGAAAAAAATCAGCTTAGGGAGCATAGGGCACTTCCACTCATGGGCGTATAAATTGGGAAAACTAAAAATCAGCAAGACACAGGCACCCCAAAGTTTAGGGCTGCTCTGTTGACAAGAACCTCCACTTCGTTACACCTTAAATATCCCAGGAAAGAGAAAAATGGATAAAGAAGTTGTGGTCCTTATGTACAATGGAATATCACTCAGCCATGAAATCAACGTCATAAGGCTAGTAGCAGCAAGATGAGTGGATTTAGGTAGGACGATTCTAAGTGAAATAAGTCACACAGAAAAAGATACTTATCATAAGATATCACTTATAGAGGGAATATAAAAACCGCTACCCTTGAACTGAATTACAAATCAGAGCAGGGTCACACGTTTAGAAAACACACTAAGGCTGCTTAACGGGAAAGGTGAGGTGGGGTGATGCATAAAACAAGGGTTTCAAATTAGCTCAGATACCGTTCCATAAACCCAATAGGTAATAGACAAGACCTACTCCTTGCTCAGTGAATTGGACTCAACACCCCCTATTCACCGCCCAAGAATATATCTGACTAGTAAGAATCTTAAAACCTATGCATTGATATCTCTCTGTAAGTGAGTCCAGTGGGTGTAAAGCGGCAAAAACACAGCAGTGAAAAGCAGGTAAACCCCATTATAAAAATCAATTACTTTTAAAAACCCGTGAAACAAAGACAGTGAAAGAGAGAGAAATTCTTACAAAATTCGTTCAGGGGCTGTGATGCCACCTGGATTGACCATATCTAGACCCACAGCTGATTGAGACATAAGGGTGGACACTCTTGGGGCTGAGAGGTTTGGTGAGGTTGGGTGAGCAAACGCAGACCCTTTAAAGTAATACTGCGTGGTACCCATCCCATGGGTCCCAAATCTCCAGGTTCAAGGGCATCTTCCTACATCGAAAACATGCATGAGAAACCCAGAAGATGGTACACCGTGTGATCCGGAAAGGTTTTCAAAACGCACCTCATTTCTCATCTCCTTGTGCTCGGGTTTGCCATTCCAGCCGCTTTACTAGCAATCTCCCTCCTTGGAGAATCAGCACCTTTAACCTCCTCTTCCGTACAGGTTGCAATTTGTCCTGAGGATGAACGGGAAGAGGGGGAACCAATGAGAGACTAGCTCTAGGTGTTGGGACAGGCACAGGTCACTCTATTTTCCCATCAGGAAGAAGAATTAACCACAGGCTCAGCCTGCCGCCCGGGACCAGAATAGGGCCTGAAGCAATCCTGCGCTTTTGCGGCCAGCTCCCAAGAAAGCGAGTTGAAAAATGGAGCTCAGGGGCACTGCAATTCACAAACCTGCAGACTTATAAATGATGACTCTCGTCCACAAATATATTGAGGGAAGGCAACGAAGAGGATTGGAAAGCAAGGCAGAATTGCAGGAAACAGATTTCAGGAGGGAGATTCGAATCGCCTTTAAAGCACAGGAAAAGCGGCAAAACCTCGACAATGATGCCCTTGGCCAAAAAGGGCGTATGCGTTTTTTCCTGAATTTATTCAGGAAAAAACGCATACGCCCTTTTTGGCCAACCAAGCAACCTGGAAAGGCAAATCAGCGCTACAAAGAAGTCTCGCTTCCCATCGGTCAAAAGGGCCATGCTGAATAAAGTGTCAAAACCAGAAATGCAAAACAGGCCATGGAGAAACGGGAGCCTGGCTACGCTGATGGGCGGGATGTAAATTGCCAACAGCCACTCTGGAGAAGTGCACGGTGTGTCCTGAAACATCGAAAAAAATCAGCTTAGGGAGCATAGGGCACTTCCACTCATGGGCGTATAAATTGGGAAAACTAAAAATCAGCAAGACACAGGCACCCCAAAGTTTAGGGCTGCTCTGTTGACAAGAACCTCCACTTCGTTACACCTTAAATATCCCAGGAAAGAGAAAAATGGATAAAGAAGTTGTGGTCCTTATGTACAATGGAATATCACTCAGCCATGAAATCAACGTCATAAGGCTAGTAGCAGCAAGATGAGTGGATTTAGGTAGGACGATTCTAAGTGAAATAAGTCACACAGAAAAAGATACTTATCATAAGATATCACTTATAGAGGGAATATAAAAACCGCTACCCTTGAACTGAATTACAAATCACAGCAGGGTAACACGTTTAGAAAACACACTATGGCTGCTTAACGGGAAAGGTGAGGTGGGGTGATGCATAAAACAAGGGTTTCAAATTAGCTCAGATACCGTTCCATAAACCCAATAGGTAATAGACAAGACCTACTCCTTGCTCAGTGAATTGGACTCAACACCCCCTATTCACCGCCCAAGAATATATCTGACTAGTAAGAATCTTAAAACCTATGCATTGATATCTCTCTGTAAGTGAGTCCAGTGGGTGTAAAGCGGCAAAAACACAGCAGTGAAAAGCAGGTAAACCCCATTATAAAAATCAATTACTTTTAAAAACCCGTGAAACAAAGACAGTGAAAGAGAGAGAAATTCTTACAAAATTCGTTCAGGGGCTGTGATGCCACCTGGATTGACCATATCTAGACCCACAGTTGATTGAGACATAAGGGTGGACACTCTTGGGGCTGAGAGGTTTGGTGAGGTTGGGTGAGCAAACGCAGACCCTTTAAAGTAATACTGCGTGGTACCCATCCCATGGGTCCCAAATCTCCAGGTTCAAGGGCATCTTCCTACATCGAAAGCATGCATGAGAAACCCAGAAGATGGTACACCGTGCGATCCGGAAAGGTTTTCAAAACGCACCTCATTTCTCATCTCCTTGTGCTCGGGTTTGCAATTCCAGCCGCTTTACTAGCAATCTCCCTCCTTGGAGAATCAGCACCTTTAACCTCCTGTTCCGTACAGGTTGCAATTTGTCCTGAGGATGAACGGGAAGAGGGGGAACCAATGAGAGACTAGCTCTACGTGTTGGGACAGGCACAGGTCACTCTATTTTCCCATCAGGAAGAAGAATTAACCACAGGCTCAGCCTGCCGCCCGGGACCAGAATAGGGCCTGAAGCAATCCTGCGCTTTTGCGGCCAGCTCCCAAGAAAGCGAGTTGAAAAATGGAGCTCAGGGGCACTGCAATTCACAAACCTGCAGACTTATAAATGATGACTCTCGTCCACAAATATATTGAGGGAAGGCAACGAAGAGGATTGGAAAGCAAGGCAGAATTGCAGGAAACAGATTTCAGGAGGGAGATTCGAATCGCCTTTAAAGCACAGGAAAAGCGGCAAAACCTCGACAATGATGCCCTTGGCCAAAAAGGGCGTATGCGTTTTTTCCTGAATATATTCAGGAAAAAACGCATACGCCCTTTTTGGCCAACCAAGCAACCTGGAAAGGCAAATCAGCGCTACAAAGAAGTCTCGCTTCCCATCGGTCAAAAGGGCCATGCTGAATAAAGTGTCAAAACCAGAAATGCAAAACAGGCCATGGAGAAACGGGAGCCTGGCTACGCTGATGGGCGGGATGTAAATTGCCAACAGCCACTCTGGAGAAGTGCACGGTGTGTCCTGAAACATCGAAAAAAATCAGCTTAGGGAGCATAGGGCACTTCCACTCATGGGCGTATAAATTGGGAAAACTAAAAATCAGCAAGACACAGGCACCCCAAAGTTTAGGGCTGCTCTGTTGACAAGAACCTCCACTTCGTTACACCTTAAATATCCCAGGAAAGAGAAAAATGGATAAAGAAGTTGTGGTCCTTATGTACAATGGAATATCACTCAGCCATGAAATCAACGTCATAAGGCTAGTAGCAGCAAGATGAGTGGATTTAGGTAGGACGATTCTAAGTGAAATAAGTCACACAGAAAAAGATACTTATCATAAGATATCACTTATAGAGGGAATATAAAAACCGCTACCCTTGAACTGAATTACAAATCAGAGCAGGGTAACACGTTTAGAAAACACACTATGGCTGCTTAACGGGAAAGGTGAGGTGGGGTGATGCATAAAACAAGGGTTTCAAATTAGCTCAGATACCGTTCCATAAACCCAATAGGTAATAGACAAGACCTACTCCTTGCTCAGTGAATTGGACTCAACACCCCCTATTCACCGCCCAAGAATATATCTGACTAGTAAGAATCTTAAAACCTATGCATTGATATCTCTCTGTAAGTGAGTCCAGTGGGTGTAAAGCGGCAAAAACACAGCAGTGAAAGGCAGGTAAACCCCATTATAAAAATCAATTACTTTTAAAAACCCGTGAAACAAAGACAGTGAAAGAGAGAGAAATTCTTACAAAATTCGTTCAGGGGCTGTGATGCCACCTGGATTGACCATATCTAGACCCACAGTTGATTGAGACATAAGGGTGGACACTCTTGGGGCTGAGAGATTTGGTGAGGTTGGGTGAGCAAACGCAGACCCTTTAAAGTAATACTGCGTGGTACCCATCCCATGGGTCCCAAATCTCCAGGTTCAAGGGCATCTTCCTACATCGAAAGCATGCATGAGAAACCCAGAAGATGGTACACCGTGCGATACGGAAAGGTTTTCAAAACGCACCTCATTTCTCATCTCCTTGTGCTCGGGTTTGCCATTCCAGCCGCTTTACTAGCAATCTCCCTCCTTGGAGAATCAGCACCTTTAACCTCCTGTTCCGTACAGGTTGCAATTTGTCCTGAGGATGAACGGGAAGAGGGGGAACCAATGAGAGACTAGCTCTAGGTGTTGGGACAGGCACAGGTCACTCTATTTTCCCATCAGGAAGAAGAATTAACCACAGGCTCAGCCTGCCGCCCGGGACCAGAATAGGGCCTGAAGCAATCCTGCGCTTTTGCGGCCAGCTCCCAAGAAAGCGAGTTGAAAAATGGAGCTCAGGGGCACTGCAATTCACAAACCTGCAGACTTATAAATGATGACTCTCGTCCACAAATATATTGAGGGAAGGCAACGAAGAGGATTGGAAAGCAAGGCAGAATTGCAGGAAACAGATTTCAGGAGGGAGATTCGAATCGCTTTTAAAGCACAGGAAAAGCGGCAAAACCTCGACAATGATGCCCTTGGCCAAAAAGGGCGTATGCGTTTTTTCCTGAATATATTCAGGAAAAAACGCATACGCCCTTTTTGGCCAACCAAGCAACCTGGAAAGGCAAATCAGCGCTACAAAGAAGTCTCGCTTCCCATCGGTCAAAAGGGCCATGCTGAATAAAGTGTCAAAACCAGAAATGCAAAACAGGCCATGGAGAAACGGGAGCCTGGCTACGCTGATGGGCGGGATGTAAATTGCCAACAGCCACTCTGGAGAAGTGCACGGTGTGTCCTGAAACATCGAAAAAAATCAGCTTAGGGAGCATAGGGCACTTCCACTCATGGGCGTATAAATTGGGAAAACTAAAAATCAGCAAGACACAGGCACCCCAAAGTTTAGGGCTGCTCTGTTGACAAGAACCTCCACTTCGTTACACCTTAAATATCCCAGGAAAGAGAAAAATGGATAAAGAAGTTGTGGTCCTTATGTACAATGGAATATCACTCAGCCATGAAATCAACGTCATAAGGCTAGTAGCAGCAAGATGAGTGGATTTAGGTAGGACGATTCGAAGTGAAATAAGTCACACAGAAAAAGATACTTATCATAAGATATCACTTATAGAGGGAATATAAAAACCGCTACCCTTGAACTGAATTACAAATCAGAGCAGGGTAACACGTTTAGAAAACACACTATGGCTGCTTAACGGGAAAGGTGAGGTGGGGTGATGCATAAAACAAGGGTTTCAAATTAGCTCAGATACCGTTCCATAAACCCAATAGGTAATAGACAAGACCTACTCCTTGCTCAGTGAATTGGACTCAACACCCCCTATTCACCGCCCAAGAATATATCTGACTAGTAAGAATCTTAAAACCTATGCATTGATATCTCTCTGTAAGTGAGTCCAGTGGGTGTAAATTGGCAAAAACACAGCAGTGAAAAGCAGGTAAACCCCATTATAAAAATCAATTACTTTTAAAAACCCGTGAAACAAAGACAGTGAAAGAGAGAGAAATTCTTACAAAATTCGTTCAGGGGCTGTGATGCCACCTGGATTGACCATATCTAGACCCACAGTTGATTGAGACATAAGGGTGGACACTCTTGGGGCTGAGAGGTTTGGTGAGGTTGGGTGAGCAAACGCAGACCCTTTAAAGTAATACTGCGTGGTACCCATCCCATGGGTCCCAAATATCCAGGTTCAAGGGCATCTTCCTACATCGAAAGCATGCATGAGAAACCCAGAAGATGGTACACCGTGCGATCCGGAAAGGTTTTCAAAACGCACCTCATTTCTCATCTCCTTGTGCTCGGGTTTGCCATTCCAGCCGCTTTACTAGCAATCTCCCTCCTTGGAGAATCAGCACCTTTAACCTCCTGTTCCGTACAGGTTGCAATTTGTCCTGAGGATGAACGGGAAGAGGGGGAACCAATGAGAGACTAGCTCTACGTGTTGGGACAGGCACAGGTCACTCTATTTTCCCATCAGGAAGAAGAATTAACCACAGGCTCAGCCTGCCGCCCGGGACCAGAATAGGGCCTGAAGCAATCCTGCGCTTTTGCGGCCAGCTCCCAAGAAAGCGAGTTGAAAAATGGAGCTCAGGGGCACTGCAATTCACAAACCTGCAGACTTATAAATGATGACTCTCGTCCACAAATATATTGAGGGAAGGCAACGAAGAGGATTGGAAAGCAAGGCAGAATTGCAGAAAACAGATTTCAGGAGGGAGATTCGAATCGCCTTTAAAGCACAGGAAAAGCGGCAAAACCTCGACAATGATGCCCTTGGCCAAAAAGGGCGTATGCGTTTTTTCCTGAATATATTCAGGAAAAAACGCATACGCCCTTTTTGGCCAACCAAGCAACCTGGAAAGGCAAATCAGCGCTACAAAGAAGTCTCGCTTCCCATCGGTCAAAAGGGCCATGCTGAATAAAGTGTCAAAACCAGAAATGCAAAACAGGCCATGGAGAAACGGGAGCCTGGCTACGCTGATGGGCGGGATGTAAATTGCCAACAGCCACTCTGGAGAAGTGCACGGTGTGTCCTGAAACATCGAAAAAAATCAGCTTAGGGAGCATAGGTCACTTCCACTCATGGGCGTATAAATTGGGAAAACTAAAAATCAGCAAGACACAGGCACCCCAAAGTTTAGGGCTGCTCTGTTGACAAGAACCTCCACTTCGTTACACCTTAAATATCCCAGGAAAGAGAAAAATGGATAAAGAAGTTGTGGTCCTTATGTACAATGGAATATCACTCAGCCATGAAATCAACGTCATAAGGCTAGTAGCAGCAAGATGAGTGGATTTAGGTAGGACGATTCGAAGTGAAATAAGTCACACAGAAAAAGATACTTATCATAAGATATCACTTATAGAGGGAATATAAAAACCGCTACCCTTGAACTGAATTACAAATCAGAGCAGGGTAACACGTTTAGAAAACACACTATGGCTGCTTAACGGGAAAGGTGAGGTGGGGTGATGCATAAAACAAGGGTTTCAAATTAGCTCAGATACCGTTCCATAAACCCAATAGGTAATAGACAAGACCTACTCCTTGCTCAGTGAATTGGACTCAACACCCCCTATTCACCGCCCAAGAATATATCTGACTAGTAAGAATCTTAAAACCTATGCATTGATATCTCTCTGTAAGTGAGTCCAGTGGGTGTAAATTGGCAAAAACACAGCAGTGAAAAGCAGGTAAACCCCATTATAAAAATCAATTACTTTTAAAAACCCGTGAAACAAAGACAGTGAAAGAGAGAGAAATTCTTACAAAATTCGTTCAGGGGCTGTGATGCCACCTGGATTGACCATATCTAGACCCACAGTTGATTGAGACATAAGGGTGGACACTCTTGGGGCTGAGAGGTTTGGTGAGGTTGGGTGAGCAAACGCAGACCCTTTAAAGTAATACTGCGTGGTACCCATCCCATGGGTCCCAAATATCCAGGTTCAAGGGCATCTTCCTACATCGAAAGCATGCATGAGAAACCCAGAAGATGGTACACCGTGCGATCCGGAAAGGTTTTCAAAACGCACCTCATTTCTCATCTCCTTGTGCTCGGGTTTGCCATTCCAGCCGCTTTACTAGCAATCTCCCTCCTTGGAGAATCAGCACCTTTAACCTCCTGTTCCGTACAGGTTGCAATTTGTCCTGAGGATGAACGGGAAGAGGGGGAACCAATGAGAGACTAGCTCTACGTGTTGGGACAGGCACAGGTCACTCTATTTTCCCATCAGGAAGAAGAATTAACCACAGGCTCAGCCTGCCGCCCGGGACCAGAATAGGGCCTGAAGCAATCCTGCGCTTTTGCGGCCAGCTCCCAAGAAAGCGAGTTGAAAAATGGAGCTCAGGGGCACTGCAATTCACAAACCTGCAGACTTATAAATGATGACTCTCGTCCACAAATATATTGAGGGAAGGCAACGAAGAGGATTGGAAAGCAAGGCAGAATTGCAGGAAACAGATTTCAGGAGGGAGATTCGAATCGCCTTTAAAGCACAGGAAAAGCGGCAAAACCTCGACAATGATGCCCTTGGCCAAAAAGGGCGTATGCGTTTTTTCCTGAATATATTCAGGAAAAAACGCATACGCCCTTTTTGGCCAACCAAGCAACCTGGAAAGGCAAATCAGCGCTACAAAGAAGTCTCGCTTCCCATCGGTCAAAAGGGCCATGCTGAATAAAGTGTCAAAACCAGAAATGCAAAACAGGCCATGGAGAAACGGGAGCCTGGCTACGCTGATGGGCGGGATGTAAATTGCCAACAGCCACTCTGGAGAAGTGCACGGTGTGTCCTGAAACATCGAAAAAAATCAGCTTAGGGAGCATAGGTCACTTCCACTCATGGGCGTATAAATTGGGAAAACTAAAAATCAGCAAGACACAGGCACCCCAAAGTTTAGGGCTGCTCTGTTGACAAGAACCTCCACTTCGTTACACCTTAAATATCCCAGGAAAGAGAAAAATGGATAAAGAAGTTGTGGTCCTTATGTACAATGGAATATCACTCAGCCATGAAATCAACGTCATAAGGCTAGTAGCAGCAAGATGAGTGGATTTAGGTAGGACGATTCTAAGTGAAATAAGTCACACAGAAAAAGATACTTATCATAAGATATCACTTATAGAGGGAATGTAAAAACCGCTACCCTTGAACTGAATTACAAATCAGAGCAGGGTCACACGTTTAGAAAACACACTATGGCTGCTTAACGGGAAAGGTGAGGTGGGGTGATGCATAAAACAAGGGTTTCAAATTAGCTCAGATACCGTTCCATAAACCCAATAGGTAACAGACGAGACCTACTCCTTGCTCAGTGAATTGGACTCAACACCCCCTATTCACCGCCCAAGAATATATCTGACTAGTAAGAATCTTAAAACCTATGCATTGATATCTCTCTGTAAGTGAGTCCAGTGGGTGTAAAGCGGCAAAAACACAGCAGTGAAAAGCAGGTAAACCCCATTATAAAAATCAATTACTTTTAAAAACCCGTGAAACAAAGACAGTGAAAGAGAGAGAAATTCTTACAAAATTCGTTCAGGGGCTGTGATGCCACCTGGATTGACCATATCTAGACCCACAGTTGATTGAGACATTAGGGTGGACACTCTTGGGGCTGAGAGGTTTGGTGAGGTTGGGTGAGCAAACGCAGACCCTTTAAAGTAATACTGCGTGGTACCCATCCCATGGGTCCCAAATCTCCAGGTTCAAGGGCATCTTCCTACATCGAAAGCATGCATGAGAAACCCAGAAGATGGTACACCGTGTGATCCGGAAAGGTTTTCAAAACGCACCTCATTTCTCATCTCCTTGTGCTCGGCTTTGCCATTCCAGCCGCTTTACTAGCAATCTCCCTCCTTGGAGAATCAGCACCTTTAACCTCCTGTTCCGTACAGGTTGCAATTTGTCCTGAGGATGAACGGGAAGAGGGGGAACCAATGAGAGACTAGCTCTAGGTGTTGGGACAGGCACAGGTCACTCTATTTTCCCATCAGGAAGAAGAATTAACCACAGGCTCAGCCTGCCGCCCGGGACCAGAATAGGGCCTGAAGCAATCCTGCGCTTTTGCGGCCAGCTCCCAAGAAAGCGAGTTGAAAAATGGAGCTCAGGGGCACTGCAATTCACAAACCTGCAGACTTATAAATGATGACTCTCGTCCACAAATATATTGAGGGAAGGCAACGAAGAGGATTGGAAAGCAAGGCAGAATTGCAGGAAACAGATTTCAGGAGGGAGATTCGAATCGCCTTTAAAGCACAGGAAAAGCGGCAAAACCTCGACAATGATGCCCTTGGCCAAAAAGGGCGTATGCGTTTTTTCCTGAATATATTCAGGAAAAAACGCATACGCCCTTTTTGGCCAACCAAGCAACCTGGAAAGGCAAATCAGCGCTACAAAGAAGTCTCGCTTCCCATCGGTCAAAAGGGCCATGCTGAATAAAGTGTCAAAACCAGAAATGCAAAACAGGCCATGGAGAAACGGGAGCCTGGCTACGCTGATGGGCGGGATGTAAATTGCCAACAGCCAGTCTGGAGAAGTGCACGGTGTGTCCTGAAACATCGAAAAAAATCAGCTTAGGGAGCATAGGTCACTTCCACTCATGGGCGTATAAATTGGGAAAACTAAAAATCAGCAAGACACAGGCACCCCAAAGTTTAGGGCTGCTCTGTTGACAAGAACCTCCACTTCGTTACACCTTAAATATCCCAGGAAAGAGAAAAATGGATAAAGAAGTTGTGGTCCTTATGTACAATGGAATATCACTCAGCCATGAAATCAACGTCATAAGGCTAGTAGCAGCAAGATGAGTGGATTTAGGTAGGACGATTCTAAGTGAAATAAGTCACACAGAAAAAGATACTTATCATAAGATATCACTTATAGAGGGAATATAAAAACCGCTACCCTTGAACTGAATTACAAATCAGAGCAGGGTCACACGTTTAGAAAACACACTATGGCTGCTTAACGGGAAAGGTGAGGTGGGGTGATGCATAAAACAAGGGTTTCAAATTAGCTCAGATACCGTTCCATAAACCCAATAGGTAACAGACAAGACCTACTCCTTGCTCAGTGAATTGGACTCAACACCCCCTATTCACCGCCCAAGAATATATCTGACTAGTAAGAATCTTAAAACCTATGCATTGATATCTCTCTGTAAGTGAGTCCAGTGGGTGTAAAGCGGCAAAAACACAGCAGTGAAAAGCAGGTAAACCCCATTATAAAAATCAATTACTTTTAAAAACCCGTGAAACAAAGACAGTGAAAGAGAGAGAAATTCTTACAAAATTCGTTCAGGGGCTGTGATGCCACCTGGATTGACCATATCTAGACCCACAGTTGATTGAGACATTAGGGTGGACACTCTTGGGGCTGAGAGGTTTGGTGAGGTTGGGTGAGCAAACGCAGACCCTTTAAAGTAATACTGCGTGGTACCCATCCCATGGGTCCCAAATCTCCAGGTTCAAGGGCATCTTCCTACATCGAAAGCATGCATGAGAAACCCAGAAGATGGTACACCGTGTGATCCGGAAAGGTTTTCAAAACGCACCTCATTTCTCATCTCCTTGTGCTCGGGTTTGCCATTCCAGCCGCTTTACTAGCAATCTCCCTCCTTGGAGAATCAGCACCTTTAACCTCCTGTTCCGTACAGGTTGCAATTTGTCCTGAGGATGAACGGGAAGAGGGGGAACCAATGAGAGACTAGCTCTAGGTGCTGGGACAGGCACAGGTCACTCTATTTTCCCATCAGGAAGAAGAATTAACCACAGGCTCAGCCTGCCGCCCGGGACCAGAATAGGGCCTGAAGCAATCCTGCGCTTTTGCGGCCAGCTCCCAAGAAAGCGAGTTGAAAAATGGAGCTCAGGGGCACTGCAATTCACAAACCTGCAGACTTATAAATGATGACTCTCGTCCACAAATATATTGAGGGAAGGCAACGAAGAGGATTGGAAAGCAAGACAGAATTGCAGGAAACAGATTTCAGGAGGGAGATTCGAATCGCCTTTAAAGCACATGAAAAGCGGTAAAACCTCGACAATGATGCCCTTGGCCAAAAAGGGCGTATGCGTTTTTTCCTGAATATATTCAGGAAAAAACGCATACGCCCTTTTTGGCCAACCAAGCAACCTGGAAAGGCAAATCAGCGCTACAAAGAAGTCTCGCTTCCCATCGGTCAAAAGGGCCATGCTGAATAAAGGGTCAAAACCAGAAATGCAAAACAGGCCATGGAGAAACGGGAGCCTGGCTACGCTGATGGGCGGGATGTAAATTGCCAACAGCCACTCTGGAGAAGTGCACGGTGTGTCCTGAAACATCGAAAAAAATCAGCTTAGGGAGCATAGGGCACTTCCACTCATGGGCGTATAAATTGGGAAAACTAAAAATCAGCAAGACACAGGCACCCCAAAGTTTAGGGCTGCTCTGTTGACAAGAACCTCCACTTCGTTACACCTTAAATATCCCAGGAAAGAGAAAAATGGATAAAGAAGTTGTGGTCCTTATGTACAATGGAATATCACTCAGCCATGAAATCAACGTCATAAGGCTAGTAGCAGCAAGATGAGTGGATTTAGGTAGGACGATTCGAAGTGAAATAAGTCACACAGAAAAAGATACTTATCATAAGATATCACTTATAGAGGGAATATAAAAACCGCTACCCTTGAACTGAATTACAAATCAGAGCAGGGTCACACGTTTAGAAAACACACTATGGCTGCTTAACGGGAAAGGTGAGGTGGGGTGATGCATAAAACAAGGGTTTCAAATTAGCTCAGATACCGTTCCATAAACCCAATAGGTAACAGACAAGACCTACTCCTTGCTCAGTGAATTGGACTCAACACCCCCTATTCACCGCCCAAGAATATATCTGACTAGTAAGAATCTTAAAACCTATGCATTGATATCTCTCTGTAAGTGAGTCCAGTGGGTGTAAAGCGGCAAAAACACAGCAGTGAAAAGCAGGTAAACCCCATTATAAAAATCAATTACTTTTAAAAACCCGTGAAACAAAGACAGTGAAAGAGAGAGAAATTCTTACAAAATTCGTTCAGGGGCTGTGATGCCACCTGGATTGACCATATCTAGACCCACAGTTGATTGAGACATTAGGGTGGACACTCTTGGGGCTGAGAGGTTTGGTGAGGTTGGGTGAGCAAACGCAGACCCTTTAAAGTAATACTGCGTGGTACCCATCCCATGGGTCCCAAATATCCAGGTTCAAGGGCATCTTCCTACATCGAAAGCATGCATGAGAAACCCAGAAGATGGTACACCGTGTGATCCGGAAAGGTTTTCAAAACGCACCTCATTTCTCATCTCCTTGTGCTCGGGTTTGCCATTCCAGCCGCTTTACTAGCAATCTCCCTCCTTGGAGAATCAGCACCTTTAACCTCCTGTTCCGTACAGGTTGCAATTTGTCCTGAGGATGAACGGGAAGAGGGGGAACCAATGAGAGACTAGCTCTACGTGTTGGGACAGGCACAGGTCACTCTATTTTCCCATCAGGAAGAAGAATTAACCACAGGCTCAGCCTGCCGCCCGGGACCAGAATAGGGCCTGAAGCAATCCTGCGCTTTTGCGGCCAGCTCCCAAGAAAGCGAGTTGAAAAATGGAGCTCAGGGGCACTGCAATTCACAAACCTGCAGACTTATAAATGATGACTCTCGTCCACAAATATATTGAGGGAAGGCAACGAAGAGGATTGGAAAGCAAGGCAGAATTGCAGGAAACAGATTTCAGGAGGGAGATTCGAATCGCCTTTAAAGCACAGGAAAAGCGGCAAAACCTCGACAATGATGCCCTTGGCCAAAAAGGGCGTATGCGTTTTTTCCTGAATATATTCAGGAAAAAACGCATACGCCCTTTTTGGCCAACCAAGCAACCTGGAAAGGCAAATCAGCGCTACAAAGAAGTCTCGCTTCCCATCGGTCAAAAGGGCCATGCTGAATAAAGTGTCAAAACCAGAAATGCAAAACAGGCCATGGAGAAACGGGAGCCTGGCTACGCTGATGGGCGGGATGTAAATTGCCAACAGCCACTCTGGAGAAGTGCACGGTGTGTCCTGAAACATCGAAAAAAATCAGCTTAGGGAGCATAGGGCACTTCCACTCATGGGCGTATAAATTGGGAAAACTAAAAATCAGCAAGACACAGGCACCCCAAAGTTTAGGGCTGCTCTGTTGACAAGAACCTCCACTTCGTTACACCTTAAATATCCCAGGAAAGAGAAAAATGGATAAAGAAGTTGTGGTCCTTATGTACAATGGAATATCACTCAGCCATGAAATCAACGTCATAAGGCTAGTAGCAGCAAGATGAGTGGATTTAGGTAGGACGATTCTAAGTGAAATAAGTCACACAGAAAAAGATACTTATCATAAGATATCACTTATAGAGGGAATATAAAAACCGCTACCCTTGAACTGAATTACAAATCAGAGCAGGGTAACACGTTTAGAAAACACACTATGGCTGCTTAACGGGAAAGGTGAGGTGGGGTGATGCATAAAACAAGGGTTTCAAATTAGCTCAGATACCGTTCCATAAACCCAATAGGTAATAGACAAGACCTACTCCTTGCTCAGTGAATTGGACTCAACACCCCCTATTCACCGCCCAAGAATATATCTGACTAGTAAGAATCTTAAAACCTATGCATTGATATCTCTCTGTAAGTGAGTCCAGTGGGTGTAAAGCGGCAAAAACACAGCAGTGAAAGGCAGGTAAACCCCATTATAAAAATCAATTACTTTTAAAAACCCGTGAAACAAAGACAGTGAAAGAGAGAGAAATTCTTACAAAATTCGTTCAGGGGCTGTGATGCCACCTGGATTGACCATATCTAGACACACAGTTGATTGAGACATAAGGGTGGACACTCTTGGGGCTGAGAGGTTTGGTGAGGTTGGGTGAGCAAACGCAGACCCTTTAAAGTAATACTGCGTGGTACCCATCCCATGGGTCCCAAATCTCCAGGTTCAAGGGCATCTTCCTACATCGAAAGCATGCATGAGAAACCCAGAAGATGGTACACCGTGTGATCCGGAAAGGTTTTCAAAACGCACCTCATTTCTCATCTCCTTGTGCTCGGGTTTGCCATTCCAGGCGCTTTACTAGCAATCTCCCTCCTTGGAGAATCAGCACCTTTAACCTCCTGTTCCGTACAGGTTGCAATTTGTCCTGAGGATGAAGGGGAAGAGGGGGAACCAATGAGAGACTAGCTCTAGGTGTTGGGACAGGCACAGGTCACTCTATTTTCCCATCAGGAAGAAGAATTAACCACAGGCTCAGCCTGCCGCCCGGGACCAGAATAGGGCCGGAAGCAATCCTGCGCTTTTGCGGCCAGCTCCCAAGAAAGCGAGTTGAAAAATGGAGCTCAGGGGCACTGCAATTCACAAACCTGCAGACTTAGAAATGATGACTCTCGTCCACAAATATATTGAGGGAAGGCAACGAAGAGGATTGGAAAGCAAGGCAGAATTGCAGGAAACAGATTTCAGGAGGGAGATTCGAATCGCCTTTAAAGCACAGGAAAAGCGGCAAAACCTCGACAATGATGCCCTTGGCCAAAAAGGGCGTATGCGTTTCTTCCTGAATATATTCAGGAAAAAACGCATACGCCCTTTTTGGCCAACCAAGCAACCTGGAAAGGCAAATCAGCGCTACAAAGAAGTCTCGCTTCCCATCGGTCAAAAGGGCCATGCTGAATAAAGTGTCCAAACCAGAAATGCAAAACAGGCCATGGAGAAACGGGAGCCTGGCTACGCTGATGGGCGGGATGTAAATTGCCAACAGCCACTCTGGAGAAGTGCACGGTGTGTCCTGAAACATCGAAAAAAATCAGCTTAGGGAGCATAGGGCACTTCCACTCATGGGCGTATAAATTGGGAAAACTAAAAATCAGCAAGACACAGGCACCCCAAAGTTTAGGGCTGCTCTGTTGACAAGAACCTCCACTTCGTTACACCTTAAATATCCCAGGAAAGAGAAAAATGGATAAAGAAGTTGTGGTCCTTATGTACAATGGAATATCACTCAGCCATGAAATCAACGTCATAAGGCTAGTAGCAGCAAGATGAGTGGATTTAGGTAGGACGATTCTAAGTGAAATAAGTCACACAGAAAAAGATACTTATCATAAGATATCACTTATAGAGGGAATATAAAAACCGCTACCCTTGAACTGAATTACAAATCAGAGCAGGGTCACACGTTTAGAAAACACACTATGGCTGCTTAACGGGAAAGGTGAGGTGGGGTGATGCATAAAACAAGGGTTTCAAATTAGCTCAGATACCGTTCCATAAACCCAATAGGTAATAGACAAGACCTACTCCTTGCTCAGTGAATTGGACTCAACACCCCCTATTCACCGCCCAAGAATATATCTGATTAGTAAGAATCTTAAAACCTATGCATTGATATCTCTCTGTAAGTGAGTCCAGTGGGTGTAAAGGGGCAAAAACACAGCAGTGAAAAGCAGGTAAACCCCATTATAAAAATCAATTACTTTTAAAAACCCGTGAAACAAAGACAGTGAAAGAGAGAGAAATTCTTACAAAATTCGTTCAGGGGCTGTGATGCCACCTGGATTGACCATATCTAGACCCACAGTTGATTGAGACATAAGGGTGGACACTCTTGGGGCTGAGAGGTTTGGTGAGGTTGGGTGAGCAAACGCAGACCCTTTAAAGTAATACTGCGTGGTACCCATCCCATGGGTCCCAAATCTCCAGGTTCAAGGGCATCTTCCTACATCGAAAGCATGCATGAGAAACCCAGAAGATGGTACACCGTGCGATACGGAAAGGTTTTCAAAACGCACCTCATTTCTCATCTCCTTGTGCTCGGGTTTGCCATTCCAGCCGCTTTACTAGCAATCTCCCTCCTTGGAGAATCAGCACCTTTAACCTCCTGTTCCGTACAGGTTGCAATTTGTCCTGAGGATGAACGGGAAGAGGGGGAACCAATGAGAGACTAGCTCTAGGTGTTGGGACAGGCACAGGTCACTCTATTTTCCCATCAGGAAGAAGAATTAACCACAGGCTCAGCCTGCCGCCCGGGACCAGAATAGGGCCTGAAGCAATCCTGCGCTTTTGCGGCCAGCTCCCAAGAAAGCGAGTTGAAAAATGGAGCTCAGGGGCACTGCAATTCACAAACCTGCAGACTTATAAATGATGACTCTCGTCCACAAATATATTGAGGGAAGGCAACGAAGAGGATTGGAAAGCAAGGCAGAATTGCAGGAAACAGATTTCAGGAGGGAGATTCGAATCGCCTTTAAAGCACAGGAAAAGCGGCAAAACCTCGACAATGATGCCCTTGGCCAAAAAGGGCGTATGCGTTTTTTCCTGAATATATTCAGGAAAAAACGCATACGCCCTTTTTGGCCAACCAAGCAACCTGGAAAGGCAAATCAGCGCTACAAAGAAGTCTCGCTTCCCATCGGTCAAAAGGGCCATGCTGAATAAAGTGTCAAAACCAGAAATGCAAAACAGGCCATGGAGAAACGGGAGCCTGGCTACGCTGATGGGCGGGATGTAAATTGCCAACAGCCACTCTGGAGAAGTGCACGGTGTGTCCTGAAACATCGAAAAAAATCAGCTTAGGGAGCATAGGGCACTTCCACTCATGGGCGTATAAATTGGGAAAACTAAAAATCAGCAAGACACAGGCACCCCAAAGTTTAGGGCTGCTCTGTTGACAAGAACCTCCACTTCGTTACACCTTAAATATCCCAGGAAAGAGAAAAATGGATAAAGAAGTTGTGGTCCTTATGTACAATGGAATATCACTCAGCCATGAAATCAACGTCATAAGGCTAGTAGCAGCAAGATGAGTGGATTTAGGTAGGACGATTCGAAGTGAAATAAGTCACACAGAAAAAGATACTTATCATAAGATATCACTTATAGAGGGAATATAAAAACCGCTACCCTTGAACTGAATTACAAATCAGAGCAGGGTAACACGTTTAGAAAACACACTATGGCTGCTTAACGGGAAAGGTGAGGTGGGGTGATGCATAAAACAAGGGTTTCAAATTAGCTCAGATACCGTTCCATAAACCCAATAGGTAACAGACAAGACCTACTCCTTGCTCAGTGAATTGGACTCAACACCCCCTATTCACCGCCCAAGAATATATCTGACTAGTAAGAATCTTAAAACCTATGCATTGATATCTCTCTGTAAGTGAGTCCAGTGGGTGTAAAGCGGCAAAAACACAGCAGTGAAAAGCAGGTAAACCCCATTATAAAAATCAATTACTTTTAAAAACCCGTGAAACAAAGACAGTGAAAGAGAGAGAAATTCTTACAAAATTCGTTCAGGGGCTGTGATGCCACCTGGATTGACCATATCTAGACCCACAGTTGATTGAGACATTAGGGTGGACACTCTTGGGGCTGAGAGGTTTGGTGAGGTTGGGTGAGCAAACGCAGACCCTTTAAAGTAATACTGCGTGGTACCCATCCCATGGGTCCCAAATATCCAGGTTCAAGGGCATCTTCCTACATCGAAAGCATGCATGAGAAACCCAGAAGATGGTACACCGTGTGATCCGGAAAGGTTTTCAAAACGCACCTCATTTCTCATCTCCTTGTGCTCGGGTTTGCCATTCCAGCCGCTTTACTAGCAATCTCCCTCCTTGGAGAATCAGCACCTTTAACCTCCTGTTCCGTACAGGTTGCAATTTGTCCTGAGGATGAACGGGAAGAGGGGGAACCAATGAGAGACTAGCTCTACGTGTTGGGACAGGCACAGGTCACTCTATTTTCCCATCAGGAAGAAGAATTAACCACAGGCTCAGCCTGCCGCCCGGGACCAGAATAGGGCCTGAAGCAATCCTGCGCTTTTGCGGCCAGCTCCCAAGAAAGCGAGTTGAAAAATGGAGCTCAGGGGCACTGCAATTCACAAACCTGCAGACTTATAAATGATGACTCTCGTCCACAAATATATTGAGGGAAGGCAACGAAGAGGATTGGAAAGCAAGGCAGAATTGCAGGAAACAGATTTCAGGAGGGAGATTCGAATCGCCTTTAAAGCACAGGAAAAGCGGCAAAACCTCGACAATGATGCCCTTGGCCAAAAAGGGCGTATGCGTTTTTTCCTGAATATATTCAGGAAAAAACGCATACGCCCTTTTTGGCCAACCAAGCAACCTGGAAAGGCAAATCAGCGCTACAAAGAAGTCTCGCTTCCCATCGGTCAAAAGGGCCATGCTGAATAAAGTGTCAAAACCAGAAATGCAAAACAGGCCATGGAGAAACGGGAGCCTGGCTACGCTGATGGGCGGGATGTAAATTGCCAACAGCCACTCTGGAGAAGTGCACGGTGTGTCCTGAAACATCGAAAAAAATCAGCTTAGGGAGCATAGGGCACTTCCACTCATGGGCGTATAAATTGGGAAAACTAAAAATCAGCAAGACACAGGCACCCCAAAGTTTAGGGCTGCTCTGTTGACAAGAACCTCCACTTCGTTACACCTTAAATATCCCAGGAAAGAGAAAAATGGATAAAGAAGTTGTGGTCCTTATGTACAATGGAATATCACTCAGCCATGAAATCAACGTCATAAGGCTAGTAGCAGCAAGATGAGTGGATTTAGGTAGGACGATTCTAAGTGAAATAAGTCACACAGAAAAAGATACTTATCATAAGATATCACTTATAGAGGGAATATAAAAACCGCTACCCTTGAACTGAATTACAAATCAGAGCAGGGTAACACGTTTAGAAAACACACTATGGCTGCTTAACGGGAAAGGTGAGGTGGGGTGATGCATAAAACAAGGGTTTCAAATTAGCTCAGATACCGTTCCATAAACCCAATAGGTAATAGGCAAGACCTACTCCTTGCTCAGTGAATTGGACTCAACACCCCCTATTCACCGCCCAAGAATATATCTGACTAGTAAGAATCTTAAAACCTATGCATTGATATCTCTCTGTAAGTGAGTCCAGTGGGTGTAAAGCGGCAAAAACACAGCAGTGAAAGGCAGGTAAACCCCATTATAAAAATCAATTACTTTTAAAAACCCGTGAAACAAAGACAGTGAAAGAGAGAGAAATTCTTACAAAATTCGTTCAGGGGCTGTGATGCCACCTGGATTGACCATATCTAGACCCACAGTTGATTGAGACATAAGGGTGGACACGCTTGGGGCTGAGAGGTTTGGTGAGGTTGGGTGAGCAAACGCAGACCCTTTAAAGTAATACTGCGTGGTACCCATCCCATGGGTCCCAAATCTCCAGGTTCAAGGGCATCTTCCTACATCGAAAGCATGCATGAGAAACCCAGAAGATGGTACACCGTGTGATCCGGAAAGGTTTTCAAAACGCACCTCATTTCTCATCTCCTTGTGCTCGGGTTTGCCATTCCAGGCGCTTTACTAGCAATCTCCCTCCTTGGAGAATCAGCACCTTTAACCTCCTGTTCCGTACAGGTTGCAATTTGTCCTGAGGATGAAGGGGAAGAGGGGGAACCAATGAGAGACTAGCTCTAGGTGTTGGGACAGGCACAGGTCACTCTATTTTCCCATCAGGAAGAAGAATTAACCACAGGCTCAGCCTGCCGCCCGGGACCAGAATAGGGCCGGAAGCAATCCTGCGCTTTTGCGGCCAGCTCCCAAGAAAGCGAGTTGAAAAATGGAGCTCAGGGGCACTGCAATTCACAAACCTGCAGACTTAGAAATGATGACTCTCGTCCACAAATATATTGAGGGAAGGCAACGAAGAGGATTGGAAAGCAAGGCAGAATTGCAGGAAACAGATTTCAGGAGGGAGATTCGAATCGCCTTTAAAGCACAGGAAAAGCGGCAAAACCTCGACAATGATGCCCTTGGCCAAAAAGGGCGTATGCGTTTCTTCCTGAATATATTCAGGAAAAAACGCATACGCCCTTTTTGGCCAACCAAGCAACCTGGAAAGGCAAATCAGCGCTACAAAGAAGTCTCGCTTCCCATCGGTCAAAAGGGCCATGCTGAATAAAGTGTCAAAACCAGAAATGCAAAACAGGCCATGGAGAAACGGGAGCCTGGCTACGCTGATGGGCGGGATGTAAATTGCCAACAGCCACTCTGGAGAAGTGCACGGTGTGTCCTGAAACATCGAAAAAAATCAGCTTAGGGAGCATAGGGCACTTCCACTCATGGGCGTATAAATTGGGAAAACTAAAAATCAGCAAGACACAGGCACCCCAAAGTTTAGGGCTGCTCTGTTGACAAGAACCTCCACTTCGTTACACCTTAAATATCCCAGGAAAGAGAAAAATGGATAAAGAAGTTGTGGTCCTTATGTACAATGGAATATCACTCAGCCATGAAATCAACGTCATAAGGCTAGTAGCAGCAAGATGAGTGGATTTAGGTAGGACGATTCTAAGTGAAATAAGTCACACAGAAAAAGATACTTATCATAAGATATCACTTATAGAGGGAATATAAAAACCGCTACCCTTGAACTGAATTACAAATCAGAGCAGGGTCACACGTTTAGAAAACACACTATGGCTGCTTAACGGGAAAGGTGAGGTGGGGTGATGCATAAAACAAGGGTTTCAAATTAGCTCAGATACCGTTCCATAAACCCAATAGGTAATAGACAAGACCTACTCCTTGCTCAGTGAATTGGACTCAACACCCCCTATTCACCGCCCAAGAATATATCTGATTAGTAAGAATCTTAAAACCTATGCATTGATATCTCTCTGTAAGTGAGTCCAGTGGGTGTAAAGGGGCAAAAACACAGCAGTGAAAAGCAGGTAAACCCCATTATAAAAATCAATTACTTTTAAAAACCCGTGAAACAAAGACAGTGAAAGAGAGAGAAATTCTTACAAAATTCGTTCAGGGGCTGTGATGCCACCTGGATTGACCATATCTAGACCCACAGTTGATTGAGACATAAGGGTGGACACTCTTGGGGCTGAGAGGTTTGGTGAGGTTGGGTGAGCAAACGCAGACCCTTTAAAGTAATACTGCGTGGTACCCATCCCATGGGTCCCAAATCTCCAGGTTCAAGGGCATCTTCCTACATCGAAAGCATGCATGAGAAACCCAGAAGATGGTACACCGTGCGATACGGAAAGGTTTTCAAAACGCACCTCATTTCTCATCTCCTTGTGCTCGGGTTTGCCATTCCAGCCGCTTTACTAGCAATCTCCCTCCTTGGAGAATCAGCACCTTTAACCTCCTGTTCCGTACAGGTTGCAATTTGTCCTGAGGATGAACGGGAAGAGGGGGAACCAATGAGAGACTAGCTCTAGGTGTTGGGACAGGCACAGGTCACTCTATTTTCCCATCAGGAAGAAGAATTAACCACAGGCTCAGCCTGCCGCCCGGGACCAGAATAGGGCCGGAAGCAATCCTGCGCTTTTGCGGCCAGCTCCCAAGAAAGCGAGTTGAAAAATGGAGCTCAGGGGCACTGCAATTCACAAACCTGCAGACTTATAAATGATGACTCTCGTCCACAAATATATTGAGGGAAGGCAACGAAGAGGATTGGAAAGCAAGGCAGAATTGCAGGAAACAGATTTCAGGAGGGAGATTCGAATCGCCTTTAAAGCACAGGAAAAGCGGCAAAACCTCGACAATGATGCCCTTGGCCAAAAAGGGCGTATGCGTTTTTTCCTGAATATATTCAGGAAAAAACGCATACGCCCTTTTTGGCCAACCAAGCAACCTGGAAAGGCAAATCAGCGCTACAAAGAAGTCTCGCTTCCCATCGGTCAAAAGGGCCATGCTGAATAAAGTGTCAAAACCAGAAATGCAAAACAGGCCATGGAGAAACGGGAGCCTGGCTACGCTGATGGGCGGGATGTAAATTGCCAACAGCCACTCTGGAGAAGTGCACGGTGTGTCCTGAAACATCGAAAAAAATCAGCTTAGGGAGCATAGGGCACTTCCACTCATGGGCGTATAAATTGGGAAAACTAAAAATCAGCAAGACACAGGCACCCCAAAGTTTAGGGCTGCTCTGTTGACAAGAACCTCCACTTCGTTACACCTTAAATATCCCAGGAAAGAGAAAAATGGATAAAGAAGTTGTGGTCCTTATGTACAATGGAATATCACTCAGCCATGAAATCAACGTCATAAGGCTAGTAGCAGCAAGATGAGTGGATTTAGGTAGGACGATTCGAAGTGAAATAAGTCACACAGAAAAAGATACTTATCATAAGATATCACTTATAGAGGGAATATAAAAACCGCTACCCTTGAACTGAATTACAAATCAGAGCAGGGTAACACGTTTAGAAAACACACTATGGCTGCTTAACGGGAAAGGTGAGGTGGGGTGATGCATAAAACAAGGGTTTCAAATTAGCTCAGATACCGTTCCATAAACCCAATAGGTAATAGACAAGACCTACTCCTTGCTCAGTGAATTGGACTCAACACCCCCTATTCACCGCCCAAGAATATATCTGACTAGTAAGAATCTTAAAACCTATGCATTGATATCTCTCTGTAAGTGAGTCCAGTGGGTGTAAAGCGGCAAAAACACAGCAGTGAAAAGCAGGTAAACCCCATTATAAAAATCAATTACTTTTAAAAACCCGTGAAACAAAGACAGTGAAAGAGAGAGAAATTCTTACAAAATTCGTTCAGGGGCTGTGATGCCACCTGGATTGACCATATCTAGACCCACAGTTGATTGAGACATAAGGGTGGACACTCTTGGGGCTGAGAGGTTTGGTGAGGTTGGGTGAGCAAACGCAGACCCTTTAAAGTAATACTGCGTGGTACCCATCCCATGGGTCCCAAATCTCCAGGTTCAAGGGCATCTTCCTACATCGAAAGCATGCATGAGAAACCCAGAAGATGGTACACCGTGCGATCCGGAAAGGTTTTCAAAACGCACCTCATTTCTCATCTCCTTGTGCTCGGGTTTGCCATTCCAGCCGCTTTACTAGCAATCTTCCTCCTTGGAGAATCAGCACCTTTAACCTCCTGTTCCGTACAGGTTGCAATTTGTCCTGAGGATGAACGGGAAGAGGGGGAACCAATGAGAGACTAGCTCTACGTGTTGGGACAGGCACAGGTCACTCTATTTTCCCATCAGGAAGAAGAATTAACCACAGGCTCAGCCTGCCGCCCGGGACCAGAATAGGGCCTGAAGCAATCCTGCGCTTTTGCGCCCAGCTCCCAAGAAAGCGAGTTGAAAAATGGAGCTCAGGGGCACTGCAATTCACAAACCTGCAGACTTAGAAATGATGACTCTCGTCCACAAATATATTGAGGGAAGGCAACGAAGAGGATTGGAAAGCAAGGCAGAATTGCAGGAAACAGATTTCAGGAGGGAGATTCGAATCGCCTTTAAAGCACAGGAAAAGCGGCAAAACCTCGACAATGATGCCCTTGGCCAAAAAGGGCGTATGCGTTTTTTCCTGAATATATTCAGGAAAAAACGCATACGCCCTTTTTGGCCAACCAAGCAACCTGGAAAGGCAAATCAGCGCTACAAAGAAGTCTCGCTTCCCATCGGTCAAAAGGGCCATGCTGAATAAAGTGTCAAAACCAGAAATGCAAAACAGGCCATGGAGAAACGGGAGCCTGGCTACGCTGATGGGCGGGATGTAAATTGCCAACAGCCACTCTGGAGAAGTGCACGGTGTGTCCTGAAACATCGAAAAAAATCAGCTTAGGGAGCATAGGGCACTTCCACTCATGGGCGTATAAATTGGGAAAACTAAAAATCAGCAAGACACAGGCACCCCAAAGTTTAGGGCTGCTCTGTTGACAAGAACCTCCACTTCGTTACACCTTAAATATCCCAAGAAAGAGAAAAATGGATAAAGAAGTTGTGGTCCTTATGTACAATGGAATATCACTCAGCCATGAAATCAACGTCATAAGGCTAGTAGCAGCAAGATGAGTGGATTTAGGTAGGACGATTCTAAGTGAAATAAGTCACACAGAAAAAGATACTTATCATAAGATATCACTTATAGAGGGAATATAAAAACCGCTACCCTTGAACTGAATTACAAATCAGAGCAGGGTCACACGTTTAGAAAACACACTATGGCTGCTTAACGGGAAAGGTGAGGTGGGGTGATGCATAAAACAAGGGTTTCAAATTAGCTCAGATACCGTTCCATAAACCCAATAGGTAATAGACAAGACCTACTCCTTGCTCAGTGAATTGGACTCAACACCCCCTATTCACCGCCCAAGAATATATCTGACTAGTAAGAATCTTAAAACCTATGCATTGATATCTCTCTGTAAGTGAGTCCAGTGGGTGTAAAGCGGCAAAAACACAGCAGTGAAAAGCAGGTAAACCCCATTATAAAAATCAATTACTTTTAAAAACCCGTGAAACAAAGACAGTGAAAGAGAGAGAAATTCTTACAAAATTCGTTCAGGGGCTGTGATGCCACCTGGATTGACCATATCTAGACCCACAGCTGATTGAGACATAAGGGTGGACACTCTTGGGGCTGAGAGGTTTGGTGAGGTTGGGTGAGCAAACGCAGACCCTTTAAAGTAATACTGTGTGGTACCCATCCCATGGGTCCCAAATCTCCAGGTTCAAGGGCATCTTCCTACATCGAAAGCATGCATGAGAAACCCAGAAGATGGTACACCGTGTGATCCGGAAAGGTTTTCAAAACGCACCTCATTTCTCATCTCCTTGTGCTCGGGTTTGCCATTCCAGCCGCTTTACTAGCAATCTCCCTCCTTGGAGAATCAGCACCTTTAACCTCCTGTTCCGTACAGGTTGCAATTTGTCCTGAGGATGAACGGGAAGAGGGGGAACCAATGAGAGACTAGCTCTAGGTGTTGGGACAGGCACAGGTCACTCTATTTTCCCATCAGGAAGAAGAATTAACCACAGGCTCAGCCTGCCGCCCGGGACCAGAATAGGGCCGGAAGCAATCCTGCGCTTTTGCGGCCAGCTCCCAAGAAAGCAAGTTGAAAAATGGAGCTCAGGGGCACTGCAATTCACAAACCTGCAGACTTATAAATGATGACTCTCGTCCACAAATATATTGAGGGAAGGCAACGAAGAGGATTGGAAAGCAAGGCAGAATTGCAGGAAACAGATTTCAGGAGGGAGATTCGAATCGCCTTTAAAGCACAGGAAAAGCGGCAAAACCTCGACAATGATGCCCTTGGCCAAAAAGGGCGTATGCGTTTTTTCCTGAATATATTCAGGAAAAAACGCATACGCCCTTTTTGGCCAACCAAGCAACCTGGAAAGGCAAATCAGCGCTACAAAGAAGTCTCGCTTCCCATCGGTCAAAAGGGCCATGCTGAATAAAGTGTCAAAACCAGAAATGCAAAACAGGCCATGGAGAAACGGGAGCCTGGCTACGCTGATGGGCGGGATGTAAATTGCCAACAGCCACTCTGGAGAAGTGCACGGTGTGTCCTGAAACATCGAAAAAAATCAGCTTAGGGAGCATAGGGCACTTCCACTCATGGGCGTATAAATTGGGAAAACTAAAAATCAGCAAGACACAGGCACCCCAAAGTTTAGGGCTGCTCTGTTGACAAGAACCTCCACTTCGTTACACCTTAAATATCCCAGGAAAGAGAAAAATGGATAAAGAAGTTGTGGTCCTTATGTACAATGGAATGTCACTCAGCCATGAAATCAACGTCATAAGGCTAGTAGCAGCAAGATGAGTGGATTTAGGTAGGACGATTCTAAGTGAAATAAGTCACACAGAAAAAGATACTTATCATAAGATATCACTTATAGAGGGAATATAAAAACCGCTACCCTTGAACTGAATTACAAATCAGAGCAGGGTCACACGTTTAGAAAACACACTATGGCTGCTTAACGGGAAAGGTGAGGTGGGGTGATGCATAAAACAAGGGTTTCAAATTAGCTCAGATACCGTTCCATAAACCCAATAGGTAATAGACAAGACCTACTCCTTGCTCAGTGAATTGGACTCAACACCCCCTATTCACCGCCCAAGAATATATCTGACTAGTAAGAATCTTAAAACCTATGCATTGATATCTCTCTGTAAGTGAGTCCAGTGGGTGTAAAGCGGCAAAAACACAGCAGTGAAAAGCAGGTTAACCCCATTATAAAAATCAATTACTTTTAAAAACCCGTGAAACAAAGACAGTGAAAGAGAGAGAAATTCTTACAAAATTCGTTCAGGGGCTGTGATGCCACCTGGATTGACCATATCTAGACCCACAGCTGATTGAGACATAAGGGTGGACACTCTTGGGGCTGAGAGGTTTGGTGAGGTTGGGTGAGCAAACGCAGACCCTTTAAAGTAATACTGCGTGGTACCCATCCCATGGGTCCCAAATCTCCAGGTTCAAGGGCATCTTCCTACATCGAAAACATGCATGAGAAACCCAGAAGATGGTACACCGTGTGATCCGGAAAGGTTTTCAAAACGCACCTCATTTCTCATCTCCTTGTGCTCGGGTTTGCCATTCCAGCCGCTTTACTAGCAATCTCCCTCCTTGGAGAATCAGCACCTTTAACCTCCTGTTCCGTACAGGTTGCAATTTGTCCTGAGGATGAACGGGAAGAGGGGGAACCAATGAGAGACTAGCTCTAGGTGTTGGGACAGGCACAGGTCACTCTATTTTCCCATCAGGAAGAAGAATTAACCACAGGCTCAGCCTGCCGCCCGGGACCAGAATAGGGCCTGAAGCAATCCTGCGCTTTTGCGGCCAGCTCCCAAGAAAGCGAGTTGAAAAATGGAGCTCAGGGGCACTGCAATTCACAAACCTGCAGACTTATAAATGATGACTCTCGTCCACAAATATATTGAGGGAAGGCAACGAAGAGGATTGGAAAGCAAGGCAGAATTGCAGGAAACAGATTTCAGGAGGGAGATTCGAATCGCCTTTAAAGCACAGGAAAAGCGGCAAAACCTCGACAATGATGCCCTTGGCCAAAAAGGGCGTATGCGTTTTTTCCTGAATTTATTCAGGAAAAAACGCATACGCCCTTTTTGGCCAACCAAGCAACCTGGAAAGGCAAATCAGCGCTACAAAGAAGTCTCGCTTCCCATCGGTCAAAAGGGCCATGCTGAATAAAGTGTCAAAACCAGAAATGCAAAACAGGCCATGGAGAAACGGGAGCCTGGCTACGCTGATGGGCGGGATGTAAATTGCCAACAGCCACTCTGGAGAAGTGCACGGTGTGTCCTGAAACATCGAAAAAAATCAGCTTAGGGAGCATAGGGCACTTCCACTCATGGGCGTATAAATTGGGAAAACTAAAAATCAGCAAGACACAGGCACCCCAAAGTTTAGGGCTGCTCTGTTGACAAGAACCTCCACTTCGTTACACCTTAAATATCCCAGGAAAGAGAAAAATGGATAAAGAAGTTGTGGTCCTTATGTACAATGGAATATCACTCAGCCATGAAATCAACGTCATAAGGCTAGTAGCAGCAAGATGAGTGGATTTAGGTAGGACGATTCGAAGTGAAATAAGTCACACAGAAAAAGATACTTATCATAAGATATCACTTATAGAGGGAATATAAAAACCGCTACCCTTGAACTGAATTACAAATCAGAGCAGGGTAACACGTTTAGAAAACACACTATGGCTGCTTAACGGGAAAGGTGAGGTGGGGTGATGCATAAAACAAGGGTTTCAAATTAGCTCAGATACCGTTCCATAAACCCAATAGGTAATAGACAAGACCTACTCCTTGCTCAGTGAATTGGACTCAACACCCCCTATTCACCGCCCAAGAATATATCTGACTAGTAAGAATCTTAAAACCTATGCATTGATATCTCTCTGTAAGTGAGTCCAGTGGGTGTAAAGCGGCAAAAACACAGCAGTGAAAAGCAGGTAAACCCCATTATAAAAATCAATTACTTTTAAAAACCCGTGAAACAAAGACAGTGAAAGAGAGAGAAATTCTTACAAAATTCGTTCAGGGGCTGTGATGCCACCTGGATTGACCATATCTAGACCCACAGTTGATTGAGACATAAGGGTGGACACTCTTGGGGCTGAGAGGTTTGGTGAGGTTGGGTGAGCAAACGCAGACCCTTTAAAGTAATACTGCGTGGTACCCATCCCATGGGTCCCAAATCTCCAGGTTCAAGGGCATCTTCCTACATCGAAAGCATGCATGAGAAACCCAGAAGATGGTACACCGTGCGATCCGGAAAGGTTTTCAAAACGCACCTCATTTCTCATCTCCTTGTGCTCGGGTTTGCAATTCCAGCCGCTTTACTAGCAATCTCCCTCCTTGGAGAATCAGCACCTTTAACCTCCTGTTCCGTACAGGTTGCAATTTGTCCTGAGGATGAACGGGAAGAGGGGGAACCAATGAGAGACTAGCTCTACGTGTTGGGACAGGCACAGGTCACTCTATTTTCCCATCAGGAAGAAGAATTAACCACAGGCTCAGCCTGCCGCCCGGGACCAGAATAGGGCCTGAAGCAATCCTGCGCTTTTGCGGCCAGCTCCCAAGAAAGCGAGTTGAAAAATGGAGCTCAGGGGCACTGCAATTCACAAACCTGCAGACTTATAAATGATGACTCTCGTCCACAAATATATTGAGGGAAGGCAACGAAGAGGATTGGAAAGCAAGGCAGAATTGCAGGAAACAGATTTCAGGAGGGAGATTCGAATCGCCTTTAAAGCACAGGAAAAGCGGCAAAACCTCGACAATGATGCCCTTGACCAAAAAGGGCGTATGCGTTTTTTCCTGAATATATTCAGGAAAAAACGCATACGCCCTTTTTGGCCAACCAAGCAACCTGGAAAGGCAAATCAGCGCTACAAAGAAGTCTCGCTTCCCATCGGTCAAAAGGGCCATGCTGAATAAAGTGTCAAAACCAGAAATGCAAAACAGGCCATGGAGAAACGGGAGCCTGGCTACGCTGATGGGCGGGATGTAAATTGCCAACAGCCACTCTGGAGAAGTGCACGGTGTGTCCTGAAACATCGAAAAAAATCAGCTTAGGGAGCATAGGGCACTTCCACTCATGGGCGTATAAATTGGGAAAACTAAAAATCAGCAAGACACAGGCACCCCAAAGTTTAGGGCTGCTCTGTTGACAAGAACCTCCACTTCGTTACACCTTAAATATCCCAGGAAAGAGAAAAATGGATAAAGAAGTTGTGGTCCTTATGTACAATGGAATATCACTCAGCCATGAAATCAACGTCATAAGGCTAGTAGCAGCAAGATGAGTGGATTTAGGTAGGACGATTCTAAGTGAAATAAGTCACACAGAAAAAGATACTTATCATAAGATATCACTTATAGAGGGAATATAAAAACCGCTACCCTTGAACTGAATTACAAATCAGAGCAGGGTAACACGTTTAGAAAACACACTATGGCTGCTTAACGGGAAAGGTGAGGTGGGGTGATGCATAAAAAAAGGGTTTCAAATTAGCTCAGATACCGTTCCATAAACCCAATAGGTAATAGACAAGACCTACTCCTTGCTCAGTGAATTGGACTCAACACCCCCTATTCACCGCCCAAGAATATATCTGACTAGTAAGAATCTTAAAAGCTATGCATTGATATCTCTCTGTAAGTGAGTCCAGTGGGTGTAAAGCGGCAAAAACACAGCAGTGAAAGGCAGGTAAACCCCATTATAAAAATCAATTACTTTTAAAAACCCGTGAAACAAAGACAGTGAAAGAGAGAGAAATTCTTACAAAATTCGTTCAGGGGCTGTGATGCCACCTGGATTGACCATATCTAGACCCACAGTTGATTGAGACATAAGGGTGGACACTCTTGGGGCTGAGAGATTTGGTGAGGTTGGGTGAGCAAACGCAGACCCTTTAAAGTAATACTGCGTGGTACCCATCCCATGGGTCCCAAATCTCCAGGTTCAAGGGCATCTTCCTACATCGAAAGCATGCATGAGAAACCCAGAAGATGGTACACCGTGTGATACGGAAAGGTTTTCAAAACGCACCTCATTTCTCATCTCCTTGTGCTCGGGTTTGCCATTCCAGCCGCTTTACTAGCAATCTCCCTCCTTGGAGAATCAGCACCTTTAACCTCCTGTTCCGTACAGGTTGCAATTTGTCCTGAGGATGAACGGGAAGAGGGGGAACCAATGAGAGACTAGCTCTAGGTGTTGGGACAAGCACAGGTCACTCTATTTTCCCATCAGGAAGAAGAATTAACCACAGGCTCAGCCTGCCGCCCGGGACCAGAATAGGGCCTCAAGCAATCCTGCGCTTTTGCGGCCAGCTCCCAAGAAAGAGAGTTGAAAAATGGAGCTCAGGGGCACTGCAATTCACAAACCTGCAGACTTATAAATGATGACTCTCGTCCACAAATATATTGAGGGAAGGCAACGAAGAGGATTGGAAAGCAAGGCAGAATTGCAGGAAACAGATTTCAGGAGGGAGATTCGAATCGCCTTTAAAGCACAGGAAAAGCGGCAAAACCTCGACAATGATGCCCTTGGCCAAAAAGGGCGTATGCGTTTTTTCCTGAATATATTCAGGAAAAAACGCATACGCCCTTTTTGGCCAACCAAGCAACCTGGAAAGGCAAATCAGCGCTACAAAGAAGTCTCGCTTCCCATCGGTCAAAAGGGCCATGCTGAATAAAGTGTCAAAACCAGAAATGCAAAACAGGCCATGGAGAAACGGGAGCCTGGCTACGCTGATGGGCGGGATGTAAATTGCCAACAGCCACTCTGGAGAAGTGCACGGTGTGTCCTGAAACATCGAAAAAACATCAGCTTAGGGAGCATAGGGCACTTCCACTCATGGGCGTATAAATTGGGAAAACTAAAAATCAGCAAGACACAGGCACCCCAAAGGTTAGGGCTGCTCTGTTGACAAGAACCTCCACTTCGTTACACCTTAAATATCCCAGGAAAGAGAAAAATGGATAAAGAAGTTGTGGTCCTTATGTACAATGGAATATCACTCAGCCATGAAATCAACGTCATAAGGCTAGTAGCAGCAAGATGAGTGGATTTAGGTAGGACGATTCTAAGTGAAATAAGTCACACAGAAAAAGATACTTATCATAAGATATCACTTATAGAGGGAATATAAAAACCGCTACCCTTGAACTGAATTACAAATCAGAGCAGGGTCACACGTTTAGAAAACACACTATGGCTGCTTAACCGGAAAGGTGAGGTGGGGTGATGCATAAAACAAGGGTTTCAAATTAGCTCAGATACCGTTCCATAAACCCAATAGGTAATAGACAAGACCTACTCCTTGCTCAGTGAATTGGACTCAACACCCCCTATTCACCGCCCAAGAATATATCTGACTAGTAAGAATCTTAAAACCTATGCACTGATATCTCTCTGTAAGTGAGTCCAGTGGGTGTAAAGCGGCAAAAACACAGCAGTGAAAAGCAGGTAAACCCCATTATAAAAATCAATTACTTTTAAAAACCCGTGAAACAAAGACAGTGAAAGAGAGAGAAATTCTTACAAAATTCGTTCAGGGGCTGTGATGCCACCTGGATTGACCATATCTAGACCCACAGTTGATTGAGACATAAGGGTGGACACTCTTGGGGCTGAGAGGTTTGGTGAGGTTGTGTGAGCAAACGCAGACCCTTTAAAGTAATACTGCGTGGTACCCATCACATGGGTCCCAAATCTCCAGGTTCAAGGGCATCTTCCTACATCGAAAGCATGCATGAGAAACCCAGAAGATGGTACACCGTGCGATCCGGAAAGGTTTTCAAAACGCACCTCATTTCTCATCTCCTTGTGCTCGGGTTTGCCATTCCAGCCGCTTTACTAGCAATCTCCCTCCTTGGAGAATCAGCACCTTTAACCTCCTGTTCCGTACAGGTTGCAATTTGTCCTGAGGATGAACGGGAAGAGGGGGAACCAATGAGAGACTAGCTCTAGGTGTTGGGACAGGCACAGGTCACTCTATTTTCCCATCAGGAAGAAGAATTAACCACAGGCTCAGCCTGCCGCCCGGGACCAGAATAGGGCCTGAAGCAATCCTGCGCTTTTGCGGCCAGCTCCCAAGAAAGCGAGTTGAAAAATGGAGCTCAGGGGCACTGCAATTCACAAACCTGCAGACTTAGAAATGATGACTCTCGTCCACAAATATATTGAGGGAAGGCAACGAAGAGGATTGGAAAGCAAGGCAGAATTGCAGGAAACAGATTTCAGGAGGGAGATTCGAATCGCCTTTAAAGCACAGGAAAAGCGGCAAAACCTCGACAATGATGCCCTTGGCCAAAAAGGGCGTATGCGTTTTTTCCTGAATATATTCAGGAAAAAACGCATACGCCCTTTTTGGCCAACCAAGCAACCTGGAAAGGCAAATCAGCGCTACAAAGAAGTCTCGCTTCCCATCGGTCAAAAGGGCCATGCTGAATAAAGTGTCAAAACCAGAAATGCAAAACAGGCCATGGAGAAACGGGAGCCTGGCTACGCTGATGGGCGGGATGTAAATTGCCAACAGCCACTCTGGAGAAGTGCACGGTGTGTCCTGAAACATCGAAAAAACATCAGCTTAGGGAGCATAGGGCATTTCCACTCATGGGCGTATAAATTGGGAAAACTAAAAATCAGCAAGACACAGGCACCCCAAAGGTTAGGGCTGCTCTGTTGACAAGAACCTCCACTTCGTTACACCTTAAATATCCCAGGAAAGAGAAAAATGGATAAAGAAGTTGTGGTCCTTATGTACAATGGAATATCACTCAGCCATGAAATCAACGTCATAAGGCTAGTAGCAGCAAGATGAGTGGATTTAGGTAGGACGATTCTAAGTGAAATAAGTCACACAGAAAAAGATACTTATCATAAGATATCACTTATAGAGGGAATATAAAAACCGCTACCCTTGAACTGAATTACAAATCAGAGCAGGGTCACACGTTTAGAAAACACACTATGGCTGCTTAACGGGAAAGGTGAGGTGGGGTGATGCATAAAACAAGGGTTTCAAATTAGCTCAGATACCGTTCCATAAACCCAATAGGTAATAGACAAGACCTACTCCTTGCTCAGTGAATTGGACTCAACACCCCCTATTCACCGCCCAAGAATATATCTGACTAGTAAGAATCTTAAAACCTATGCACTGATATCTCTCTGTAAGTGAGTCCAGTGGGTGTAAAGCGGCAAAAACACAGCAGTGAAAAGCAGGTAAACCCCATTATAAAAATCAATTACTTTTAAAAACCCGTGAAACAAAGACAGTGAAAGAGAGAGAAATTCTTACAAAATTCGTTCAGGGGCTGTGATGCCACCTGGATTGACCATATCTAGACCCACAGTTGATTGAGACATAAGGGTGGACACTCTTGGGGCTGAGAGGTTTGGTGAGGTTGGGTGAGCAAACGCAGACCCTTTAAAGTAATACTGCGTGGTACCCATCCCATGGGTCCCAAATCTCCAGGTTCAAGGGCATCTTCCTACATCGAAAGCATGCATGAGAAACCCAGAAGATGGTACACCGTGCGATCCGGAAAGGTTTTCAAAACGCACCTCATTTCTCATCTCCTTGTGCTCGGGTTTGCCATTCCAGCCGCTTTACTAGCAATCTCCCTCCTTGGAGAATCAGCACCTTTAACCTCCTGTTCCGTACAGGTTGCAATTTGTCCTGAGGATGAACGGGAAGAGGGGGAACCAATGAGAGACTAGCTCTAGGTGTTGGGAAAGGCACAGGTCACTCTATTTTCCCATCAGGAAGAAGAATTAACCACAGGCTCAGCCTGCCGCCCGGGACCAGAATAGGGCCTGAAGCAATCCTGCGCTTTTGCGGCCAGCTCCCAAGAAAGCGAGTTGACAAATGGAGCTCAGGGGCACTGCAATTCACAAACCTGCAGACTTAGAAATGATGACTCTCGTCCACAAATATATTGAGGGAAGGCAACGAAGAGGATTGGAAAGCAAGGCAGAATTGCAGGAAACAGATTTCAGGAGGGAGATTCGAATCGCCTTTAAAGCACAGGAAAAGCGGCAAAACCTCGACAATGATGCCCTTGTCCAAAAAGGGCGTATGCGTTTTTTCCTGAATATATTCAGGAAAAAACGCATACGCCCTTTTTGGCCAACCAAGCAACCTGGAAAGGCAAATCAGCGCTACAAAGAAGTCTCGCTTCCCATCGGTCAAAAGGGCCATGCTGAATAAAGTGTCAAAACCAGAAATGCAAAACAGGCCATGGAGAAACGGGAGCCTGGCTACGCTGATGGGCGGGATGTAAATTGCCAACAGCCACTCTGGAGAAGTGCACGGTGTGTCCTGAAACATCGAAAAAAATCAGCTTAGGGAGCATAGGGCACTTCCACTCATGGGCGTATAAATTGGGAAAACTAAAAATCAGCAAGACACAGGCACCCCAAAGTTTAGGGCTGCTCTGTTGACAAGAACCTCCACTTCGTTACACCTTAAATATCCCAGGAAAGAGAAAAACGGATAAAGAAGTTGTGGTCCTTATGTACAATGGAATATCACTCAGCCATGAAATCAACGTCATAAGGCTAGTAGCAGCAAGATGAGTGGATTTAGGTAGGACGATTCTAAGTGAAATAAGTCACACAGAAAAAGATACTTATCATAAGATATCACTTATAGAGGGAATATAAAAACCGCTACCCTTGAACTGAATTACAAATCAGAGCAGGGTCACACGTTTAGAAAACACACTATGGCTGCTTAACGGGAAAGGTGAGGTGGGGTGATGCATAAAACAAGGGTTTCAAATTAGCTCAGATACCGTTCCATAAACCCAATAGGTAACAGACAAGACCTACTCCTTGCTCAGTGAATTGGACTCAACACCCCCTATTCACCGCCCAAGAATATATCTGACTAGTAAGTATCTTAAAACCTATGCATTGATATCTCTCTGTAAGTGAGTCCAGTGGGTGTAAAGCGGCAAAAACACAGCAGTGAAAAGCAGGTAAACCCCATTATAAAAATCAATTACTTTTAAAAACCCGTGAAACAAAGACAGTGAAAGAGAGAGAAATTCTTACAAAATTCGTTCAGGGGCTGTGATGCCACCTGGATTGACCATATCTAGACCCACAGTTGATTGAGACATAAGGGTGGACACTCTTGGGGCTGAGAGGTTTGGTGAGGTTGGGTGAGCAAACGCAGACCCTTTAAAGTAATACGGCATGGTACCCATCCCATGGGTCCCAAATCTTCAGGTTCAAGGGCATCTTCCTACATCGAAAGCATGCATGAGAAACCCAGAAGATGGTACACCGTGCGATCCGGAAAGGTTTTCAAAACGCACCTCATTTCTCATCTCCTTGTGCTCGGGTTTGCCATTCCAGCCGCTTTACTAGCAATCTCCCTCCTTGGAGAATCAGCACCTTTAACCTCCTGTTCCGTACAGGTTGCAATTTGTCCTGAGGATGAACGGGAAGAGGGGGAACCAATGAGAGACTAGCTCTAGGTGTTGGGACAGGCACAGGTCACTCTATTTTCCCATCAGGAAGAAGAATTAACCACAGGCTCAGCCTGCCGCCCGGGACCAGAATAGGGCCTGAAGCAATCCTGCGCTTTTGCGGCCAGCTCCCAAGAAAGCGAGTTGACAAATGGAGCTCAGGGGCACTGCAATTCACAAACCTGCAGACTTAGAAATGATGACTCTCGTCCACAAATATATTGAGGGAAGGCAACGAAGAGGATTGGAAAGCAAGGCAGAATTGCAGGAAACAGATTTCAGGAGGGAGATTCGAATCGCCTTTAAAGCACAGGAAAAGCGGCAAAACCTCGACAATGATGCCCTTGGCCAAAAAGGGCGTATGCGTTTTTTCCTGAATATATTCAGGAAAAAACGCATACGCCCTTTTTGGCCAACCAAGCAACCTGGAAAGGCAAATCAGCGCTACAAAGAAGTCTCGCTTCCCATCGGTCAAAAGGGCCATGCTGAATAAAGTGTCAAAACCAGAAATGCAAAACAGGCCATGGAGAAACGGGAGCCTGGCTACGCTGATGGGCGGGATGTAAATTGCCAACAGCCACTCTGGAGAAGTGCACGGTGTGTCCTGAAACATCGAAAAAAATCAGCTTAGGGAGCATAGGGCACTTCCACTCATGGGCGTATAAATTGGGAAAACTAAAAGTCAGCAAGACACAGGCACCCCAAAGTTTAGGGCTGCTCTGTTGACAAGAACCTCCACTTCGTTACACCTTAAATATCCCAGGAAAGAGAAAAATGGATAAAGAAGTTGTGGTCCTTATGTACAATGGAATATCACTCAGCCATGAAATCAACGTCATAAGGCTAGTAGCAGCAAGATGAGTGGATTTAGGTAGGACGATTCTAAGTGAAATAAGTCACACAGAAAAAGATACTTATCATAAGATATCACTTATAGAGGGAATATAAAAACCGCTACCCTTGAACTGAATTACAAATCAGAGCAGGGTCACACGTTTAGAAAACACACTATGGCTGCTTAACCGGAAAGGTGAGGTGGGGTGATGCATAAAACAAGGGTTTCAAATTAGCTCAGATACCGTTCCATAAACCCAATAGGTAATAGACAAGACCTACTCCTTGCTCAGTGAATTGGACTCAACACCCCCTATTCACCGCCCAAGAATATATCTGACTAGTAAGAATCTTAAAACCTATGCACTGATATCTCTCTGTAAGTGAGTCCAGTGGGTGTAAAGCGGCAAAAACACAGCAGTGAAAAGCAGGTAAACCCCATTATAAAAATCAATTACTTTTAAAAACCCGTGAAACAAAGACAGTGAAAGAGAGAGAAATTCTTACAAAATTCGTTCAGGGGCTGTGATGCCACCTGGATTGACCATATCTAGACCCACAGTTGATTGAGACATAAGGGTGGACACTCTTGGGGCTGAGAGGTTTGGTGAGGTTGTGTGAGCAAACGCAGACCCTTTAAAGTAATACTGCGTGGTACCCATCACATGGGTCCCAAATCTCCAGGTTCAAGGGCATCTTCCTACATCGAAAGCATGCATGAGAAACCCAGAAGATGGTACACCGTGCGATCCGGAAAGGTTTTCAAAACGCACCTCATTTCTCATCTCCTTGTGCTCGGGTTTGCCATTCCAGCCGCTTTACTAGCAATCTCCCTCCTTGGAGAATCAGCACCTTTAACCTCCTGTTCCGTACAGGTTGCAATTTGTCCTGAGGATGAACGGGAAGAGGGGGAACCAATGAGAGACTAGCTCTAGGTGTTGGGACAGGCACAGGTCACTCTATTTTCCCATCAGGAAGAAGAATTAACCACAGGCTCAGCCTGCCGCCCGGGACCAGAATAGGGCCTGAAGCAATCCTGCGCTTTTGCGGCCAGCTCCCAAGAAAGCGAGTTGAAAAATGGAGCTCAGGGGCACTGCAATTCACAAACCTGCAGACTTAGAAATGATGACTCTCGTCCACAAATATATTGAGGGAAGGCAACGAAGAGGATTGGAAAGCAAGGCAGAATTGCAGGAAACAGATTTCAGGAGGGAGATTCGAATCGCCTTTAAAGCACAGGAAAAGCGGCAAAACCTCGACAATGATGCCCTTGGCCAAAAAGGGCGTATGCGTTTTTTCCTGAATATATTCAGGAAAAAACGCATACGCCCTTTTTGGCCAACCAAGCAACCTGGAAAGGCAAATCAGCGCTACAAAGAAGTCTCGCTTCCCATCGGTCAAAAGGGCCATGCTGAATAAAGTGTCAAAACCAGAAATGCAAAACAGGCCATGGAGAAACGGGAGCCTGGCTACGCTGATGGGCGGGATGTAAATTGCCAACAGCCACTCTGGAGAAGTGCACGGTGTGTCCTGAAACATCGAAAAAACATCAGCTTAGGGAGCATAGGGCATTTCCACTCATGGGCGTATAAATTGGGAAAACTAAAAATCAGCAAGACACAGGCACCCCAAAGGTTAGGGCTGCTCTGTTGACAAGAACCTCCACTTCGTTACACCTTAAATATCCCAGGAAAGAGAAAAATGGATAAAGAAGTTGTGGTCCTTATGTACAATGGAATATCACTCAGCCATGAAATCAACGTCATAAGGCTAGTAGCAGCAAGATGAGTGGATTTAGGTAGGACGATTCTAAGTGAAATAAGTCACACAGAAAAAGATACTTATCATAAGATATCACTTATAGAGGGAATATAAAAACCGCTACCCTTGAACTGAATTACAAATCAGAGCAGGGTCACACGTTTAGAAAACACACTATGGCTGCTTAACGGGAAAGGTGAGGTGGGGTGATGCATAAAACAAGGGTTTCAAATTAGCTCAGATACCGTTCCATAAACCCAATAGGTAATAGACAAGACCTACTCCTTGCTCAGTGAATTGGACTCAACACCCCCTATTCACCGCCCAAGAATATATCTGACTAGTAAGAATCTTAAAACCTATGCACTGATATCTCTCTGTAAGTGAGTCCAGTGGGTGTAAAGCGGCAAAAACACAGCAGTGAAAAGCAGGTAAACCCCATTATAAAAATCAATTACTTTTAAAAACCCGTGAAACAAAGACAGTGAAAGAGAGAGAAATTCTTACAAAATTCGTTCAGGGGCTGTGATGCCACCTGGATTGACCATATCTAGACCCACAGTTGATTGAGACATAAGGGTGGACACTCTTGGGGCTGAGAGGTTTGGTGAGGTTGGGTGAGCAAACGCAGACCCTTTAAAGTAATACTGCGTGGTACCCATCCCATGGGTCCCAAATCTCCAGGTTCAAGGGCATCTTCCTACATCGAAAGCATGCATGAGAAACCCAGAAGATGGTACACCGTGCGATCCGGAAAGGTTTTCAAAACGCACCTCATTTCTCATCTCCTTGTGCTCGGGTTTGCCATTCCAGCCGCTTTACTAGCAATCTCCCTCCTTGGAGAATCAGCACCTTTAACCTCCTGTTCCGTACAGGTTGCAATTTGTCCTGAGGATGAACGGGAAGAGGGGGAACCAATGAGAGACTAGCTCTAGGTGTTGGGACAGGCACAGGTCACTCTATTTTCCCATCAGGAAGAAGAATTAACCACAGGCTCAGCCTGCCGCCCGGGACCAGAATAGGGCCTGAAGCAATCCTGCGCTTTTGCGGCCAGCTCCCAAGAAAGCGAGTTGACAAATGGAGCTCAGGGGCACTGCAATTCACAAACCTGCAGACTTAGAAATGATGACTCTCGTCCACAAATATATTGAGGGAAGGCAACGAAGAGGATTGGAAAGCAAGGCAGAATTGCAGGAAACAGATTTCAGGAGGGAGATTCGAATCGCCTTTAAAGCACAGGAAAAGCGGCAAAACCTCGACAATGATGCCCTTGTCCAAAAAGGGCGTATGCGTTTTTTCCTGAATATATTCAGGAAAAAACGCATACGCCCTTTTTGGCCAACCAAGCAACCTGGAAAGGCAAATCAGCGCTACAAAGAAGTCTCGCTTCCCATCGGTCAAAAGGGCCATGCTGAATAAAGTGTCAAAACCAGAAATGCAAAACAGGCCATGGAGAAACGGGAGCCTGGCTACGCTGATGGGCGGGATGTAAATTGCCAACAGCCACTCTGGAGAAGTGCACGGTGTGTCCTGAAACATCGAAAAAAATCAGCTTAGGGAGCATAGGGCACTTCCACTCATGGGCGTATAAATTGGGAAAACTAAAAATCAGCAAGACACAGGCACCCCAAAGTTTAGGGCTGCTCTGTTGACAAGAACCTCCACTTCGTTACACCTTAAATATCCCAGGAAAGAGAAAAACGGATAAAGAAGTTGTGGTCCTTATGTACAATGGAATATCACTCAGCCATGAAATCAACGTCATAAGGCTAGTAGCAGCAAGATGAGTGGATTTAGGTAGGACGATTCTAAGTGAAATAAGTCACACAGAAAAAGATACTTATCATAAGATATCACTTATAGAGGGAATATAAAAACCGCTACCCTTGAACTGAATTACAAATCAGAGCAGGGTCACACGTTTAGAAAACACACTATGGCTGCTTAACGGGAAAGGTGAGGTGGGGTGATGCATAAAACAAGGGTTTCAAATTAGCTCAGATACCGTTCCATAAACCCAATAGGTAACAGACAAGACCTACTCCTTGCTCAGTGAATTGGACTCAACACCCCCTATTCACCGCCCAAGAATATATCTGACTAGTAAGTATCTTAAAACCTATGCATTGATATCTCTCTGTAAGTGAGTCCAGTGGGTGTAAAGCGGCAAAAACACAGCAGTGAAAAGCAGGTAAACCCCATTATAAAAATCAATTACTTTTAAAAACCCGTGAAACAAAGACAGTGAAAGAGAGAGAAATTCTTACAAAATTCGTTCAGGGGCTGTGATGCCACCTGGATTGACCATATCTAGACCCACAGTTGATTGAGACATAAGGGTGGACACTCTTGGGGCTGAGAGGTTTGGTGAGGTTGGGTGAGCAAACGCAGACCCTTTAAAGTAATACGGCATGGTACCCATCCCATGGGTCCCAAATCTTCAGGTTCAAGGGCATCTTCCTACATCGAAAGCATGCATGAGAAACCCAGAAGATGGTACACCGTGCGATCCGGAAAGGTTTTCAAAACGCACCTCATTTCTCATCTCCTTGTGCTCGGGTTTGCCATTCCAGCCGCTTTACTAGCAATCTCCCTCCTTGGAGAATCAGCACCTTTAACCTCCTGTTCCGTACAGGTTGCAATTTGTCCTGAGGATGAACGGGAAGAGGGGGAACCAATGAGAGACTAGCTCTAGGTGTTGGGACAGGCACAGGTCACTCTATTTTCCCATCAGGAAGAAGAATTAACCACAGGCTCAGCCTGCCGCCCGGGACCAGAATAGGGCCTGAAGCAATCCTGCGCTTTTGCGGCCAGCTCCCAAGAAAGCGAGTTGACAAATGGAGCTCAGGGGCACTGCAATTCACAAACCTGCAGACTTAGAAATGATGACTCTCGTCCACAAATATATTGAGGGAAGGCAACGAAGAGGATTGGAAAGCAAGGCAGAATTGCAGGAAACAGATTTCAGGAGGGAGATTCGAATCGCCTTTAAAGCACAGGAAAAGCGGCAAAACCTCGACAATGATGCCCTTGGCCAAAAAGGGCGTATGCGTTTTTTCCTGAATATATTCAGGAAAAAACGCATACGCCCTTTTTGGCCAACCAAGCAACCTGGAAAGGCAAATCAGCGCTACAAAGAAGTCTCGCTTCCCATCGGTCAAAAGGGCCATGCTGAATAAAGTGTCAAAACCAGAAATGCAAAACAGGCCATGGAGAAACGGGAGCCTGGCTACGCTGATGGGCGGGATGTAAATTGCCAACAGCCACTCTGGAGAAGTGCACGGTGTGTCCTGAAACATCGAAAAAAATCAGCTTAGGGAGCATAGGGCACTTCCACTCATGGGCGTATAAATTGGGAAAACTAAAAGTCAGCAAGACACAGGCACCCCAAAGTTTAGGGCTGCTCTGTTGACAAGAACCTCCACTTCGTTACACCTTAAATATCCCAGGAAAGAGAAAAATGGATAAAGAAGTTGTGGTCCTTATGTACAATGGAATATCACTCAGCCATGAAATCAACGTCATAAGGCTAGTAGCAGCAAGATGAGTGGATTTAGGTAGGACGATTCTAAGTGAAATAAGTCACACAGAAAAAGATACTTATCATAAGATATCACTTATAGAGGGAATATAAAACCCGCTACCCTTGAACTGAATTACAAATCAGAGCAGGGTCACACGTTTAGAAAACACACTATGGCTGCTTAACGGGAAAGGTGAGGTGGGGTGATGCATAAAACAAGGGTTTCAAATTAGCTCAGATACCGTTCCATAAACCCAATAGGTAATAGACAAGACCTACTCCTTGCTCAGTGAATTGGACTCAACACCCCCTATTCACCGCCCAAGAATATATCTGACTAGTAAGAATCTTAAAACCTATGCATTGATATCTCTCTGTAAGTGAGTCCAGTGGGTGTAAAGCGGCAAAAACACAGCAGTGAAAGGCAGGTAAACCCCATTATAAAAATCAATTACTTTTAAAAACCCGTGAAACAAAGACAGTGAAAGAGAGAGAAATTCTTACAAAATTCGTTCAGGGGCTGTGATGCCACCTGGATTGACCATATCTAGACCCACAGTTGATTGAGACATAAGGGTGGACACTCTTGGGGCTGAGAGGTTTGGTGAGGTTGGGTGAGCAAACGCAGACCCTTTAAAGTAATACTGCGTGGTACCCATCCCATGGGTCCCAAATCTCCTGGTTCAAGGGCATCTTCCTACATCGAAAGCATGCATGAGAAACCCAGAAGATGGTACACCGTGTGATACGGAAAGGTTTTCAAAACGCACCTCATTTCTCATCTCCTTGTGCTCGGGTTTGCCATTCCAGCCGCTTTACTAGCAATCTCCCTCCTTGGAGAATCAGCACCTTTAACCTCCTGTTCCGTACAGGTTGCAATTTGTCCTGAGGATGAACGGGAAGAGGGGGAACCAATGAGAGACTAGCTCTAGGTGTTGGGACAGGCACAGGTCACTCTATTTTCCCATCACGAAGAAGAATTAACCACAGGCTCAGCCTGCCGCCCGGGACCAGAATAGGGCCTGAAGCAATCCTGCGCTTTTGCGGCCAGCTCCCAAGAAAGCGAGTTGAAAAATGGAGCTCAGGGGCACTGCAATTCACAAACCTGCAGACTTATAAATGATGACTCTCGTCCACAAATATATTGAGGGAAGGCAACGAAGAGGATTGGAAAGCAAGGCAGAATTGCAGGAAACAGATTTCAGGAGGGAGATTCGAATCGCCTTTAAAGCACAGGAAAAGCGGCAAAACCTCGACAATGATGCCCTTGGCCAAAAAGGGCGTATGCGTTTTTTCCTGAATATATTCAGGAAAAAACGCATACGCCCTTTTTGGCCAACCAAGCAACCTGGAAAGGCAAATCAGCGCTACAAAGAAGTCTCGCTTCCCATCGGTCAAAAGGGCCATGCTGAATAAAGTGTCAAAACCAGAAATGCAAAACAGGCCATGGAGAAACGGGAGCCTGGCTACGCTGATGGGCGGGATGTAAATTGCCAACAGCCACTCTGGAGAAGTGCACGGTGTGTCCTGAAACATCGAAAAAAATCAGCTTAGGGAGCATAGGGCACTTCCACTCATGGGCGTATAAATTGGGAAAACTAAAAATCAGCAAGACACAGGCACCCCAAAGTTTAGGGCTGCTCTGTTGACAAGAACCTCCACTTCGTTACACCTTAAATATCCCAGGAAAGAGAAAAATGGATAAAGAAGTTGTGGTCCTTATGTACAATGGAATATCACTCAGCCATGAAATCAACGTCATAAGGCTAGTAGCAGCAAGATGAGTGGATTTAGGTAGGACGATTCTAAGTGAAATAAGTCACACAGAAAAAGATACTTATCATAAGATATCACTTATAGAGGGAATATAAAAACCGCTACCCTTGAACTGAATTACAAATCAGAGCAGGGTCACACGTTTAGAAAACACACTATGGCTGCTTAACGGGAAAGGTGAGGTGGGGTGATGCATAAAACAAGGGTTTCAAATTAGCTCAGATACCGTTCCATAAACCCAATAGGTAATAGACAAGACCTACTCCTTGCTCAGTGAATTGGACTCAACACCCCCTATTCACCGCCCAAGAATATATCTGACTAGTAAGAATCTTAAAACCTATGCATTGATATCTCTCTGTAAGTGAGTCCAGTGGGTGTAAAGCGGCAAAAACACAGCAGTGAAAGGCAGGTAAACCCCATTATAAAAATCAATTACTTTTAAAAACCCGTGAAACAAAGACAGTGAAAGAGAGAGAAATTCTTACAAAATTCGTTCAGGGGCTGTGATGCCACCTGGATTGACCATATCTAGACCCACAGTTGATTGAGACATAAGGGTGGACACTCTTGGGGCTGAGAGGTTTGGTGAGGTTGGGTGAGCAAACGCAGACCCTTTAAAGTAATACTGCATGGTACCCATCCCATGGGTCCCAAATCTCCAGGTTCAAGGGCATCTTCCTACATCGAAAGCATGCATGAGAAACCCAGAAGATGGTACACCGTGTGATCCGGAAAGGTTTTCAAAACGCACCTCATTTCTCATCTCCTTGTGCTCGGGTTTGCCATTCCAGCCGCTTTACTAGCAATCTCCCTCCTTGGAGAATCAGCACCTTTAACCTCCTGTTCCGTACAGGTTGCAATTTGTCCTGAGGATGAACGGGAAGAGGGGGAACCAATGAGAGACTAGCTCTAGGTGTTGGGACAGGCACAGGTCACTCTATTTTCCCATCAGGAAGAAGAATTAACCACAGGCTCAGCCTGCCGCCCGGGACCAGAATAGGGCCTGAAGCAATCCTGCGCTTTTGCGGCCAGCTCCCAAGAAAGCGAGTTGAAAAATGGAGCTCAGGGGCACTGCAATTCACAAACCTGCAGACTTATAAATGATGACTCTCGTCCACAAATATATTGAGGGAAGGCCACGAAGAGGATTGGAAAGCAAGGCAGAATTGCAGGAAACAGATTTCAGGAGGGAGATTCGAATCGCCTTTAAAGCACAGGAAAAGCGGCAAAACCTCGACAATGATGCCCTTGGCCAAAAAGGGCGTATGCGTTTTTTCCTGAATATATTCAGGAAAAAACGCATACGCCCTTTTTGGCCAACCAAGCAACCTGGAAAGGCAAATCAGCGCTACAAAGAAGTCTCGCTTCCCATCGGTCAAAAGGGCCATGCTGAATAAAGTGTCAAAACCAGAAATGCAAAACAGGCCATGGAGAAACGGGAGCCTGGCTACGCTGATGGGCGGGATGTAAATTGCCAACAGCCACTCTGGAGAAGTGCACGGTGTGTCCTGAAACATCGAAAAAAATCAGCTTAGGGAGCATAGGGCACTTCCACTCATGGGCGTATAAATTGGGAAAACTAAAAATCAGCAAGACACAGGCACCCCAAAGTTTAGGGCTGCTCTGTTGACAAGAACCTCCACTTCGTTACACCTTAAATATCCCAGGAAAGAGAAAAATGGATAAAGAAGTTGTGGTCCTTATGTACAATGGAATATCACTCAGCCATGAAATCAACGTCATAAGGCTAGTAGCAGCAAGATGAGTGGATTTAGGTAGGACGATTCTAAGTGAAATAAGTCACACAGAAAAAGATACTTATCATAAGATATCACTTATAGAGGGAATATAAAAACCGCTACCCTTGAACTGAATTACAAATAAGAGCAGGGTCACACGTTTAGAAAACACACTATGGCTGCTTAACGGGAAAGGTGAGGTGGGGTGATGCATAAAACAAGGGTTTCAAATTAGCTCAGATACCGTTCCATAAACCCAATAGGTAATAGACAAGACCTACTCCTTGCTCAGTGAATTGGACTCAACACCCCCTATTCACCGCCCAAGAATATATCTGACTAGTAAGAATCTTAAAACCTATGCATTGATATCTCTCTGTAAGTGAGTCCAGTGGGTGTAAAGCGGCAAAAACACAGCAGTGAAAGGCAGGTAAACCCCATTATAAAAATCAATTACTTTTAAAAACCCGTGAAACAAAGACAGTGAAAGAGAGAGAAATTCTTACAAAATTCGTTCAGGGGCTGTGATGCCACCTGGATTGACCATATCTAGACCCACAGTTGATTGAGACATAAGGGTGGACACTCTTGGGGCTGAGAGGTTTGGTGAGTTTGGGTGAGCAAACGCAGACCCTTTAAAGTAATACTGCGTGGTACCCATCCCATGGGTCCCAAATCTCCAGGTTCAAGGGCATCTTCCTACATCGAAAGCATGCATGAGAAACCCAGAAGATGGTACACCGTGTGATACGGAAAGGTTTTCAAAACGCACCTCATTTCTCATCTCCTTGTGCTCGGGTTTGCCATTCCAGCCGCTTTACTAGCAATCTCCCTCCTTGGAGAATCAGCACCTTTAACCTCCTGTTCCGTACAGGTTGCAATTTGTCCTGAGGATGAACGGGAAGAGGGGGAACCAATGAGAGACTAGCTCTAGGTGTTGGGACAGGCACAGGTCACTCTATTTTCCCATCAGGAAGAAGAATTAACCACAGGCTCAGCCTGCCGCCCGGGACCAGAATAGGGCCTGAAGCAATCCTGCGCTTTTGCGGCCAGCTCCCAAGAAAGCGAGTTGAAAAATGGAGCTCAGGGGCACTGCAATTCACAAACCTGCAGACTTAGAAATGATGACTCTCGTCCACAAATATATTGAGGGAAGGCAACGAAGAGGATTGGAAAGCAAGGCAGAATTGCAGGAAACAGATTTCAGGAGGGAGATTCGAATCGCCTTTAAAGCACAGGAAAAGCGGCAAAACCTCGACAATGATGCCCTTGGCCAAAAAGGGCGTATGCGTTTTTTCCTGAATATATTCAGGAAAAAACGCATACGCCCTTTTTGGCCAACCAAGCAACCTGGAAAGGCAAATCAGCGCTACAAAGAAGTCTCGCTTCCCATCGGTCAAAAGGGCCATGCTGAATAAAGTGTCAAAACCAGAAATGCAAAACAGGCCATGGAGAAACGGGAGCCTGGCTACGCTGATGGGCGGGATGTAAATTGCCAACAGCCACTCTGGAGAAGTGCACGGTGTGTCCTGAAACATCGAAAAAAATCAGCTTAGGGAGCATAGGGCACTTCCACTCATGGGCGTATAAATTGGGAAAACTAAAAATCAGCAAGACACAGGCACCCCAAAGGTTAGGGCTGCTCTGTTGACAAGAACCTCCACTTCGTTACACCTTAAATATCCCAGGAAAGAGAAAAATGGATAAAGAAGTTGTGGTCCTTATGTACAATGGAATATCACTCAGCCATGAAATCAACGTCATAAGGCTAATAGCAGCAAGATGAGTGGATTTAGGTAGGACGATTCTAAGTGAAATAAGTCACACAGAAAAAGATACTTATCATAAGATATCACTTATAGAGGGAATATAAAAACCGCTACCCTTGAACTGAATTACAAATCAGAGCAGGGTAACACGTTTAGAAAACACACTATGGCTGCTTAACGGGAAAGGTGAGGTGGGGTGATGCATAAAACAAGGGTTTCAAATTAGCTCAGATACCGTTCCATAAACCCAATAGGTAATAGACAAGACCTACTCCTTGCTCAGTGAATTGGACTCAACACCCCCTATTCACCGCCCAAGAATATATCTGACTAGTAAGAATCTTAAAACCTATGCATTGATATCTCTCTGTAAGTGAGTCCAGTGGGTGTAAAGCGGCAAAAACACAGCAGTGAAAGGCAGGTAAACCCCATTATAAAAATCAATTACTTTTAAAAACCCGTGAAACAAAGACAGTGAAAGAGAGAGAAATTCTTACAAAATTCGTTCAGGGGCTGTGATGCCACCTGGATTGACCATATCTAGACCCACAGTTGATTGAGACATAAGGGTGGACACTCTTGGGGCTGAGAGGTTTGGTGAGGTTGGGTGAGCAAACGCAGACCCTTTAAAGTAATACTGCGTGGTACCCATCCCATGGGTCCCAAATCTCCAGGTTCAAGGGCATCTTCCTACATCGAAAGCATGCATGAGAAACCCAGAAGATGGTACACCGTGTGATACGGAAAGGTTTTCAAAACGCACCTCATTTCTCATCTCCTTGTGCTCGGGTTTGCCATTCCAGCCGCTTTACTAGCAATCTCCCTCCTTGGAGAATCAGCACCTTTAACCTCCTGTTCCGTACAGGTTGCAATTTGTCCTGAGGATGAACGGGAAGAGGGGGAACCAATGAGAGACTAGCTCTACGTGTTGGGACAGGCACAGGTCACTCTATTTTCCCATCAGGAAGAAGAATTAACCACAGGCTCAGCCTGCCGCCCGGGACCAGAATAGGGCCTGAAGCAATCCTGCGCTTTTGCGGCCAGCTCCCAAGAAAGCGAGTTGAAAAATGGAGCTCAGGGGCACTGCAATTCACAAACCTGCAGACTTATAAATGATGACTCTCGTCCACAAATATATTGAGGGAAGGCAACGAAGAGGATTGGAAAGCAAGGCAGAATTGCAGGAAACAGATTTCAGGAGGGAGATTCGAATCGCCTTTAAAGCACAGGAAAAGCGGCAAAACCTCGACAATGATGCCCTTGGCCAAAAAGGGCGTATGCGTTTTTTCCTGAATATATTCAGGAAAAAACGCATACGCCCTTTTTGGCCAACCAAGCAACCTGGAAAGGCAAATCAGCGCTACAAAGAAGTCTCGCTTCCCATCGGTCAAAAGGGCCATGCTGAATAAAGTGTCAAAACCAGAAATGCAAAACAGGCCATGGAGAAACGGGAGCCTGGCTACGCTGATGGGCGGGATGTAAATTGCCAACAGCCACTCTGGAGAAGTGCACGGTGTGTCCTGAAACATCGAAAAAACATCAGCTTAGGGAGCATAGGGCACTTCCACTCATGGGCGTATAAATTGGGAAAACTAAAAATCAGCAAGACACAGGCACCCCAAAGGTTAGGGCTGCTCTGTTGACAAGAACCTCCACTTCGTTACACCTTAAATATCCCAGGAAAGAGAAAAATGGATAAAGAAGTTGTGGTCCTTATGTACAATGGAATATCACTCAGCCATGAAATCAACGTCATAAGGCTAGTAGCAGCAAGATGAGTGGATTTAGGTAGGACGATTCTAAGTGAAATAAGTCACACAGAAAAAGATACTTATCATAAGATATCACTTATAGAGGGAATATAAAAACCGCTACCCTTGAACTGAATTACAAATCAGAGCAGGGTCACACGTTTAGAAAACACACTATGGCTGCTTAACGGGAAAGGTGAGGTGGGGTGATGCATAAAACAAGGGTTTCAAATTAGCTCAGATACCGTTCCATAAACCCAATAGGTAATAGACAAGACCTACTCCTTGCTCAGTGAATTGGACTCAACACCCCCTATTCACCGCCCAAGAATATATCTGACTAGTAAGAATCTTAAAACCTATGCATTGATATCTCTCTGTAAGTGAGTCCAGTGGGTGTAAAGCGGCAAAAACACAGCAGTGAAAAGCAGGTAAACCCCATTATAAAAATCAATTACTTTTAAAAACCCGTGAAACAAAGACAGTGAAAGAAAGAGAAATTCTTACAAAATTCGTTCAGGGGCTGTGATGCCACCTGGATTGACCATATCTAGACCCACAGTTGATTGAGACATAAGGGTGGACACTCTTGGGGCTGAGAGGTTTGGTGAGGTTGGGTGAGCAAACGCAGACCCTTTAAAGTAATACTGCGTGGTACCCATCCCATGGGTCCCAAATCTCCAGGTTCAAGGGCATCTTCCTACATCGAAAGCATGCATGAGAAACCCAGATGATGGTACACCGTGCGATCCGGAAAGGTTTTCAAAACGCACCTCATTTCTCATCTCCTTGTGCTCGGGTTTGCCATTCCAACCGCTTTACTAGCAATCTCCCTCCTTGGAGAATCAGCACCTTTAACCTCCTGTTCCGTACAGGTTGCAATTTGTCCTGAGGATGAACGGGAAGAGGGGGAACCAATGAGAGACTAGCTCTAGGTGTTGGGACAGGCACAGGTCACTCTATTTTCCCATCAGGAAGAAGAATTAACCACAGGCTCAGCCTGCCGCCCGGGACCAGAATAGGGCCTGAAGCAATCCTGCGCTTTTGCGGCCAGCTCCCAAGAAAGCGAGTTGACAAATGGAGCTCAGGGGCACTGCAATTCACAAACCTGCAGACTTAGAAATGATGACTCTCGTCCACAAATATATTGAGGGAAGGCAACGAAGAGGATTGGAAAGCAAGGCAGAATTGCAGGAAACAGATTTCAGGAGGGAGATTCGAATCGCCTTTAAAGCACAGGAAAAGCGGCAAAACCTCGACAATGATGCCCTTGTCCAAAAAGGGCGTATGCGTTTTTTCCTGAATATATTCAGGAAAAAACGCATACGCCCTTTTTGGCCAACCAAGCAACCTGGAAAGGCAAATCAGCGCTACAAAGAAGTCTCGCTTCCCATCGGTCAAAAGGGCCATGCTGAATAAAGTGTCAAAACCAGAAATGCAAAACAGGCCATGGAGAAACGGGAGCCTGGCTACGCTGATGGGCGGGATGTAAATTGCCAACAGCCACTCTGGAGAAGTGCACGGTGTGTCCTGAAACATCGAAAAAAATCAGCTTAGGGAGCATAGGGCACTTCCACTCATGGGCGTATAAATTGGGAAAACTAAAAATCAGCAAGACACAGGCACCCCAAAGTTTAGGGCTGCTCTGTTGACAAGAACCTCCACTTCGTTACACCTTAAATATCCCAGGAAAGAGAAAAATGGATAAAGAAGTTGTGGTCCTTATGTACAATGGAGTATCACTCAGCCATGAAATCAACGTCATAAGGCTAGTAGCAGCAAGATGAGTGGATTTAGGTAGGACGATTCTAAGTGAAATAAGTCACACAGAAAAAGATACTTATCATAAGATATCACTTATAGAGGGAATATAAAAACCGCTACCCTTGAACTGAATTACAAATCAGAGCAGGGTCACACGTTTAGAAAACACACTATGGCTGCTTAACGGGAAAGGTGAGGTGGGGTGATGCATAAAACAAGGGTTTCAAATTAGCTCAGATACCGTTCCATAAACCCAATAGGTAACAGACAAGACCTACTCCTTGCTCAGTGAATTGGACTCAACACCCCCTATTCACCGCCCAAGAATATATCTGACTAGTAAGTATCTTAAAACCTATGCATTGATATCTCTCTGTAAGTGAGTCCAGTGGGTGTAAAGCGGCAAAAACACAGCAGTGAAAAGCAGGTAAACCCCATTATAAAAATGAATTACTTTTAAAAACCCGTGAAACAAAGACAGTGAAAGAGAGAGAAATTCTTACAAAATTCGTTCAGGGGCTGTGATGCCACCTGGATTGACCATATCTAGACCCACAGTTGATTGAGACATAAGGGTGGACACTCTTGGGGCTGAGAGGTTTGGTGAGGTTGGGTGAGCAAACGCAGACCCTTTAAAGTAATACGGCGTGGTACCCATCCCATGGGTCCCAAATCTTCAGGTTCAAGGGCATCTTCCTACATCGAAAGCATGCATGAGAAACCCAGAAGATGGTACACCGTGCGATCCGGAAAGGTTTTCAAAACGCACCTCATTTCTCATCTCCTTGTGCTCGGGTTTGCCATTCCAGCCGCTTTACTAGCAATCTCCCTCCTTGGAGAATCAGCACCTTTAACCTCCTGTTCCGTACAGGTTGCAATTTGTCCTGAGGATGAACGGGAAGAGGGGGAACCAATGAGAGACTAGCTCTAGGTGTTGGGACAGGCACAGGTCACTCTATTTTCCCATCAGGAAGAAGAATTAACCACAGGCTCAGCCTGCCGCCCGGGACCAGAATAGGGCCGGAAGCAATCCTGCGCTTTTGCGGCCAGCTCCCAAGAAAGCGAGTTGAAAAATGGAGCTCAGGGGCACTGCAATTCACAAACCTGCAGACTTAGAAATGATGACTCTCGTCCACAAATATATTGAGGGAAGGCAACGAAGAGGATTGGAAAGCAAGGCAGAATTGCAGGAAACAGATTTCAGGAGGGAGATTCGAATCGCCTTTAAAGCACAGGAAAAGCGGCAAAACCTCGACAATGATGCCCTTGGCCAAAAAGGGCGTATGCGTGTTTTCCTGAATATATTCAGGAAAAAACGCATACGCCCTTTTTGGCCAACCAAGCAACCTGGAAAGGCAAATCAGCGCTACAAAGAAGTCTCGCTTCCCATCGGTCAAAAGGGCCATGCTGAATAAAGTGTCAAAACCAGAAATGCAAAACAGGCCATGGAGAAACGGGAGCCTGGCTACGCTGATGGGCGGGATGTAAATTGCCAACAGCCACTCTGGAGAAGTGCACGGTGTGTCCTGAAGCATCGAAAAAAATCAGCTTAGGGAGCATAGGGCACTTCCACTCATGGGCGTATAAATTGGGAAAACTAAAAATCAGCAAGACACAGGCACCCCAAAGTTTAGGGCTGCTCTGTTGACAAGAACCTCCACTTCGTTACACCTTAAATATCCCAGGAAAGAGAAAAATGGATAAAGAAGTTGTGGTCCTTATGTACAATGGAATATCACTCAGCCATGAAATCAACGTCATAAGGCTAGTAGCAGCAAGATGAGTGGATTTAGGTAGGACGATTCTAAGTGAAATAAGTCACACAGAAAAAGATACTTATCATAAGATATCACTTATAGAGGGAATATAAAAACCGCTACCCTTGAACTGAATTACAAATCAGAGCAGGGTCACACGTTTAGAAAACACACTATGGCTGCTTAACGGGAAAGGTGAGGTGGGGTGATGCATAAAACAAGGGTTTCAAATTAGCTCAGATACCGTTCCATAAACCCAATAGGTAATAGACAAGACCTACTCCTTGCTCAGTGAATTGGACTCAACACCCCCTATTCACCGCCCAAGAATATATCTGTCTAGTAAGAATCTTAAAACCTATGCATTGATATCTCTCTGTAAGTGAGTCCAGTGGGTGTAAAGCGGCAAAAACACAGCAGTGAAAAGCAGGTAAACCCCATTATAAAAATCAATTACTTTAAAAAACCCGTGAAACAAAGACAGTGAAAGAGAGAGAAATTCTTACAAAATTCGTTCAGGGGCTGTGATGCCACCTGGATTGACCATATCTAGACCCACAGTTGATTGAGACATAAGGGTGGACACTCTTGGGGCTGAGAGGTTTGGTGAGGTTGGGTGAGCAAACGCAGACCCTTTAAAGTAATACTGCGTGGTACCCATCCCATGGGTCCCAAATCTCCAGGTTCAAGGGCATCTTCCTACATCGAAAGCATGCATGAGAAACCCAGAAGATGGTACACCGTGCGATCCGGAAAGGTTTTCAAAACGCACCTCATTTCTCATCTCCTTGTGCTCGGGTTTGCCATTCCAGCCGCTTTACTAGCAATCTCCCTCCTTGGAGAATCAGCACCTTTAACCTCCTGTTCCGTACAGGTTGCAATTTGTCCTGAGGATGAACGGGAAGAGGGGGAACCAATGAGAGACTAGCTCTAGGTGTTGGGACAGGCACAGGTCACTCTATTTTCCCATCAGGAAGAAGAATTAACCACAGGCTCAGCCTGCCGCCCGGGACCAGAATAGGGCCTGAAGCAATCCTGCGCTTTTGCGGCCAGCTCCCAAGAAAGCGAGTTGACAAATGGAGCTCAGGGGCACTGCAATTCACAAACCTGCAGACTTAGAAATGATGACTCTCGTCCACAAATATATTGAGGGAAGGCAACGAAGAGGATTGGAAAGCAAGGCAGAATTGCAGGAAACAGATTTCAGGAGGGAGATTCGAATCGCCTTTAAAGCACAGGAAAAGCGGCAAAACCTCGACAATGATGCCCTTGGCCAAAAAGGGCGTATGCGTTTTTTCCTGAATATATTCAGGAAAAAACGCATACGCCCTTTTTGGCCAACCAAGCAACCTGGAAAGGCAAATCAGCGCTACAAAGAAGTCTCGCTTCCCATCGGTCAAAAGGGCCATGCTGAATAAAGTGTCAAAACCAGAAATGCAAAACAGGCCATGGAGAAACGGGAGCCTGGCTACGCTGATGGGCGGGATGTAAATTGCCAACAGCCACTCTGGAGAAGTGCACGGTGTGTCCTGAAACATCGAAAAAAATCAGCTTAGGGAGCATAGGGCACTTCCACTCATGGGCGTATAAATTGGGAAAACTAAAAATCAGCAAGACACAGGCACCCCAAAGTTTAGGGCTGCTCTGTTGACAAGAACCTCCACTTCGTTACACCTTAAATATCCCAGGAAAGAGAAAAATGGATAAAGAAGTTGTGGTCCTTATGTACAATGGAATATCACTCAGCCATGAAATCAACGTCATAAGGCTAGTAGCAGCAAGATGAGTGGATTTAGGTAGGACGATTCTAAGTGAAATAAGTCACACAGAAAAAGATACTTATCATAAGATATCACTTATAGAGGGAATATAAAAACCGCTACCCTTGAACTGAATTACAAATCAGAGCAGGGTAACACGTTTAGAAAACACACTATGGCTGCTTAACGGGAAAGGTGAGGTGGGGTGATGCATAAAACAAGGGTTTCAAATTAGCTCAGATACCGTTCCATAAACCCAATAGGTAATAGACAAGACCTACTCCTTGCTCAGTGAATTGGACTCAACACCCCCTATTCACCGCCCAAGAATATATCTGACTAGTAAGAATCTTAAAACCTATGCATTGATATCTCTCTGTAAGTGAGTCCAGTGGGTGTAAAGCGGCAAAAACACAGCAGTGAAAGGCAGGTAAACCCCATTATAAAAATCAATTACTTTTAAAAACCCGTGAAACAAAGACAGTGAAAGAGAGAGAAATTCTTACAAAATTCGTTCAGGGGCTGTGATGCCACCTGGATTGACCATATCTAGACCCACAGTTGATTGAGACATAAGGGTGGACACTCTTGGGGCTGAGAGGTTTGGTGAGTTTGGGTGAGCAAACGCAGACCCTTTAAAGTAATACTGCGTGGTACCCATCCCATGGGTCCCAAATCTCCAGGTTCAAGGGCATCTTCCTACATCGAAAGCATGCATGAGAAACCCAGAAGATGGTACACCGTGTGATACGGAAAGGTTTTCAAAACGCACCTCATTTCTCATCTCCTTGTGCTCGGGTTTGCCATTCCAGCCGCTTTACTAGCAATCTCCCTCCTTGGAGAATCAGCACCTTTAACCTCCTGTTCCGTACAGGTTGCAATTTGTCCTGAGGATGAACGGGAAGAGGGGGAACCAATGAGAGACTAGCTCTACGTGTTGGGACAGGCACAGGTCACTCTATTTTCCCATCAGGAAGAAGAATTAACCACAGGCTCAGCCTGCCGCCCGGGACCAGAATAGGGCCTGAAGCAATCCTGCGCTTTTGAGGCCAGCTCCCAAGAAAGCGAGTTGAAAAATGGAGCTCAGGGGCACTGCAATTCACAAACCTGCAGACTTATAAATGATGACTCTCGTCCACAAATATATTGAGGGAAGGCAACGAAGAGGATTGGAAAGCAAGGCAGAATTGCAGGAAACAGATTTCAGGAGGGAGATTCGAATCGCCTTTAAAGCACAGGAAAAGCGGCAAAACCTCGACAATGATGCCCTTGGCCAAAAAGGGCGTATGCGTTTTTTCCTGAATATATTCAGGAAAAAACGCATACGCCCTTTTTGGCCAACCAAGCAACCTGGAAAGGCAAATCAGCGCTACAAAGAAGTCTCGCTTCCCATCGGTCAAAAGGGCCATGCTGAATAAAGTGTCAAAACCAGAAATGCAAAACAGGCCATGGAGAAACGGGAGCCTGGCTACGCTGATGGGCGGGATGTAAATTGCCAACAGCCACTCTGGAGAAGTGCACGGTGTGTCCTGAAACATCGAAAAAACATCAGCTTAGGGAGCATAGGGCACTTCCACTCATGGGCGTATAAATTGGGAAAACTAAAAATCAGCAAGACACAGGCACCCCAAAGGTTAGGGCTGCTCTGTTGACAAGAACCTCCACTTCGTTACACCTTAAATATCCCAGGAAAGAGAAAAATGGATAAAGAAGTTGTGGTCCTTATGTACAATGGAATATCACTCAGCCATGAAATCAACGTCATAAGGCTAGTAGCAGCAAGATGAGTGGATTTAGGTAGGACGATTCTAAGTGAAATAAGTCACACAGAAAAAGATACTTATCATAAGATATCACTTATAGAGGGAATATAAAAACCGCTACCCTTGAACTGAATTACAAATCAGAGCAGGGTCACACGTTTAGAAAACACACTATGGCTGCTTAACGGGAAAGGTGAGGTGGGGTGATGCATAAAACAAGGGTTTCAAATTAGCTCAGATACCGTTCCATAAACCCAATAGGTAATAGACAAGACCTACTCCTTGCTCAGTGAATTGGACTCAACACCCCCTATTCACCGCCCAAGAATATATCTGACTAGTAAGAATCTTAAAACCTATGCATTGATATCTCTCTGTAAGTGAGTCCAGTGGGTGTAAAGCGGCAAAAACACAGCAGTGAAAAGCAGGTAAACCCCATTATAAAAATCAATTACTTTTAAAAACCCGTGAAACAAAGACAGTGAAAGAGAGAGAAATTCTTACAAAATTCGTTCAGGGGCTGTGATGCCACCTGGATTGACCATATCTAGACCCACAGTTGATTGAGACATAAGGGTGGACACTCTTGGGGCTGAGAGGTTTGGTGAGGTTGGGTGAGCAAACGCAGACCCTTTAAAGTAATACGGCGTGGTACCCATCCCATGGGTCCCAAATCTCCAGGTTCAAGGGCATCTTCCTACATCGAAAGCATGCATGAGAAACCCAGATGATGGTACACCGTGCGATCCGGAAAGGTTTTCAAAACGCACCTCATTTCTCATCTCCTTGTGCTCGGGTTTGCCATTCCAACCGCTTTACTAGCAATCTCCCTCCTTGGAGAATCAGCACCTTTAACCTCCTGTTCCGTACAGGTTGCAATTTGTCCTGAGGATGAACGGGAAGAGGGGGAACCAATGAGAGACTAGCTCTAGGTGTTGGGACAGGCACAGGTCACTCTATTTTCCCATCAGGAAGAAGAATTAACCACAGGCTCAGCCTGCCGCCCGGGACCAGAATAGGGCCTGAAGCAATCCTGCGCTTTTGCGGCCAGCTCCCAAGAAAGCGAGTTGACAAATGGAGCTCAGGGGCACTGCAATTCACAAACCTGCAGACTTATAAATGATGACTCTCGTCCACAAATATATTGAGGGAAGGCAACGAAGAGGATTGGAAAGCAAGGCAGAATTGCAGGAAACAGATTTCAGGAGGGAGATTCGAATCGCCTTTAAAGCACAGGAAAAGCGGCAAAACCTCGACAATGATGCCCTTGGCCAAAAAGGGCGTATGCGTTTTTTCCTGAATATATTCAGGAAAAAACGCATACGCCCTTTTTGGCCAACCAAGCAACCTGGAAAGGCAAATCAGCGCTACAAAGAAGTCTCGCTTCCCATCGGTCAAAAGGGCCATGCTGAATAAAGTGTCAAAACCAGAAATGCAAAACAGGCCATGGAGAAACGGGAGCCTGGCTACGCTGATGGGCGGGATGTAAATTGCCAACAGCCACTCTGGAGAAGTGCACGGTGTGTCCTGAAACATCGAAAAAAATCAGCTTAGGGAGCATAGGGCACTTCCACTCATGGGCGTATAAATTGGGAAAACTAAAAATCAGCAAGACACAGGCACCCCAAAGTTTAGGGCTGCTCTGTTGACAAGAACCTCCACTTCGTTACACCTTAAATATCCCAGGAAAGAGAAAAATGGATAAAGAAGTTGTGGTCCTTATGTACAATGGAGTATCACTCAACCATGAAATCAACGTCATAAGGCTAGTAGCAGCAAGATGAGTGGATTTAGGTAGGACGATTCTAAGTGAAATAAGTCACACAGAAAAAGATACTTATCATAAGATATCACTTATAGAGGGAATATAAAAACCGCTACCCTTGAACTGAATTACAAATCAGAGCAGGGTAACACGTTTAGAAAACACACTATGGCTGCTTAACGGGAAAGGTGAGGTGGGGTGATGCATAAAACAAGGGTTTCAAATTAGCTCAGATACCGTTCCATAAACCCAATAGGTAATAGACAAGACCTACTCCTTGCTCAGTGAATTGGACTCAACACCCCCTATTCACCGCCCAAGAATATATCTGACTAGTAAGAATCTTAAAACCTATGCATTGATATCTCTCTGTAAGTGAGTCCAGTGGGTGTAAAGCGGCAAAAACACAGCAGTGAAAAGCAGGTAAACCCCATTATAAAAATCAATTACTTTTAAAAACCCGTGAAACAAAGACAGTGAAAGAGAGAGAAATTCTTACAAAATTCGTTCAGGGGCTGTGATGCCACCTGGATTGACCATATCTAGACCCACAGTTGATTGAGACATAAGGGTGGACACTCTTGGGGCTGAGAGGTTTGGTGAGGTTGGGTGAGCAAACGCAGACCCTTTAAAGTAATACTGCGTGGTACCCATCCCATGGGTCCCAAATCTCCAGGTTCAAGGGCATCTTCCTACATCGAAAGCATGCATGAGAAACCCAGAAGATGGTACACCGTGTGATCCGGAAAGGTTTTCAAAACGCACCTCATTTCTCATCTCCTTGTGCTCGGGTTTGCCATTCCAGCCGCTTTACTAGCAATCTCCCTCCTTGGAGAATCAGCACCTTTAACCTCCTGTTCCGTACAGGTTGCAATTTGTCCTGAGGATGAACGGGAAGAGGGGGAACCAATGAGAGACTAGCTCTAGGTGTTGGGACAGGCACAGGTCACTCTATTTTCCCATCAGGAAGAAGAATTAACCACAGGCTCAGCCTGCCGCCCGGGACCAGAATAGGGCCTGAAGCAATCCTGCGCTTTTGCGGCCAGCTCCCAAGAAAGCGAGTTGAAAAATGGAGCTCAGGGGCACTGCAATTCACAAACCTGCAGACTTAGAAATGATGACTCTCGTCCACAAATATATTGAGGGAAGGCAACGAAGAGGATTGGAAAGCAAGGCAGAATTGCAGGAAACAGATTTCAGGAGGGAGATTCGAATCGCCTTTAAAGCACAGGAAAAGCGGCAAAACCTCGACAATGATGCCCTTGGCCAAAAAGGGCGTATGCGTTTTTTCCTGAATATATTCAGGAAAAAACGCATACGCCCTTTTTGGCCAACCAAGCAACCTGGAAAGGCAAATCAGCGCTACAAAGAAGTCTCGCTTCCCATCGGTCAAAAGGGCCATGCTGAATAAAGTGTCAAAACCAGAAATGCAAAACAGGCCATGGAGAAACGGGAGCCTGGCTACGCTGATGGGCGGGATGTAAATTGCCAACAGCCACTCTGGAGAAGTGCACGGTGTGTCCTGAAACATCGAAAAAAATCAGCTTAGGGAGCATAGGGCACTTCCACTCATGGGCGTATAAATTGGGAAAACTAAAAATCAGCAAGACACAGGCACCCCAAAGTTTAGGGCTGCTCTGTTGACAAGAACCTCCACTTCGTTACACCTTAAATATCCCAGGAAAGAGAAAAATGGATAAAGAAGTTGTGGTCCTTATGTACAATGGAATATCACTCAGCCATGAAATCAACGTCATAAGGCTAGTAGCAGCAAGATGAGTGGATTTAGGTAGGACGATTCTAAGTGAAATAAGTCACACAGAAAAAGATACTTATCATAAGATATCACTTATAGAGGGAATATAAAAACCGCTACCCTTGAACTGAATTACAAATCAGAGCAGGGTAACACGTTTAGAAAACACACTATGGCTGCTTAACGGGAAAGGTGAGGTGGGGTGATGCATAAAACAAGGTTTTCAAATTAGCTCAGATACCGTTCCATAAACCCAATAGGTAATAGACAAGACCTACTCCTTGCTCAGTGAATTGGACTCAACACCCCCTATTCACCGCCCAAGAATATATCTGACTAGTAAGAATCTTAAAACCTATGCATTGATATCTCTCTGTAAGTGAGTCCAGTGGGTGTAAAGCGGCAAAAACACAGCAGTGAAAAGCAGGTAAACCCCATTATAAAAATCAATTACTTTTAAAAACCCGTGAAACAAAGACAGTGAAAGAGAGAGAAATTCTTACAAAATTCGTTCAGGGGCTGTGATGCCACCTGGATTGACCATATCTAGACCCACAGTTGATTGAGACATAAGGGTGGACACTCTTGGGGCTGAGAGGTTTGGTGAGGTTGGGTGAGCAAACGCAGACCCTTTAAAGTAATACTGCGTGGTACCCATCCCATGGGTCCCAAATCTCCAGGTTCAAGGGCATCTTCCTACATCGAAAGCATGCATGAGAAACCCAGAAGATGGTACACCGTGCGATCCGGAAAGGTTTTCAAAACGCACCTCATTTCTCATCTCCTTGTGCTCGGGTTTGCCATTCCAGCCGCTTTACTAGCAATCTCCCTCCTTGGAGAATCAGCACCTTTAACCTCCTGTTCCGTACAGGTTGCAATTTGTCCTGAGGATGAACGGGAAGAGGGGGAACCAATGAGAGACTAGCTCTAGGTGTTGGGACAGGCACAGGTCACTCTATTTTCCCATCAGGAAGAAGAATTAACCACAGGCTCAGCCTGCCGCCCGGGACCAGAATAGGGCCTGAAGCAATCCTGCGCTTTTGCGGCCAGCTCCCAAGAAAGCGAGTTGACAAATGGAGCTCAGGGGCACTGCAATTCACAAACCTGCAGACTTAGAAATGATGACTCTCGTCCACAAATATATTGAGGGAAGGCAACGAAGAGGATTGGAAAGCAAGGCAGAATTGCAGGAAACAGATTTCAGGAGGGAGATTCGAATCGCCTTTAAAGCACAGGAAAAGCGGCAAAACCTCGACAATGATGCCCTTGGCCAAAAAGGGCGTATGCGTGTCTTCCTGAATATATTCAGGAAAAAACGCATACGCCCTTTTTGGCCAACCAAGCAACCTGGAAAGGCAAATCAGCGCTACAAAGAAGTCTCGCTTCCCATCGGTCAAAAGGGCCATGCTGAATAAAGTGTCAAAACCAGAAATGCAAAACAGGCCATGGAGAAACGGGAGCCTGGCTACGATGATGGGCGGGATGTAAATTGCCAACAGCCACTCTGGAGAAGTGCACGGTGTGTCCTGAAACATCGAAAAAAATCAGCTTAGGGAGCATAGGGCACTTCCACTCATGGGCGTATAAATTGGGAAAACTAAAAATCAGCAAGACACAGGCACCCCAAAGTTTAGGGCTGCTCTGTTGACAAGAACCTCCACTTCGTTACACCTTAAATATCCCAGGAAAGAGAAAAATGGATAAAGAAGTTGTGGTCCTTATGTACAATGGAATATCACTCAGCCATGAAATCAACGTCATAAGGCTAGTAGCAGCAAGATGAGTGGATTTAGGTAGGACGATTCTAAGTGAAATAAGTCACACAGAAAAAGATACTTATCATAAGATATCACTTATAGAGGGAATATAAAAACCGCTACCCTTGAACTGAATTACAAATCAGAGCAGGGTAACACGTTTAGAAAACACACTATGGCTGCTTAACGGGAAAGGTGAGGTGGGGTGATGCATAAAACAAGGGTTTCAAATTAGCTCAGATACCGTTCCATAAACCCAATAGGTAATAGACAAGACCTACTCCTTGCTCAGTGAATTGGACTCAACACCCCCTATTCACCGCCCAAGAATATATCTGACTAGTAAGAATCTTAAAACCTATGCATTGATATCTCTCTGTAAGTGAGTCCAGTGGGTGTAAAGCGGCAAAAACACAGCAGTGAAAAGCAGGTAAAGCCCATTATAAAAATCAATTACTTTTAAAAACCCGTGAAACAAAGACAGTGAAAGAGAGAGAAATTCTTACAAAATTCGTTCAGGGGCTGTGATGCCACCTGGATTGACCATATCTAGACCCACAGTTGATTGAGACATAAGGGTGGACACTCTTGGGGCTGAGAGGTTTGGTGAGGTTGGGTGAGCAAACGCAGACCCTTTAAAGTAATACTGCGTGGTACCCATCCCATGGGTCCCAAATCTCCAGGTTCAAGGGCATCTTCCTACATCGAAAGCATGCATGAGAAACCCAGAAGATGGTACACCGTGCGATCCGGAAAGGTTTTCAAAACGCACCTCATTTCTCATCTCCTTGTGCTCGGGTTTGCCATTCCAGCCGCTTTACTAGCAATCTCCCTCCTTGGAGAATCAGCACCTTTAACCTCCTGTTCCGTACAGGTTGCAATTTGTCCTGAGGATGAACGGGAAGAGGGGGAACCAATGAGAGACTAGCTCTAGGTGTTGGGACAGGCACAGGTCACTCTATTTTCCCATCAGGAAGAAGAATTAACCACAGGCTCAACCTGCCGCCCGGGACCAGAATAGGGCCTGAAGCAATCCTGCGCTTTTGCGGCCAGCTCCCAAGAAAGCGAGTTGAAAAATGGAGCTCAGGGGCACTGCAATTCACAAACCTGCAGACTTATAAATGATGACTCTCGTCCACAAATATATTGAGGGAAGGCAACGAAGAGGATTGGAAAGCAAGGCAGAATTGCAGGAAACAGATTTCAGGAGGGAGATTCGAATCGCCTTTAAAGCACAGGAAAAGCGGCAAAACCTCGACAATGATGCCCTTGGCCAAAAAGGGCGTATGCGTGTTTTCCTGAATATATTCAGGAAAAAACGCATACGCCCTTTTTGGCCAACCAAGCAACCTGGAAAGGCAAATCAGCGCTACAAAGAAGTCTCGCTTCCCATCGGTCAAAAGGGCCATGCTGAATAAAGTGTCAAAACCAGAAATGCAAAACAGGCCATGGAGAAACGGGAGCCTGGCTACGCTGATGGGCGGGATGTAAATTGCCAACAGCCACTCTGGAGAAGTGCACGGTGTGTCCTGAAACATCGAAAAAACATCAGCTTAGGGAGCATAGGGCACTTCCACTCATGGGCGTATAAATTGGGAAAACTAAAAATCAGCAAGACACAGGCACCCCAAAGTTTAGGGCTGCTCTGTTGACAAGAACCTCCACTTCGTTACACCTTAAATATCCCAGGAAAGAGAAAAATGGATAAAGAAGTTGTGGTCCTTATGTACAATGGAATATCACTCAGCCATGAAATCAACGTCATAAGGCTAGTAGCAGCAAGATGAGTGGATTTAGGTAGGACGATTCTAAGTGAAATAAGTCACACAGAAAAAGATACTTATCATAAGATATCACTTATAGAGGGAATATAAAAACCGCTACCCTTGAACTGAATTACAAATCAGAGCAGGGTCACACGTTTAGAAAACACACTATGGCTGCTTAACGGGAAAGGTGAGGTGGGGTGATGCATAAAACAAGGGTTTCAAATTAGCTCAGATACCGTTCCATAAACCCAATAGGTAATAGACAAGACCTACTCCTTGCTCAGTGAATTGGACTCAACACCCCCTATTCACCGCCCAAGAATATATCTGTCTAGTAAGAATCTTAAAACCTATGCATTGATATCTCTCTGTAAGTGAGTCCAGTGGGTGTAAAGCGGCAAAAACACAGCAGTGAAAAGCAGGTAAACCCCATTATAAAAATCAATTACTTTTAAAAACCCGTGAAACAAAGACAGTGAAAGAGAGAGAAATTCTTACAAAATTCGTTCAGGGGCTGTGATGCCACCTGGATTGACCATATCTAGACCCACAGTTGATTGAGACATAAGGGTGGACACTCTTGGGGCTGAGAGGTTTGGTGAGGTTGGGTGAGCAAACGCAGACCCTTTAAAGTAATACTGCGTGGTACCCATCCCATGGGTCCCAAATCTCCAGGTTCAAGGGCATCTTCCTACATCGAAAGCATGCATGAGAAACCCAGAAGATGGTACACCGTGCGATCCGGAAAGGTTTTCAAAACGCACCTCATTTCTCATCTCCTTGTGCTCGGGTTTGCCATTCCAGCCGCTTTACTAGCAATCTCCCTCCTTGGAGAATCAGCACCTTTAACCTCCTGTTCCGTACAGGTTGCAATTTGTCCTGAGGATGAACGGGAAGAGGGGGAACCAATGAGAGACTAGCTCTAGGTGTTGGGACAGGCACAGGTCACTCTATTTTCCCATCAGGAAGAAGAATTAACCACAGGCTCAGCCTGCCGCCCGGGACCAGAATAGGGCCTGAAGCAATCCTGCGCTTTTGCGGCCAGCTCCCAAGAAAGCGAGTTGAAAAATGGAGCTCAGGGGCACTGCAATTCACAAACCTGCAGACTTATAAATGATGACTCTCGTCCACAAATATATTGAGGGAAGGCAACGAAGAGGATTGGAAAGCAAGGCAGAATTGCAGGAAACAGATTTCAGGAGGGAGATTCGAATCGCCTTTAAAGCACAGGAAAAGCGGCAAAACCTCGACAATGATGCCCTTGGCCAAAAAGGGCGTATGCGTTTTTTCCTGAATATATTCAGGAAAAAACGCATACGCCCTTTTTGGCCAACCAAGCAACCTGGAAAGGCAAATCAGCGCTACAAAGAAGTCTCGCTTCCCATCGGTCAAAAGGGCCATGCTGAATAAAGTGTCAAAACCAGAAATGCAAAACAGGCCATGGAGAAACGGGAGCCTGGCTACGCTGATGGGCGGGATGTAAATTGCCAACAGCCACTCTGGAGAAGTGCACGGTGTGTCCTGAAACATCGAAAAAAATCAGCTTAGGGAGCATAGGGCACTTCCACTCATGGGCGTATAAATTGGGAAAACTAAAAATCAGCAAGACACAGGCACCCCAAAGTTTAGGGCTGCTCTGTTGACAAGAACCTCCACTTCGTTACACCTTAAATATCCCAGGAAAGAGAAAAATGGATAAAGAAGTTGTGGTCCTTATGTACAATGGAATATCACTCAGCCATGAAATCAACGTCATAAGGCTAGTAGCAGCAAGATGAGTGGATTTAGGTAGGACGATTCTAAGTGAAATAAGTCACACAGAAAAAGATAATTATCATAAGATATCACTTATAGAGGGAATATAAAAACCGCTACCCTTGAACTGAATTACAAATCAGAGCAGGGTCACACGTTTAGAAAACACACTATGGCTGCTTAACGGGAAAGGTGAGGTGGGGTGATGCATAAAACAAGGGTTTCAAATTAGCTCAGATACCGTTCCATAAACCCAATAGGTAATAGACAAGACCTACTCCTTGCTCAGTGAATTGGACTCAACACCCCCTATTCACCGCCCAAGAATATATCTGACTAGTAAGAATCTTAAAACCTATGCACTGATATCTCTCTGTAAGTGAGTCCAGTGGGTGTAAAGCGGCAAAAACACAGCAGTGAAAAGCAGGTAAACCCCATTATAAAAATCAATTACTTTTAAAAACCCGTGAAACAAAGACAGTGAAAGAGAGAGAAATTCTTACAAAATTCGTTCAGGGGCTGTGATGCCACCTGGATTGACCATATCTAGACCCACAGTTGATTGAGACATAAGGGTGGACACTCTTGGGGCTGAGAGGTTTGGTGAGGTTGGGTGAGCAAACGCAGACCCTTTAAAGTAATACTGCGTGGTACCCATCCCATGGGTCCCAAATCTCCAGGTTCAAGGGCATCTTCCTACATCGAAAGCATGCATGAGAAACCCAGAAGATGGTACACCGTGCGATCCGGAAAGGTTTTCAAAACGCACCTCATTTCTCATCTCCTTGTGCTCGGGTTTGCCATTCCAGCCGCTTTACTAGCAATCTCCCTCCTTGGAGAATCAGCACCTTTAACCTCCTGTTCCGTACAGGTTGCAATTTGTCCTGAGGATGAACGGGAAGAGGGGGAACCAATGAGAGACTAGCTCTAGGTGTTGGGACAGGCACAGGTCACTCTATTTTCCCATCAGGAAGAAGAATTAACCACAGGCTCAGCCTGCCGCCCGGGACCAGAATAGGGCCTGAAGCAATCCTGCGCTTTTGCGGCCAGCTCCCAAGAAAGCGAGTTGAAAAATGGAGCTCAGGGGCACTGCAATTCACAAACCTGCAGACTTATAAATGATGACTCTCGTCCACAAATATATTGAGGGAAGGCAACGAAGAGGATTGGAAAGCAAGGCAGAATTGCAGGAAACAGATTTCAGGAGGGAGATTCGAATCGCCTTTAAAGCACAGGAAAAGCGGCAAAACCTCGACAATGATGCCCTTGGCCAAAAAGGGCGTATGCGTTTTTTCCTGAATATATTCAGGAAAAAACGCATACGCCCTTTTTGGCCAACCAAGCAACCTGGAAAGGCAAATCAGCGCTACAAAGAAGTCTCGCTTCCCATCGGTCAAAAGGGCCATGCTGAATAAAGTGTCAAAACCAGAAATGCAAAACAGGCCATGGAGAAACGGGAGCCTGGCTACGCTGATGGGCGGGATGTAAATTGCCAACAGCCACTCTGGAGAAGTGCACGGTGTGTCCTGAAACATCGAAAAAAATCAGCTTAGGGAGCATAGGGCACTTCCACTCATGGGCGTATAAATTGGGAAAACTAAAAATCAGCAAGACACAGGCACCCCAAAGTTTAGGGCTGCTCTGTTGACAAGAACCTCCACTTCGTTACACCTTAAATATCCCAGGAAAGAGAAAAATGGATAAAGAAGTTGTGGTCCTTATGTACAATGGAATATCACTCAGCCATGAAATCAACGTCATAAGGCTAGTAGCAGCAAGATGAGTGGATTTAGGTAGGACGATTCTAAGTGAAATAAGTCACACAGAAAAAGATACTTATCATAAGATATCACTTATAGAGGGAATATAAAAACCGCTACCCTTGAACTGAATTACAAATCAGAGCAGGGTCACACGTTTAGAAAACACACTATGGCTGCTTAACGGGAAAGGTGAGGTGGGGTGATGCATAAAACAAGGGTTTCAAATTAGCTCAGATACCGTTCCATAAACCCAATAGGTAATAGACAAGACCTACTCCTTGCTCAGTGAATTGGACTCAACACCCCCTATTCACCGCCCAAGAATATATCTGACTAGTAAGAATCTTAAAACCTATGCACTGATATCTCTCTGTAAGTGAGTCCAGTGGGTGTAAAGCGGCAAAAACACAGCAGTGAAAAGCAGGTAAACCCCATTATAAAAATCAATTACTTTTAAAAACCCGTGAAACAAAGACAGTGAAAGAGAGAGAAATTCTTACAAAATTCGTTCAGGGGCTGTGATGCCACCTGGATTGACCATATCTAGACCCACAGTTGATTGAGACATAAGGGTGGACACTCTTGGGGCTGAGAGGTTTGGTGAGGTTGGGTGAGCAAACGCAGACCCTTTAAAGTAATACTGCGTGGTACCCATCCCATGGGTCCCAAATCTCCAGGTTCAAGGGCATCTTCCTACATCGAAAGCATGCATGAGAAACCCAGAAGATGGTACACCGTGCGATCCGGAAAGGTTTTCAAAACGCACCTCATTTCTCATCTCCTTGTGCTCGGGTTTGCCATTCCAGCCGCTTTACTAGCAATCTCCCTCCTTGGAGAATCAGCACCTTTAACCTCCTGTTCCGTACAGGTTGCAATTTGTCCTGAGGATGAACGGGAAGAGGGGGAACCAATGAGAGACTAGCTCTAGGTGTTGGGACAGGCACAGGTCACTCTATTTTCCCATCAGGAAGAAGAATTAACCACAGGCTCAGCCTGCCGCCCGGGACCAGAATAGGGCCTGAAGCAATCCTGCGCTTTTGCGGCCAGCTCCCAAGAAAGCGAGTTGACAAATGGAGCTCAGGGGCACTGCAATTCACAAACCTGCAGACTTAGAAATGATGACTCTCGTCCACAAATATATTGAGGGAAGGCAACGAAGAGGATTGGAAAGCAAGGCAGAATTGCAGGAAACAGATTTCAGGAGGGAGATTCGAATCGCCTTTAAAGCACAGGAAAAGCGGCAAAACCTCGACAATGATGCCCTTGTCCAAAAAGGGCGTATGCGTTTTTTCCTGAATATATTCAGGAAAAAACGCATACGCCCTTTTTGGCCAACCAAGCAACCTGGAAAGGCAAATCAGCGCTACAAAGAAGTCTCGCTTCCCATCGGTCAAAAGGGCCATGCTGAATAAAGTGTCAAAACCAGAAATGCAAAACAGGCCATGGAGAAACGGGAGCCTGGCTACGCTGATGGGCGGGATGTAAATTGCCAACAGCCACTCTGGAGAAGTGCACGGTGTGTCCTGAAACATCGAAAAAAATCAGCTTAGGGAGCATAGGGCACTTCCACTCATGGGCGTATAAATTGGGAAAACTAAAAATCAGCAAGACACAGGCACCCCAAAGTTTAGGGCTGCTCTGTTGACAAGAACCTCCACTTCGTTACACCTTAAATATCCCAGGAAAGAGAAAAACGGATAAAGAAGTTGTGGTCCTTATGTACAATGGAATATCACTCAGCCATGAAATCAACGTCATAAGGCTAGTAGCAGCAAGATGAGTGGATTTAGGTAGGACGATTCTAAGTGAAATAAGTCACACAGAAAAAGATACTTATCATAAGATATCACTTATAGAGGGAATATAAAAACCGCTACCCTTGAACTGAATTACAAATCAGAGCAGGGTCACACGTTTAGAAAACACACTATGGCTGCTTAACGGGAAAGGTGAGGTGGGGTGATGCATAAAACAAGGGTTTCAAATTAGCTCAGATACCGTTCCATAAACCCAATAGGTAACAGACAAGACCTACTCCTTGCTCAGTGAATTGGACTCAACACCCCCTATTCACCGCCCAAGAATATATCTGACTAGTAAGTATCTTAAAACCTATGCATTGATATCTCTCTGTAAGTGAGTCCAGTGGGTGTAAAGCGGCAAAAACACAGCAGTGAAAAGCAGGTAAACCCCATTATAAAAATCAATTACTTTTAAAAACCCGTGAAACAAAGACAGTGAAAGAGAGAGAAATTCTTACAAAATTCGTTCAGGGGCTGTGATGCCACCTGGATTGACCATATCTAGACCCACAGTTGATTGAGACATAAGGGTGGACACTCTTGGGGCTGAGAGGTTTGGTGAGGTTGGGTGAGCAAACGCAGACCCTTTAAAGTAATACGGCATGGTACCCATCCCATGGGTCCCAAATCTTCAGGTTCAAGGGCATCTTCCTACATCGAAAGCATGCATGAGAAACCCAGAAGATGGTACACCGTGCGATCCGGAAAGGTTTTCAAAACGCACCTCATTTCTCATCTCCTTGTGCTCGGGTTTGCCATTCCAGCCGCTTTACTAGCAATCTCCCTCCTTGGAGAATCAGCACCTTTAACCTCCTGTTCCGTACAGGTTGCAATTTGTCCTGAGGATGAACGGGAAGAGGGGGAACCAATGAGAGACTAGCTCTAGGTGTTGGGACAGGCACAGGTCACTCTATTTTCCCATCAGGAAGAAGAATTAACCACAGGCTCAGCCTGCCGCCCGGGACCAGAATAGGGCCTGAAGCAATCCTGCGCTTTTGCGGCCAGCTCCCAAGAAAGCGAGTTGACAAATGGAGCTCAGGGGCACTGCAATTCACAAACCTGCAGACTTAGAAATGATGACTCTCGTCCACAAATATATTGAGGGAAGGCAACGAAGAGGATTGGAAAGCAAGGCAGAATTGCAGGAAACAGATTTCAGGAGGGAGATTCGAATCGCCTTTAAAGCACAGGAAAAGCGGCAAAACCTCGACAATGATGCCCTTGGCCAAAAAGGGCGTATGCGTTTTTTCCTGAATATATTCAGGAAAAAACGCATACGCCCTTTTTGGCCAACCAAGCAACCTGGAAAGGCAAATCAGCGCTACAAAGAAGTCTCGCTTCCCATCGGTCAAAAGGGCCATGCTGAATAAAGTGTCAAAACCAGAAATGCAAAACAGGCCATGGAGAAACGGGAGCCTGGCTACGCTGATGGGCGGGATGTAAATTGCCAACAGCCACTCTGGAGAAGTGCACGGTGTGTCCTGAAACATCGAAAAAAATCAGCTTAGGGAGCATAGGGCACTTCCACTCATGGGCGTATAAATTGGGAAAACTAAAAGTCAGCAAGACACAGGCACCCCAAAGTTTAGGGCTGCTCTGTTGACAAGAACCTCCACTTCGTTACACCTTAAATATCCCAGGAAAGAGAAAAATGGATAAAGAAGTTGTGGTCCTTATGTACAATGGAATATCACTCAGCCATGAAATCAACGTCATAAGGCTAGTAGCAGCAAGATGAGTGGATTTAGGTAGGACGATTCTAAGTGAAATAAGTCACACAGAAAAAGATACTTATCATAAGATATCACTTATAGAGGGAATATAAAAACCGCTACCCTTGAACTGAATTACAAATCAGAGCAGGGTCACACGTTTAGAAAACACACTATGGCTGCTTAACGGGAAAGGTGAGGTGGGGTGATGCATAAAACAAGGGTTTCAAATTAGCTCAGATACCGTTCCTTAAACCCAATAGGTAATAGACAAGACCTACTCCTTGCTCAGTGAATTGGACTCAACACCCCCTATTCACCGCCCAAGAATATATCTGACTAGTAAGAATCTTAAAACCTATGCATTGATATCTCTCTGTAAGTGAGTCCAGTGGGTGTAAAGCGGCAAAAACACAGCAGTGAAAGGCAGGTAAACCCCATTATAAAAATCAATTACTTTTAAAAACCCGTGAAACAAAGACAGTGAAAGAGAGAGAAATTCTTACAAAATTCGTTCAGGGGCTGTGATGCCACCTGGATTGACCATATCTAGACCCACAGTTGATTGAGACATAAGGGTGGACACTCTTGGGGCTGAGAGGTTTGGTGAGGTTGGGTGAGCAAACGCAGACCCTTTAAAGTAATACTGCGTGGTACCCATCCCATGGGTCCCAAATCTCCTGGTTCAAGGGCATCTTCCTACATCGAAAGCATGCATGAGAAACCCAGAAGATGGTACACCGTGTGATACGGAAAGGTTTTCAAAACGCACCTCATTTCTCATCTCCTTGTGCTCGGGTTTGCCATTCCAGCCGCTTTACTAGCAATCTCCCTCCTTGGAGAATCAGCACCTTTAACCTCCTGTTCCGTACAGGTTGCAATTTGTCCTGAGGATGAACGGGAAGAGGGGGAACCAATGAGAGACTAGCTCTAGGTGTTGGGACAGGCACAGGTCACTCTATTTTCCCATCACGAAGAAGAATTAACCACAGGCTCAGCCTGCCGCCCGGGACCAGAATAGGGCCTGAAGCAATCCTGCGCTTTTGCGGCCAGCTCCCAAGAAAGCGAGTTGAAAAATGGAGCTCAGGGGCACTGCAATTCACAAACCTGCAGACTTATAAATGATGACTCTCGTCCACAAATATATTGAGGGAAGGCAACGAAGAGGATTGGAAAGCAAGGCAGAATTGCAGGAAACAGATTTCAGGAGGGAGATTCGAATCGCCTTTAAAGCACAGGAAAAGCGGCAAAACCTCGACAATGATGCCCTTGGCCAAAAAGGGCGTATGCGTTTTTTCCTGAATATATTCAGGAAAAAACGCATACGCCCTTTTTGGCCAACCAAGCAACCTGGAAAGGCAAATCAGCGCTACAAAGAAGTCTCGCTTCCCATCGGTCAAAAGGGCCATGCTGAATAAAGTGTCAAAACCAGAAATGCAAAACAGGCCATGGAGAAACGGGAGCCTGGCTACGCTGATGGGCGGGATGTAAATTGCCAACAGCCACTCTGGAGAAGTGCACGGTGTGTCCTGAAACATCGAAAAAAATCAGCTTAGGGAGCATAGGGCACTTCCACTCATGGGCGTATAAATTGGGAAAACTAAAAATCAGCAAGACACAGGCACCCCAAAGTTTAGGGCTGCTCTGTTGACAAGAACCTCCACTTCGTTACACCTTAAATATCCCAGGAAAGAGAAAAATGGATAAAGAAGTTGTGGTCCTTATGTACAATGGAATATCACTCAGCCATGAAATCAACGTCATAAGGCTAGTAGCAGCAAGATGAGTGGATTTAGGTAGGACGATTCTAAGTGAAATAAGTCACACAGAAAAAGATACTTATCATAAGATATCACTTATAGAGGGAATATAAAAACCGCTACCCTTGAACTGAATTACAAATCAGAGCAGGGTCACACGTTTAGAAAACACACTATGGCTGCTTAACGGGAAAGGTGAGGTGGGGTGATGCATAAAACAAGGGTTTCAAATTAGCTCAGATACCGTTCCATAAACCCAATAGGTAATAGACAAGACCTACTCCTTGCTCAGTGAATTGGACTCAACACCCCCTATTCACCGCCCAAGAATATATCTGACTAGTAAGAATCTTAAAACCTATGCATTGATATCTCTCTGTAAGTGAGTCCAGTGGGTGTAAAGCGGCAAAAACACAGCAGTGAAAGGCAGGTAAACCCCATTATAAAAATCAATTACTTTTAAAAACCCGTGAAACAAAGACAGTGAAAGAGAGAGAAATTCTTACAAAATTCGTTCAGGGGCTGTGATGCCACCTGGATTGACCATATCTAGACCCACAGTTGATTGAGACATAAGGGTGGACACTCTTGGGGCTGAGAGGTTTGGTGAGGTTGGGTGAGCAAACGCAGACCCTTTAAAGTAATACTGCATGGTACCCATCCCATGGGTCCCAAATCTCCAGGTTCAAGGGCATCTTCCTACATCGAAAGCATGCATGAGAAACCCAGAAGATGGTACACCGTGTGATCCGGAAAGGTTTTCAAAACGCACCTCATTTCTCATCTCCTTGTGCTCGGGTTTGCCATTCCAGCCGCTTTACTAGCAATCTCCCTCCTTGGAGAATCAGCACCTTTAACCTCCTGTTCCGTACAGGTTGCAATTTGTCCTGAGGATGAACGGGAAGAGGGGGAACCAATGAGAGACTAGCTCTAGGTGTTGGGACAGGCACAGGTCACTCTATTTTCCCATCAGGAAGAAGAATTAACCACAGGCTCAGCCTGCCGCCCGGGACCAGAATAGGGCCTGAAGCAATCCTGCGCTTTTGCGGCCAGCTCCCAAGAAAGCGAGTTGAAAAATGGAGCTCAGGGGCACTGCAATTCACAAACCTGCAGACTTATACATGATGACTCTCGTCCACAAATATATTGAGGGAAGGCCACGAAGAGGATTGGAAAGCAAGGCAGAATTGCAGGAAACAGATTTCAGGAGGGAGATTCGAATCGCCTTTAAAGCACAGGAAAAGCGGCAAAACCTCGACAATGATGCCCTTGGCCAAAAAGGGCGTATGCGTTTTTTCCTGAATATATTCAGGAAAAAACGCATACGCCCTTTTTGGCCAACCAAGCAACCTGGAAAGGCAAATCAGCGCTACAAAGAAGTCTCGCTTCCCATCGGTCAAAAGGGCCATGCTGAATAAAGTGTCAAAACCAGAAATGCAAAACAGGCCATGGAGAAACGGGAGCCTGGCTACGCTGATGGGCGGGATGTAAATTGCCAACAGCCACTCTGGAGAAGTGCACGGTGTGTCCTGAAACATCGAAAAAAATCAGCTTAGGGAGCATAGGGCACTTCCACTCATGGGCGTATAAATTGGGAAAACTAAAAATCAGCAAGACACAGGCACCCCAAAGTTTAGGGCTGCTCTGTTGACAAGAACCTCCACTTCGTTACACCTTAAATATCCCAGGAAAGAGAAAAATGGATAAAGAAGTTGTGGTCCTTATGTACAATGGAATATCACTCAGCCATGAAATCAACGTCATAAGGCTAGTAGCAGCAAGATGAGTGGATTTAGGTAGGACGATTCTAAGTGAAATAAGTCACACAGAAAAAGATACTTATCATAAGATATCACTTATAGAGGGAATATAAAAACCGCTACCCTTGAACTGAATTACAAATAAGAGCAGGGTCACACGTTTAGAAAACACACTATGGCTGCTTAACGGGAAAGGTGAGGTGGGGTGATGCATAAAACAAGGGTTTCAAATTAGCTCAGATACCGTTCCATAAACCCAATAGGTAATAGACAAGACCTACTCCTTGCTCAGTGAATTGGACTCAACACCCCCTATTCACCGCCCAAGAATATATCTGACTAGTAAGAATCTTAAAACCTATGCATTGATATCTCTCTGTAAGTGAGTCCAGTGGGTGTAAAGCGGCAAAAACACAGCAGTGAAAGGCAGGTAAACCCCATTATAAAAATCAATTACTTTTAAAAACCCGTGAAACAAAGACAGTGAAAGAGAGAGAAATTCTTACAAAATTCGTTCAGGGGCTGTGATGCCACCTGGATTGACCATATCTAGACCCACAGTTGATTGAGACATAAGGGTGGTCACTCTTGGGGCTGAGAGGTTTGGTGAGTTTGGGTGAGCAAACGCAGACCCTTTAAAGTAATACTGCGTGGTACCCATCCCATGGGTCCCAAATCTCCAGGTTCAAGGGCATCTTCCTACATCGAAAGCATGCATGAGAAACCCAGAAGATGGTACACCGTGTGATACGGAAAGGTTTTCAAAACGCACCTCATTTCTCATCTCCTTGTGCTCGGGTTTGCCATTCCAGCCGCTTTACTAGCAATCTCCCTCCTTGGAGAATCAGCACCTTTAACCTCCTGTTCCGTACAGGTTGCAATTTGTCCTGAGGATGAACGGGAAGAGGGGGAACCAATGAGAGACTAGCTCTAGGTGTTGGGACAGGCACAGGTCACTCTATTTTCCCATCAGGAAGAAGAATTAACCACAGGCTCAGCCTGCCGCCCGGGACCAGAATAGGGCCTGAAGCAATCCTGCGCTTTTGCGGCCAGCTCCCAAGAAAGCGAGTTGAAAAATGGAGCTCAGGGGCACTGCAATTCACAAACCTGCAGACTTAGAAATGATGACTCTCGTCCACAAATATATTGAGGGAAGGCAACGAAGAGGATTGGAAAGCAAGGCAGAATTGCAGGAAACAGATTTCAGGAGGGAGATTCGAATCGCCTTTAAAGCACAGGAAAAGCGGCAAAACCTCGACAATGATGCCCTTGGCCAAAAAGGGCGTATGCGTTTTTTCCTGAATATATTCAGGAAAAAACGCATACGCCCTTTTTGGCCAACCAAGCAACCTGGAAAGGCAAATCAGCGCTACAAAGAAGTCTCGCTTCCCATCGGTCAAAAGGGCCATGCTGAATAAAGTGTCAAAACCAGAAATGCAAAACAGGCCATGGAGAAACGGGAGCCTGGCTACGCTGATGGGCGGGATGTAAATTGCCAACAGCCACTCTGGAGAAGTGCACGGTGTGTCCTGAAACATCGAAAAAAATCAGCTTAGGGAGCATAGGGCACTTCCACTCATGGGCGTATAAATTGGGAAAACTAAAAATCAGCAAGACACAGGCACCCCAAAGGTTAGGGCTGCTCTGTTGACAAGAACCTCCACTTCGTTACACCTTAAATATCCCAGGAAAGAGAAAAATGGATAAAGAAGTTGTGGTCCTTATGTACAATGGAATATCACTCAGCCATGAAATCAACGTCATAAGGCTAATAGCAGCAAGATGAGTGGATTTAGGTAGGACGATTCTAAGTGAAATAAGTCACACAGAAAAAGATACTTATCATAAGATATCACTTATAGAGGGAATATAAAAACCGCTACCCTTGAACTGAATTACAAATCAGAGCAGGGTAACACGTTTAGAAAACACACTATGGCTGCTTAACGGGAAAGGTGAGGTGGGGTGATGCATAAAACAAGGGTTTCAAATTAGCTCAGATACCGTTCCATAAACCCAATAGGTAATAGACAAGACCTACTCCTTGCTCAGTGAATTGGACTCAACACCCCCTATTCACCGCCCAAGAATATATCTGACTAGTAAGAATCTTAAAACCTATGCATTGATATCTCTCTGTAAGTGAGTCCAGTGGGTGTAAAGCGGCAAAAACACAGCAGTGAAAGGCAGGTAAACCCCATTATAAAAATCAATTACTTTTAAAAACCCGTGAAACAAAGACAGTGAAAGAGAGAGAAATTCTTACAAAATTCGTTCAGGGGCTGTGATGCCACCTGGATTGACCATATCTAGACCCACAGTTGATTGAGACATAAGGGTGGACACTCTTGGGGCTGAGAGGTTTGGTGAGGTTGGGTGAGCAAACGCAGACCCTTTAAAGTAATACTGCGTGGTACCCATCCCATGGGTCCCAAATCTCCAGGTTCAAGGGCATCTTCCTACATCGAAAGCATGCATGAGAAACCCAGAAGATGGTACACCGTGTGATACGGAAAGGTTTTCAAAACGCACCTCATTTCTCATCTCCTTGTGCTCGGGTTTGCCATTCCAGCCGCTTTACTAGCAATCTCCCTCCTTGGAGAATCAGCACCTTTAACCTCCTGTTCCGTACAGGTTGCAATTTGTCCTGAGGATGAACGGGAAGAGGGGGAACCAATGAGAGACTAGCTCTACGTGTTGGGACAGGCACAGGTCACTCTATTTTCCCATCAGGAAGAAGAATTAACCACAGGCTCAGCCTGCCGCCCGGGACCAGAATAGGGCCTGAAGCAATCCTGCGCTTTTGCGGCCAGCTCCCAAGAAAGCGAGTTGAAAAATGGAGCTCAGGGGCACTGCAATTCACAAACCTGCAGACTTAGAAATGATGACTCTCGTCCACAAATATATTGAGGGAAGGCAACGAAGAGGATTGGAAAGCAAGGCAGAATTGCAGGAAACAGATTTCAGGAGGGAGATTCGAATCGCCTTTAAAGCACAGGAAAAGCGGCAAAACCTCGACAATGATGCCCTTGGCCAAAAAGGGCGTATGCGTTTTTTCCTGAATATATTCAGGAAAAAACGCATACGCCCTTTTTGGCCAACCAAGCAACCTGGAAAGGCAAATCAGCGCTACAAAGAAGTCTCGCTTCCCATCGGTCAAAAGGGCCATGCTGAATAAAGTGTCAAAACCAGAAATGCAAAACAGGCCATGGAGAAACGGGAGCCTGGCTACGCTGATGGGCGGGATGTAAATTGCCAACAGCCACTCTGGAGAAGTGCACGGTGTGTCCTGAAACATCGAAAAAACATCAGCTTAGGGAGCATAGGGCACTTCCACTCATGGGCGTATAAATTGGGAAAACTAAAAATCAGCAAGACACAGGCACCCCAAAGGTTAGGGCTGCTCTGTTGACAAGAACCTCCACTTCGTTACACCTTAAATATCCCAGGAAAGAGAAAAATGGATAAAGAAGTTGTGGTCCTTATGTACAATGGAATATCACTCAGCCATGAAATCAACGTCATAAGGCTAGTAGCAGCAAGATGAGTGGATTTAGGTAGGACGATTCTAAGTGAAATAAGTCACACAGAAAAAGATACTTATCATAAGATATCACTTATAGAGGGAATATAAAAACCGCTACCCTTGAACTGAATTACAAATCAGAGCAGGGTCACACGTTTAGAAAACACACTATGGCTGCTTAACGGGAAAGGTGAGGTGGGGTGATGCATAAAACAAGGGTTTCAAATTAGCTCAGATACCGTTCCATAAACCCAATAGGTAATAGACAAGACCTACTCCTTGCTCAGTGAATTGGACTCAACACCCCCTATTCACCGCCCAAGAATATATCTGACTAGTAAGAATCTTAAAACCTATGCATTGATATCTCTCTGTAAGTGAGTCCAGTGGGTGTAAAGCGGCAAAAACACAGCAGTGAAAAGCAGGTAAACCCCATTATAAAAATCAATTACTTTTAAAAACCCGTGAAACAAAGACAGTGAAAGAAAGAGAAATTCTTACAAAATTCGTTCAGGGGCTGTGATGCCACCTGGATTGACCATATCTAGACCCACAGTTGATTGAGACATAAGGGTGGACACTCTTGGGGCTGAGAGGTTTGGTGAGGTTGGGTGAGCAAACGCAGACCCTTTAAAGTAATACTGCGTGGTACCCATCCCATGGGTCCCAAATCTCCAGGTTCAAGGGCATCTTCCTACATCGAAAGCATGCATGAGAAACCCAGATGATGGTACACCGTGCGATCCGGAAAGGTTTTCAAAACGCACCTCATTTCTCATCTCCTTGTGCTCGGGTTTGCCATTCCAACCGCTTTACTAGCAATCTCCCTCCTTGGAGAATCAGCACCTTTAACCTCCTGTTCCGTACAGGTTGCAATTTGTCCTGAGGATGAACGGGAAGAGGGGGAACCAATGAGAGACTAGCTCTAGGTGTTGGGACAGGCACAGGTCACTCTATTTTCCCATCAGGAAGAAGAATTAACCACAGGCTCAGCCTGCCGCCCGGGACCAGAATAGGGCCTGAAGCAATCCTGCGCTTTTGCGGCCAGCTCCCAAGAAAGCGAGTTGACAAATGGAGCTCAGGGGCACTGCAATTCACAAACCTGCAGACTTATAAATGATGACTCTCGTCCACAAATATATTGAGGGAAGGCAACGAAGAGGATTGGAAAGCAAGGCAGAATTGCAGGAAACAGATTTCAGGAGGGAGATTCGAATCGCCTTTAAAGCACAGGAAAAGCGGCAAAACCTCGACAATGATGCCCTTGTCCAAAAAGGGCGTATGCGTTTTTTCCTGAATATATTCAGGAAAAAACGCATACGCCCTTTTTGGCCAACCAAGCAACCTGGAAAGGCAAATCAGCGCTACAAAGAAGTCTCGCTTCCCATCGGTCAAAAGGGCCATGCTGAATAAAGTGTCAAAACCAGAAATGCAAAACAGGCCATGGAGAAACGGGAGCCTGGCTACGCTGATGGGCGGGATGTAAATTGCCAACAGCCACTCTGGAGAAGTGCACGGTGTGTCCTGAAACATCGAAAAAAATCAGCTTAGGGAGCATAGGGCACTTCCACTCATGGGCGTATAAATTGGGAAAACTAAAAATCAGCAAGACACAGGCACCCCAAAGTTTAGGGCTGCTCTGTTGACAAGAACCTCCACTTCGTTACACCTTAAATATCCCAGGAAAGAGAAAAATGGATAAAGAAGTTGTGGTCCTTATGTACAATGGAGTATCACTCAGCCATGAAATCAACGTCATAAGGCTAGTAGCAGCAAGATGAGTGGATTTAGGTAGGACGATTCTAAGTGAAATAAGTCACACAGAAAAAGATACTTATCATAAGATATCACTTATAGAGGGAATATAAAAACCGCTACCCTTGAACTGAATTACAAATCAGAGCAGGGTCACACGTTTAGAAAACACACTATGGCTGCTTAACGGGAAAGGTGAGGTGGGGTGATGCATAAAACAAGGGTTTCAAATTAGCTCAGATACCGTTCCATAAACCCAATAGGTAACAGACAAGACCTACTCCTTGCTCAGTGAATTGGACTCAACACCCCCTATTCACCGCCCAAGAATATATCTGACTAGTAAGTATCTTAAAACCTATGCATTGATATCTCTCTGTAAGTGAGTCCAGTGGGTGTAAAGCGGCAAAAACACAGCAGTGAAAAGCAGGTAAACCCCATTATAAAAATGAATTACTTTTAAAAACCCGTGAAACAAAGACAGTGAAAGAGAGAGAAATTCTTACAAAATTCGTTCAGGGGCTGTGATGCCACCTGGATTGACCATATCTAGACCCACAGTTGATTGAGACATAAGGGTGGACACTCTTGGGGCTGAGAGGTTTGGTGAGGTTGGGTGAGCAAACGCAGACCCTTTAAAGTAATACGGCGTGGTACCCATCCCATGGGTCCCAAATCTTCAGGTTCAAGGGCATCTTCCTACATCGAAAGCATGCATGAGAAACCCAGAAGATGGTACACCGTGCGATCCGGAAAGGTTTTCAAAACGCACCTCATTTCTCATCTCCTTGTGCTCGGGTTTGCCATTCCAGCCGCTTTACTAGCAATCTCCCTCCTTGGAGAATCAGCACCTTTAACCTCCTGTTCCGTACAGGTTGCAATTTGTCCTGAGGATGAACGGGAAGAGGGGGAACCAATGAGAGACTAGCTCTAGGTGTTGGGACAGGCACAGGTCACTCTATTTTCCCATCAGGAAGAAGAATTAACCACAGGCTCAGCCTGCCGCCCGGGACCAGAATAGGGCCGGAAGCAATCCTGCGCTTTTGCGGCCAGCTCCCAAGAAAGCGAGTTGAAAAATGGAGCTCAGGGGCACTGCAATTCACAAACCTGCAGACTTAGAAATGATGACTCTCGTCCACAAATATATTGAGGGAAGGCAACGAAGAGGATTGGAAAGCAAGGCAGAATTGCAGGAAACAGATTTCAGGAGGGAGATTCGAATCGCCTTTAAAGCACAGGAAAAGCGGCAAAACCTCGACAATGATGCCCTTGGCCAAAAAGGGCGTATGCGTGTTTTCCTGAATATATTCAGGAAAAAACGCATACGCCCTTTTTGGCCAACCAAGCAACCTGGAAAGGCAAATCAGCGCTACAAAGAAGTCTCGCTTCCCATCGGTCAAAAGGGCCATGCTGAATAAAGTGTCAAAACCAGAAATGCAAAACAGGCCATGGAGAAACGGGAGCCTGGCTACGCTGATGGGCGGGATGTAAATTGCCAACAGCCACTCTGGAGAAGTGCACGGTGTGTCCTGAAGCATCGAAAAAAATCAGCTTAGGGAGCATAGGGCACTTCCACTCATGGGCGTATAAATTGGGAAAACTAAAAATCAGCAAGACACAGGCACCCCAAAGTTTAGGGCTGCTCTGTTGACAAGAACCTCCACTTCGTTACACCTTAAATATCCCAGGAAAGAGAAAAATGGATAAAGAAGTTGTGGTCCTTATGTACAATGGAATATCACTCAGCCATGAAATCAACGTCATAAGGCTAGTAGCAGCAAGATGAGTGGATTTAGGTAGGACGATTCTAAGTGAAATAAGTCACACAGAAAAAGATACTTATCATAAGATATCACTTATAGAGGGAATATAAAAACCGCTACCCTTGAACTGAATTACAAATCAGAGCAGGGTCACACGTTTAGAAAACACACTATGGCTGCTTAACGGGAAAGGTGAGGTGGGGTGATGCATAAAACAAGGGTTTCAAATTAGCTCAGATACCGTTCCATAAACCCAATAGGTAATAGACAAGACCTACTCCTTGCTCAGTGAATTGGACTCAACACCCCCTATTCACCGCCCAAGAATATATCTGTCTAGTAAGAATCTTAAAACCTATGCATTGATATCTCTCTGTAAGTGAGTCCAGTGGGTGTAAAGCGGCAAAAACACAGCAGTGAAAAGCAGGTAAACCCCATTATAAAAATCAATTACTTTAAAAAACCCGTGAAACAAAGACAGTGAAAGAGAGAGAAATTCTTACAAAATTCGTTCAGGGGCTGTGATGCCACCTGGATTGACCATATCTAGACCCACAGTTGATTGAGACATAAGGGTGGACACTCTTGGGGCTGAGAGGTTTGGTGAGGTTGGGTGAGCAAACGCAGACCCTTTAAAGTAATACTGCGTGGTACCCATCCCATGGGTCCCAAATCTCCAGGTTCAAGGGCATCTTCCTACATCGAAAGCATGCATGAGAAACCCAGAAGATGGTACACCGTGCGATCCGGAAAGGTTTTCAAAACGCACCTCATTTCTCATCTCCTTGTGCTCGGGTTTGCCATTCCAGCCGCTTTACTAGCAATCTCCCTCCTTGGAGAATCAGCACCTTTAACCTCCTGTTCCGTACAGGTTGCAATTTGTCCTGAGGATGAACGGGAAGAGGGGGAACCAATGAGAGACTAGCTCTAGGTGTTGGGACAGGCACAGGTCACTCTATTTTCCCATCAGGAAGAAGAATTAACCACAGGCTCAGCCTGCCGCCCGGGACCAGAATAGGGCCTGAAGCAATCCTGCGCTTTTGCGGCCAGCTCCCAAGAAAGCGAGTTGACAAATGGAGCTCAGGGGCACTGCAATTCACAAACCTGCAGACTTAGAAATGATGACTCTCGTCCACAAATATATTGAGGGAAGGCAACGAAGAGGATTGGAAAGCAAGGCAGAATTGCAGGAAACAGATTTCAGGAGGGAGATTCGAATCGCCTTTAAAGCACAGGAAAAGCGGCAAAACCTCGACAATGATGCCCTTGGCCAAAAAGGGCGTATGCGTTTTTTCCTGAATATATTCAGGAAAAAACGCATACGCCCTTTTTGGCCAACCAAGCAACCTGGAAAGGCAAATCAGCGCTACAAAGAAGTCTCGCTTCCCATCGGTCAAAAGGGCCATGCTGAATAAAGTGTCAAAACCAGAAATGCAAAACAGGCCATGGAGAAACGGGAGCCTGGCTACGCTGATGGGCGGGATGTAAATTGCCAACAGCCACTCTGGAGAAGTGCACGGTGTGTCCTGAAACATCGAAAAAAATCAGCTTAGGGAGCATAGGGCACTTCCACTCATGGGCGTATAAATTGGGAAAACTAAAAATCAGCAAGACACAGGCACCCCAAAGTTTAGGGCTGCTCTGTTGACAAGAACCTCCACTTCGTTACACCTTAAATATCCCAGGAAAGAGAAAAATGGATAAAGAAGTTGTGGTCCTTATGTACAATGGAATATCACTCAGCCATGAAATCAACGTCATAAGGCTAGTAGCAGCAAGATGAGTGGATTTAGGTAGGACGATTCTAAGTGAAATAAGTCACACAGAAAAAGATACTTATCATAAGATATCACTTATAGAGGGAATATAAAAACCGCTACCCTTGAACTGAATTACAAATCAGAGCAGGGTAACACGTTTAGAAAACACACTATGGCTGCTTAACGGGAAAGGTGAGGTGGGGTGATGCATAAAACAAGGGTTTCAAATTAGCTCAGATACCGTTCCATAAACCCAATAGGTAATAGACAAGACCTACTCCTTGCTCAGTGAATTGGACTCAACACCCCCTATTCACCGCCCAAGAATATATCTGACTAGTAAGAATCTTAAAACCTATGCATTGATATCTCTCTGTAAGTGAGTCCAGTGGGTGTAAAGCGGCAAAAACACAGCAGTGAAAGGCAGGTAAACCCCATTATAAAAATCAATTACTTTTAAAAACCCGTGAAACAAAGACAGTGAAAGAGAGAGAAATTCTTACAAAATTCGTTCAGGGGCTGTGATGCCACCTGGATTGACCATATCTAGACCCACAGTTGATTGAGACATAAGGGTGGACACTCTTGGGGCTGAGAGGTTTGGTGAGTTTGGGTGAGCAAACGCAGACCCTTTAAAGTAATACTGCGTGGTACCCATCCCATGGGTCCCAAATCTCCAGGTTCAAGGGCATCTTCCTACATCGAAAGCATGCATGAGAAACCCAGAAGATGGTACACCGTGTGATACGGAAAGGTTTTCAAAACGCACCTCATTTCTCATCTCCTTGTGCTCGGGTTTGCCATTCCAGCCGCTTTACTAGCAATCTCCCTCCTTGGAGAATCAGCACCTTTAACCTCCTGTTCCGTACAGGTTGCAATTTGTCCTGAGGATGAACGGGAAGAGGGGGAACCAATGAGAGACTAGCTCTACGTGTTGGGACAGGCACAGGTCACTCTATTTTCCCATCAGGAAGAAGAATTAACCACAGGCTCAGCCTGCCGCCCGGGACCAGAATAGGGCCTGAAGCAATCCTGCGCTTTTGAGGCCAGCTCCCAAGAAAGCGAGTTGAAAAATGGAGCTCAGGGGCACTGCAATTCACAAACCTGCAGACTTATAAATGATGACTCTCGTCCACAAATATATTGAGGGAAGGCAACGAAGAGGATTGGAAAGCAAGGCAGAATTGCAGGAAACAGATTTCAGGAGGGAGATTCGAATCGCCTTTAAAGCACAGGAAAAGCGGCAAAACCTCGACAATGATGCCCTTGGCCAAAAAGGGCGTATGCGTTTTTTCCTGAATATATTCAGGAAAAAACGCATACGCCCTTTTTGGCCAACCAAGCAACCTGGAAAGGCAAATCAGCGCTACAAAGAAGTCTCGCTTCCCATCGGTCAAAAGGGCCATGCTGAATAAAGTGTCAAAACCAGAAATGCAAAACAGGCCATGGAGAAACGGGAGCCTGGCTACGCTGATGGGCGGGATGTAAATTGCCAACAGCCACTCTGGAGAAGTGCACGGTGTGTCCTGAAACATCGAAAAAACATCAGCTTAGGGAGCATAGGGCACTTCCACTCATGGGCGTATAAATTGGGAAAACTAAAAATCAGCAAGACACAGGCACCCCAAAGGTTAGGGCTGCTCTGTTGACAAGAACCTCCACTTCGTTACACCTTAAATATCCCAGGAAAGAGAAAAATGGATAAAGAAGTTGTGGTCCTTATGTACAATGGAATATCACTCAGCCATGAAATCAACGTCATAAGGCTAGTAGCAGCAAGATGAGTGGATTTAGGTAGGACGATTCTAAGTGAAATAAGTCACACAGAAAAAGATACTTATCATAAGATATCACTTATAGAGGGAATATAAAAACCGCTACCCTTGAACTGAATTACAAATCAGAGCAGGGTCACACGTTTAGAAAACACACTATGGCTGCTTAACGGGAAAGGTGAGGTGGGGTGATGCATAAAACAAGGGTTTCAAATTAGCTCAGATACCGTTCCATAAACCCAATAGGTAATAGACAAGACCTACTCCTTGCTCAGTGAATTGGACTCAACACCCCCTATTCACCGCCCAAGAATATATCTGACTAGTAAGAATCTTAAAACCTATGCATTGATATCTCTCTGTAAGTGAGTCCAGTGGGTGTAAAGCGGCAAAAACACAGCAGTGAAAAGCAGGTAAACCCCATTATAAAAATCAATTACTTTTAAAAACCCGTGAAACAAAGACAGTGAAAGAGAGAGAAATTCTTACAAAATTCGTTCAGGGGCTGTGATGCCACCTGGATTGACCATATCTAGACCCACAGTTGATTGAGACATAAGGGTGGACACTCTTGGGGCTGAGAGGTTTGGTGAGGTTGGGTGAGCAAACGCAGACCCTTTAAAGTAATACGGCGTGGTACCCATCCCATGGGTCCCAAATCTCCAGGTTCAAGGGCATCTTCCTACATCGAAAGCATGCATGAGAAACCCAGATGATGGTACACCGTGCGATCCGGAAAGGTTTTCAAAACGCACCTCATTTCTCATCTCCTTGTGCTCGGGTTTGCCATTCCAACCGCTTTACTAGCAATCTCCCTCCTTGGAGAATCAGCACCTTTAACCTCCTGTTCCGTACAGGTTGCAATTTGTCCTGAGGATGAACGGGAAGAGGGGGAACCAATGAGAGACTAGCTCTAGGTGTTGGGACAGGCACAGGTCACTCTATTTTCCCATCAGGAAGAAGAATTAACCACAGGCTCAGCCTGCCGCCCGGGACCAGAATAGGGCCTGAAGCAATCCTGCGCTTTTGCGGCCAGCTCCCAAGAAAGCGAGTTGACAAATGGAGCTCAGGGGCACTGCAATTCACAAACCTGCAGACTTATAAATGATGACTCTCGTCCACAAATATATTGAGGGAAGGCAACGAAGAGGATTGGAAAGCAAGGCAGAATTGCAGGAAACAGATTTCAGGAGGGAGATTCGAATCGCCTTTAAAGCACAGGAAAAGCGGCAAAACCTCGACAATGATGCCCTTGGCCAAAAAGGGCGTATGCGTTTTTTCCTGAATATATTCAGGAAAAAACGCATACGCCCTTTTTGGCCAACCAAGCAACCTGGAAAGGCAAATCAGCGCTACAAAGAAGTCTCGCTTCCCATCGGTCAAAAGGGCCATGCTGAATAAAGTGTCAAAACCAGAAATGCAAAACAGGCCATGGAGAAACGGGAGCCTGGCTACGCTGATGGGCGGGATGTAAATTGCCAACAGCCACTCTGGAGAAGTGCACGGTGTGTCCTGAAACATCGAAAAAAATCAGCTTAGGGAGCATAGGGCACTTCCACTCATGGGCGTATAAATTGGGAAAACTAAAAATCAGCAAGACACAGGCACCCCAAAGTTTAGGGCTGCTCTGTTGACAAGAACCTCCACTTCGTTACACCTTAAATATCCCAGGAAAGAGAAAAATGGATAAAGAAGTTGTGGTCCTTATGTACAATGGAGTATCACTCAACCATGAAATCAACGTCATAAGGCTAGTAGCAGCAAGATGAGTGGATTTAGGTAGGACGATTCTAAGTGAAATAAGTCACACAGAAAAAGATACTTATCATAAGATATCACTTATAGAGGGAATATAAAAACCGCTACCCTTGAACTGAATTACAAATCAGAGCAGGGTAACACGTTTAGAAAACACACTATGGCTGCTTAACGGGAAAGGTGAGGTGGGGTGATGCATAAAACAAGGGTTTCAAATTAGCTCAGATACCGTTCCATAAACCCAATAGGTAATAGACAAGACCTACTCCTTGCTCAGTGAATTGGACTCAACACCCCCTATTCACCGCCCAAGAATATATCTGACTAGTAAGAATCTTAAAACCTATGCATTGATATCTCTCTGTAAGTGAGTCCAGTGGGTGTAAAGCGGCAAAAACACAGCAGTGAAAAGCAGGTAAACCCCATTATAAAAATCAATTACTTTTAAAAACCCGTGAAACAAAGACAGTGAAAGAGAGAGAAATTCTTACAAAATTCGTTCAGGGGCTGTGATGCCACCTGGATTGACCATATCTAGACCCACAGTTGATTGAGACATAAGGGTGGACACTCTTGGGGCTGAGAGGTTTGGTGAGGTTGGGTGAGCAAACGCAGACCCTTTAAAGTAATACTGCGTGGTACCCATCCCATGGGTCCCAAATCTCCAGGTTCAAGGGCATCTTCCTACATCGAAAGCATGCATGAGAAACCCAGAAGATGGTACACCGTGTGATCCGGAAAGGTTTTCAAAACGCACCTCATTTCTCATCTCCTTGTGCTCGGGTTTGCCATTCCAGCCGCTTTACTAGCAATCTCCCTCCTTGGAGAATCAGCACCTTTAACCTCCTGTTCCGTACAGGTTGCAATTTGTCCTGAGGATGAACGGGAAGAGGGGGAACCAATGAGAGACTAGCTCTAGGTGTTGGGACAGGCACAGGTCACTCTATTTTCCCATCAGGAAGAAGAATTAACCACAGGCTCAGCCTGCCGCCCGGGACCAGAATAGGGCCTGAAGCAATCCTGCGCTTTTGCGGCCAGCTCCCAAGAAAGAGAGTTGAAAAATGGAGCTCAGGGGCACTGCAATTCACAAACCTGCAGACTTAGAAATGATGACTCTCGTCCACAAATATATTGAGGGAAGGCAACGAAGAGGATTGGAAAGCAAGGCAGAATTGCAGGAAACAGATTTCAGGAGGGAGATTCGAATCGCCTTTAAAGCACAGGAAAAGCGGCAAAACCTCGACAATGATGCCCTTGGCCAAAAAGGGCGTATGCGTTTTTTCCTGAATATATTCAGGAAAAAACGCATACGCCCTTTTTGGCCAACCAAGCAACCTGGAAAGGCAAATCAGCGCTACAAAGAAGTCTCGCTTCCCATCGGTCAAAAGGGCCATGCTGAATAAAGTGTCAAAACCAGAAATGCAAAACAGGCCATGGAGAAACGGGAGCCTGGCTACGCTGATGGGCGGGATGTAAATTGCCAACAGCCACTCTGGAGAAGTGCACGGTGTGTCCTGAAACATCGAAAAAAATCAGCTTAGGGAGCATAGGGCACTTCCACTCATGGGCGTATAAATTGGGAAAACTAAAAATCAGCAAGACACAGGCACCCCAAAGTTTAGGGCTGCTCTGTTGACAAGAACCTCCACTTCGTTACACCTTAAATATCCCAGGAAAGAGAAAAATGGATAAAGAAGTTGTGGTCCTTATGTACAATGGAATATCACTCAGCCATGAAATCAACGTCATAAGGCTAGTAGCAGCAAGATGAGTGGATTTAGGTAGGACGATTCTAAGTGAAATAAGTCACACAGAAAAAGATACTTATCATAAGATATCACTTATAGAGGGAATATAAAAACCGCTACCCTTGAACTGAATTACAAATCAGAGCAGGGTAACACGTTTAGAAAACACACTATGGCTGCTTAACGGGAAAGGTGAGGTGGGGTGATGCATAAAACAAGGTTTTCAAATTAGCTCAGATACCGTTCCATAAACCCAATAGGTAATAGACAAGACCTACTCCTTGCTCAGTGAATTGGACTCAACACCCCCTATTCACCGCCCAAGAATATATCTGACTAGTAAGAATCTTAAAACCTATGCATTGATATCTCTCTGTAAGTGAGTCCAGTGGGTGTAAAGCGGCAAAAACACAGCAGTGAAAAGCAGGTAAACCCCATTATAAAAATCAATTACTTTTAAAAACCCGTGAAACAAAGACAGTGAAAGAGAGAGAAATTCTTACAAAATTCGTTCAGGGGCTGTGATGCCACCTGGATTGACCATATCTAGACCCACAGTTGATTGAGACATAAGGGTGGACACTCTTGGGGCTGAGAGGTTTGGTGAGGTTGGGTGAGCAAACGCAGACCCTTTAAAGTAATACTGCGTGGTACCCATCCCATGGGTCCCAAATCTCCAGGTTCAAGGGCATCTTCCTACATCGAAAGCATGCATGAGAAACCCAGAAGATGGTACACCGTGCGATCCGGAAAGGTTTTCAAAACGCACCTCATTTCTCATCTCCTTGTGCTCGGGTTTGCCATTCCAGCCGCTTTACTAGCAATCTCCCTCCTTGGAGAATCAGCACCTTTAACCTCCTGTTCCGTACAGGTTGCAATTTGTCCTGAGGATGAACGGGAAGAGGGGGAACCAATGAGAGACTAGCTCTAGGTGTTGGGACAGGCACAGGTCACTCTATTTTCCCATCAGGAAGAAGAATTAACCACAGGCTCAGCCTGCCGCCCGGGACCAGAATAGGGCCTGAAGCAATCCTGCGCTTTTGCGGCCAGCTCCCAAGAAAGCGAGTTGACAAATGGAGCTCAGGGGCACTGCAATTCACAAACCTGCAGACTTAGAAATGATGACTCTCGTCCACAAATATATTGAGGGAAGGCAACGAAGAGGATTGGAAAGCAAGGCAGAATTGCAGGAAACAGATTTCAGGAGGGAGATTCGAATCGCCTTTAAAGCACAGGAAAAGCGGCAAAACCTCGACAATGATGCCCTTGGCCAAAAAGGGCGTATGCGTGTCTTCCTGAATATATTCAGGAAAAAACGCATACGCCCTTTTTGGCCAACCAAGCAACCTGGAAAGGCAAATCAGCGCTACAAAGAAGTCTCGCTTCCCATCGGTCAAAAGGGCCATGCTGAATAAAGTGTCAAAACCAGAAATGCAAAACAGGCCATGGAGAAACGGGAGCCTGGCTACGATGATGGGCGGGATGTAAATTGCCAACAGCCACTCTGGAGAAGTGCACGGTGTGTCCTGAAACATCGAAAAAAATCAGCTTAGGGAGCATAGGGCACTTCCACTCATGGGCGTATAAATTGGGAAAACTAAAAATCAGCAAGACACAGGCACCCCAAAGTTTAGGGCTGCTCTGTTGACAAGAACCTCCACTTCGTTACACCTTAAATATCCCAGGAAAGAGAAAAATGGATAAAGAAGTTGTGGTCCTTATGTACAATGGAATATCACTCAGCCATGAAATCAACGTCATAAGGCTAGTAGCAGCAAGATGAGTGGATTTAGGTAGGACGATTCTAAGTGAAATAAGTCACACAGAAAAAGATACTTATCATAAGATATCACTTATAGAGGGAATATAAAAACCGCTACCCTTGAACTGAATTACAAATCAGAGCAGGGTAACACGTTTAGAAAACACACTATGGCTGCTTAACGGGAAAGGTGAGGTGGGGTGATGCATAAAACAAGGGTTTCAAATTAGCTCAGATACCGTTCCATAAACCCAATAGGTAATAGACAAGACCTACTCCTTGCTCAGTGAATTGGACTCAACACCCCCTATTCACCGCCCAAGAATATATCTGACTAGTAAGAATCTTAAAACCTATGCATTGATATCTCTCTGTAAGTGAGTCCAGTGGGTGTAAAGCGGCAAAAACACAGCAGTGAAAAGCAGGTAAAGCCCATTATAAAAATCAATTACTTTTAAAAACCCGTGAAACAAAGACAGTGAAAGAGAGAGAAATTCTTACAAAATTCGTTCAGGGGCTGTGATGCCACCTGGATTGACCATATCTAGACCCACAGTTGATTGAGACATAAGGGTGGACACTCTTGGGGCTGAGAGGTTTGGTGAGGTTGGGTGAGCAAACGCAGACCCTTTAAAGTAATACTGCGTGGTACCCATCCCATGGGTCCCAAATCTCCAGGTTCAAGGGCATCTTCCTACATCGAAAGCATGCATGAGAAACCCAGAAGATGGTACACCGTGCGATCCGGAAAGGTTTTCAAAACGCACCTCATTTCTCATCTCCTTGTGCTCGGGTTTGCCATTCCAGCCGCTTTACTAGCAATCTCCCTCCTTGGAGAATCAGCACCTTTAACCTCCTGTTCCGTACAGGTTGCAATTTGTCCTGAGGATGAACGGGAAGAGGGGGAACCAATGAGAGACTAGCTCTAGGTGTTGGGACAGGCACAGGTCACTCTATTTTCCCATCAGGAAGAAGAATTAACCACAGGCTCAACCTGCCGCCCGGGACCAGAATAGGGCCTGAAGCAATCCTGCGCTTTTGCGGCCAGCTCCCAAGAAAGCGAGTTGAAAAATGGAGCTCAGGGGCACTGCAATTCACAAACCTGCAGACTTATAAATGATGACTCTCGTCCACAAATATATTGAGGGAAGGCAACGAAGAGGATTGGAAAGCAAGGCAGAATTGCAGGAAACAGATTTCAGGAGGGAGATTCGAATCGCCTTTAAAGCACAGGAAAAGCGGCAAAACCTCGACAATGATGCCCTTGGCCAAAAAGGGCGTATGCGTGTTTTCCTGAATATATTCAGGAAAAAACGCATACGCCCTTTTTGGCCAACCAAGCAACCTGGAAAGGCAAATCAGCGCTACAAAGAAGTCTCGCTTCCCATCGGTCAAAAGGGCCATGCTGAATAAAGTGTCAAAACCAGAAATGCAAAACAGGCCATGGAGAAACGGGAGCCTGGCTACGCTGATGGGCGGGATGTAAATTGCCAACAGCCACTCTGGAGAAGTGCACGGTGTGTCCTGAAACATCGAAAAAAATCAGCTTAGGGAGCATAGGGCACTTCCACTCATGGGCGTATAAATTGGGAAAACTAAAAATCAGCAAGACACAGGCACCCCAAAGGTTAGGGCTGCTCTGTTGACAAGAACCTCCACTTCGTTACACCTTAAATATCCCAGGAAAGAGAAAAATGGATAAAGAAGTTGTGGTCCTTATGTACAATGGAATATCACTCAGCCATGAAATCAACGTCATAAGGCTAGTAGCAGCAAGATGAGTGGATTTAGGTAGGACGATTCTAAGTGAAATAAGTCACACAGAAAAAGATACTTATCATAAGATATCACTTATAGAGGGAATATAAAAACCGCTACCCTTGAACTGAATTACAAATCAGAGCAGGGTCACACGTTTAGAAAACACACTATGGCTGCTTAACGGGAAAGGTGAGGTGGGGTGATGCATAAAACAAGGGTTTCAAATTAGCTCAGATACCGTTCCATAAACCCAATAGGTAATAGACAAGACCTACTCCTTGCTCAGTGAATTGGACTCAACACCCCCTATTCACCGCCCAAGAATATATCTGTCTAGTAAGAATCTTAAAACCTATGCATTGATATCTCTCTGTAAGTGAGTCCAGTGGGTGTAAAGCGGCAAAAACACAGCAGTGAAAAGCAGGTAAACCCCATTATAAAAATCAATTACTTTTAAAAACCCGTGAAACAAAGACAGTGAAAGAGAGAGAAATTCTTACAAAATTCGTTCAGGGGCTGTGATGCCACCTGGATTGACCATATCTAGACCCACAGTTGATTGAGACATAAGGGTGGACACTCTTGGGGCTGAGAGGTTTGGTGAGGTTGGGTGAGCAAACGCAGACCCTTTAAAGTAATACTGCGTGGTACCCATCCCATGGGTCCCAAATCTCCAGGTTCAAGGGCATCTTCCTACATCGAAAGCATGCATGAGAAACCCAGAAGATGGTACACCGTGCGATCCGGAAAGGTTTTCAAAACGCACCTCATTTCTCATCTCCTTGTGCTCGGGTTTGCCATTCCAGCCGCTTTACTAGCAATCTCCCTCCTTGGAGAATCAGCACCTTTAACCTCCTGTTCCGTACAGGTTGCAATTTGTCCTGAGGATGAACGGGAAGAGGGGGAACCAATGAGAGACTAGCTCTAGGTGTTGGGACAGGCACAGGTCACTCTATTTTCCCATCAGGAAGAAGAATTAACCACAGGCTCAGCCTGCCGCCCGGGACCAGAATAGGGCCTGAAGCAATCCTGCGCTTTTGCGGCCAGCTCCCAAGAAAGCGAGTTGAAAAATGGAGCTCAGGGGCACTGCAATTCACAAACCTGCAGACTTATAAATGATGACTCTCGTCCACAAATATATTGAGGGAAGGCAACGAAGAGGATTGGAAAGCAAGGCAGAATTGCAGGAAACAGATTTCAGGAGGGAGATTCGAATCGCCTTTAAAGCACAGGAAAAGCGGCAAAACCTCGACAATGATGCCCTTGGCCAAAAAGGGCGTATGCGTTTCTTCCTGAATATATTCAGGAAAAAACGCATACGCCCTTTTTGGCCAACCAAGCAACCTGGAAAGGCAAATCAGCACTACAAAGAAGTCTCGCTTCCCATCGGTCAAAAGGGCCATGCTGAATAAAGTGTCAAAACCAGAAATGCAAAACAGGCCATGGAGAAACGGGAGCCTGGCTACGCTGATGGGCGGGATGTAAATTGCCAACAGCCACTCTGGAGAAGTGCACGGTGTGTCCTGAAACATCGAAAAAACATCAGCTTAGGGAGCATAGGGCACTTCCACTCATGGGCGTATAAATTGGGAAAACTAAAAATCAGCAAGACACAGGCACCCCAAAGGTTAGGGCTGCTCTGTTGACAAGAACCTCCACTTCGTTACACCTTAAATATCCCAGGAAAGAGAAAAATGGATAAAGAAGTTGTGGTCCTTATGTACAATGGAATATCACTCAGCCATGAAATCAACGTCATAAGGCTAGTAGCAGCAAGATGAGTGGATTTAGGTAGGACGATTCTAAGTGAAATAAGTCACACAGAAAAAGATACTTATCATAAGATATCACTTATAGAGGGAATATAAAAACCGCTACCCTTGAACTGAATTACAAATCAGAGCAGGGTCACACGTTTAGAAAACACACTATGGCTGCTTAACGGGAAAGGTGAGGTGGGGTGATGCATAAAACAAGGGTTTCAAATTAGCTCAGATACCGTTCCATAAACCCAATAGGTAATAGACAAGACCTACTCCTTGCTCAGTGAATTGGACTCAACACCCCCTATTCACCGCCCAAGAATATATCTGTCTAGTAAGAATCTTAAAACCTATGCATTGATATCTCTCTGTAAGTGAGTCCAGTGGGTGTAAAGCGGCAAAAACACAGCAGTGAAAAGCAGGTAAACCCCATTATAAAAATCAATTACTTTTAAAAACCCGTGAAACAAAGACAGTGAAAGAGAGAGAAATTCTTACAAAATTCGTTCAGGGGCTGTGATGCCACCTGGATTGACCATATCTAGACCCACAGTTGATTGAGACATAAGGGTGGACACTCTTGGGGCTGAGAGGTTTGGTGAGGTTGGGTGAGCAAACGCAGACCCTTTAAAGTAATACTGCGTGGTACCCATCCCATGGGTCCCAAATCTCCAGGTTCAAGGGCATCTTCCTACATCGAAAGCATGCATGAGAAACCCAGAAGATGGTACACCGTGCGATCCGGAAAGGTTTTCAAAACGCACCTCATTTCTCATCTCCTTGTGCTCGGGTTTGCCATTCCAGCCGCTTTACTAGCAATCTCCCTCCTTGGAGAATCAGCACCTTTAACCTCCTGTTCCGTACAGGTTGCAATTTGTCCTGAGGATGAACGGGAAGAGGGGGAACCAATGAGAGACTAGCTCTAGGTGTTGGGACAGGCACAGGTCACTCTATTTTCCCATCAGGAAGAAGAATTAACCACAGGCTCCGCCTGCCGCCCGGGACCAGAATAGGGCCTGAAGCAATCCTGCGCATTTGCGGCCAGCTCCCAAGAAAGCGAGTTGACAAATGGAGCTCAGGGGCACTGCAATTCACAAACCTGCAGACTTATAAATGATGACTCTCGTCCACAAATATATTGAGGGAAGGCAACGAAGAGGATTGGAAAGCAAGGCAGAATTGCAGGAAACAGATTTCAGGAGGGAGATTCGAATCACCTTTAAAGCACAGGAAAAGCGGCAAAACCTCGACAATGATGCCCTTGGCCAAAAAGGGCGTATGCGTTTCTTCCTGAATATATTCAGGAAAAAACGCATACGCCCTTTTTGGCCAACCAAGCAACCTGGAAAGGCAAATCAGCGCTACAAAGAAGTCTCGCTTCCCATCGGTCAAAAGGGCCATGCTTAATAAAGTGTCAAAACCAGAAATGCAAAACAGGCCATGGAGAAACGGGAGCCTGGCTACGCTGATGGGCGGGATGTAAATTGCCAACAGCCACTCTGGAGAAGTGCACGGTGTGTCCTGAAACATCGAAAAAAATCAGCTTAGGGAGCATAGGGCACTTCCACTCATGGGCGTATAAATTGGGAAAACTAAAAATCAGCAAGACACAGGCACCCCAAAGTTTAGGGCTGCTCTGTTGACAAGAACCTCCACTTCGTTACACCTTAAATATCCCAGGAAAGAGAAAAATGGATAAAGAAGTTGTGGTCCTTATGTACAATGGAATATCACTCAGCCATGAAATCAACGTCATAAGGCTAGTAGCAGCAAGATGAGTGGATTTAGGTAGGACGATTCTAAGTGAAATAAGTCACACAGAAAAAGATACTTATCATAAGATATCACTTATAGAGGGAATATAAAAACCGCTACCCTTGAACTGAATTACAAATCAGAGCAGGGTCACACGTTTAGAAAACACACTATGGCTGCTTAACGGGAAAGGTGAGGTGGGGTGATGCATAAAACAAGGGTTTCAAATTAGCTCAGATACCGTTCCATAAACCCAATAGGTAATAGACAAGACCTACTCCTTGCTCAGTGAATTGGACTCAACACCCCCTATTCACCGCCCAAGAATATATCTGTCTAGTAAGAATCTTAAAACCTATGCATTGATATCTCTCTGTAAGTGAGTCCAGTGGGTGTAAAGCGGCAAAAACACAGCAGTGAAAAGCAGGTAAACCCCATTATAAAAATCAATTACTTTTAAAAACCCGTGAAACAAAGACAGTGAAAGAGAGAGAAATTCTTACAAAATTCGTTCAGGGGCTGTGATGCCACCTGGATTGACCATATCTAGACCCACAGTTGATTGAGACATAAGGGTGGACACTCTTGGGGCTGAGAGGTTTGGTGAGGTTGGGTGAGCAAACGCAGACCCTTTAAAGTAATACTGCGTGGTACCCATCCCATGGGTCCCAAATCTCCAGGTTCAAGGGCATCTTCCTACATCGAAAGCATGCATGAGAAACCCAGAAGATGGTACACCGTGCGATCCGGAAAGGTTTTCAAAACGCACCTCATTTCTCATCTCCTTGTGCTCGGGTTTGCCATTCCAGCCGCTTTACTAGCAATCTCCCTCCTTGGAGAATCAGCACCTTTAACCTCCTGTTCCGTACAGGTTGCAATTTGTCCTGAGGATGAACGGGAAGAGGGGGAACCAATGAGAGACTAGCTCTAGGTGTTGGGACAGGCACAGGTCACTCTATTTTCCCATCAGGAAGAAGAATTAACCACAGGCTCAGCCTGCCGCCCGGGACCAGAATAGGGCCTGAAGCAATCCTGCGCTTTTGCGGCCAGCTCCCAAGAAAGCGAGTTGAAAAATGGAGCTCAGGGGCACTGCAATTCACAAACCTGCAGACTTATAAATGATGACTCTCGTCCACAAATATATTGAGGGAAGGCAACGAAGAGGATTGGAAAGCAAGGCAGAATTGCAGGAAACAGATTTCAGGAGGGAGATTCGAATCGCCTTTAAAGCACAGGAAAAGCGGCAAAACCTCGACAATGATGCCCTTGGCCAAAAAGGGCGTATGCGTTTTTTCCTGAATATATTCAGGAAAAAACGCATACGCCCTTTTTGGCCAACCAAGCAACCTGGAAAGGCAAATCAGCGCTACAAAGAAGTCTCGCTTCCCATCGGTCAAAAGGGCCATGCTGAATAAAGTGTCAAAACCAGAAATGCAAAACAGGCCATGGAGAAACGGGAGCCTGGCTACGCTGATGGGCGGGATGTAAATTGCCAACAGCCACTCTGGAGAAGTGCACGGTGTGTCCTGAAACATCGAAAAAACATCAGCTTAGGGAGCATAGGGCACTTCCACTCATGGGCGTATAAATTGGGAAAACTAAAAATCAGCAAGACACAGGCACCCCAAAGGTTAGGGCTGCTCTGTTGACAAGAACCTCCACTTCGTTACACCTTAAATATCCCAGGAAAGAGAAAAATGGATAAAGAAGTTGTGGTCCTTATGTACAATGGAATATCACTCAGCCATGAAATCAACGTCATAAGGCTAGTAGCAGCAAGATGAGTGGATTTAGGTAGGACGATTCTAAGTGAAATAAGTCACACAGAAAAAGATACTTATCATAAGATATCACTTATAGAGGGAATATAAAAACCGCTACCCTTGAACTGAATTACAAATCAGAGCAGGGTCACACGTTTAGAAAACACACTATGGCTGCTTAACGGGAAAGGTGAGGTGGGGTGATGCATAAAACAAGGGTTTCAAATTAGCTCAGATACCGTTCCATAAACCCAATAGGTAATAGACAAGACCTACTCCTTGCTCAGTGAATTGGACTCAACACCCCCTATTCACCGCCCAAGAATATATCTGTCTAGTAAGAATCTTAAAACCTATGCATTGATATCTCTCTGTAAGTGAGTCCAGTGGGTGTAAAGCGGCAAAAACACAGCAGTGAAAAGCAGGTAAACCCCATTATAAAAATCAATTACTTTTAAAAACCCGTGAAACAAAGACAGTGAAAGAGAGAGAAATTCTTACAAAATTCGTTCAGGGGCTGTGATGCCACCTGGATTGACCATATCTAGACCCACAGTTGATTGAGACATAAGGGTGGACACTCTTGGGGCTGAGAGGTTTGGTGAGGTTGGGTGAGCAAACGCAGACCCTTTAAAGTAATACTGCGTGGTACCCATCCCATGGGTCCCAAATCTCCAGGTTCAAGGGCATCTTCCTACATCGAAAGCATGCATGAGAAACCCAGAAGATGGTACACCGTGCGATCCGGAAAGGTTTTCAAAACGCACCTCATTTCTCATCTCCTTGTGCTCGGGTTTGCCATTCCAGCCGCTTTACTAGCAATCTCCCTCCTTGGAGAATCAGCACCTTTAACCTCCTGTTCCGTACAGGTTGCAATTTGTCCTGAGGATGAACGGGAAGAGGGGGAACCAATGAGAGACTAGCTCTAGGTGTTGGGACAGGCACAGGTCACTCTATTTTCCCATCAGGAAGAAGAATTAACCACAGGCTCAGCCTGCCGCCCGGGACCAGAATAGGGCCTGAAGCAATCCTGCGCATTTGCGGCCAGCTCCCAAGAAAGCGAGTTGACAAATGGAGCTCAGGGGCACTGCAATTCACAAACCTGCAGACTTATAAATGATGACTCTCGTCCACAAATATATTGAGGGAAGGCAACGAAGAGGATTGGAAAGCAAGGCAGAATTGCAGGAAACAGATTTCAGGAGGGAGATTCGAATCACCTTTAAAGCACAGGAAAAGCGGCAAAACCTCGACAATGATGCCCTTGGCCAAAAAGGGCGTATGCGTTTCTTCCTGAATATATTCAGGAAAAAACGCATACGCCCTTTTTGGCCAACCAAGCAACCTGGAAAGGCAAATCAGCGCTACAAAGAAGTCTCGCTTCCCATCGGTCAAAAGGGCCATGCTTAATAAAGTGTCAAAACCAGAAATGCAAAACAGGCCATGGAGAAACGGGAGCCTGGCTACGCTGATGGGCGGGATGTAAATTGCCAACAGCCACTCTGGAGAAGTGCACGGTGTGTCCTGAAACATCGAAAAAAATCAGCTTAGGGAGCATAGGGCACTTCCACTCATGGGCGTATAAATTGGGAAAACTAAAAATCAGCAAGACACAGGCACCCCAAAGTTTAGGGCTGCTCTGTTGACAAGAACCTCCACTTCGTTACACCTTAAATATCCCAGGAAAGAGAAAAATGGATAAAGAAGTTGTGGTCCTTATGTACAATGGAATATCACTCAGCCATGAAATCAACGTCATAAGGCTAGTAGCAGCAAGATGAGTGGATTTAGGTAGGACGATTCTAAGTGAAATAAGTCACACAGAAAAAGATACTTATCATAAGATATCACTTATAGAGGGAATATAAAAACCGCTACCCTTGAACTGAATTACAAATCAGAGCAGGGTCACACGTTTAGAAAACACACTATGGCTGCTTAACGGGAAAGGTGAGGTGGGGTGATGCATAAAACAAGGGTTTCAAATTAGCTCAGATACCGTTCCATAAACCCAATAGGTAATAGACAAGACCTACTCCTTGCTCAGTGAATTGGACTCAACACCCCCTATTCACCGCCCAAGAATATATCTGTCTAGTAAGAATCTTAAAACCTATGCATTGATATCTCTCTGTAAGTGAGTCCAGTGGGTGTAAAGCGGCAAAAACACAGCAGTGAAAAGCAGGTAAACCCCATTATAAAAATCAATTACTTTTAAAAACCCGTGAAACAAAGACAGTGAAAGAGAGAGAAATTCTTACAAAATTCGTTCAGGGGCTGTGATGCCACCTGGATTGACCATATCTAGACTCACAGTTGATTGAGACATAAGGGTGGACACTCTTGGGGCTGAGAGGTTTGGTGAGGTTGGGTGAGCAAACGCAGACCCTTTAAAGTAATACTGCGTGGTACCCATCCCATGGGTCCCAAATCTCCAGGTTCAAGGGCATCTTCCTACATCGAAAGCATGCATGAGAAACCCAGAAGATGGTACACCGTGCGATCCGGAAAGGTTTTCAAAACGCACCTCATTTCTCATCTCCTTGTGCTCGGGTTTGCCATTCCAGCCGCTTTACTAGCAATCTCCCTCCTTGGAGAATCAGCACCTTTAACCTCCTGTTCCGTACAGGTTGCAATTTGTCCTGAGGATGAACGGGAAGAGGGGGAACCAATGAGAGACTAGCTCTAGGTGTTGGGACAGGCACAGGTCACTCTATTTTCCCATCAGGAAGAAGAATTAACCACAGGCTCAGCCTGCCGCCCGGGACCAGAGTAGGGCCTGAAGCAATCCTGCGCTTTTGCGGCCAGCTCCCAAGAAAGCGAGTTGACAAATGGAGCTCAGGGGCACTGCAATTCACAAACCTGCAGACTTATAAATGATGACTCTCGTCCACAAATATATTGAGGGAAGGCAACGAAGAGGATTGGAAAGCAAGGCAGAATTGCAGGAAACAGATTTCAGGAGGGAGATTCGAATCGCCTTTAAAGCACAGGAAAAGCGGCAAAACCTCGACAATGATGCCCTTGGCCAAAAAGGGCGTATGCGTTTTTTCCTGAATATATTCAGGAAAAAACGCATACGCCCTTTTTGGCCAACCAAGCAACCTGGAAAGGCAAATCAGCGCTACAAAGAAGTCTCGCTTCCCATCGGTCAAAAGGGCCATGCTGAATAAAGTGTCAAAACCAGAAATGCAAAACAGGCCATGGAGAAACGGGAGCCTGGCTACGCTGATGGGCGGGATGTAAATTGCCAACAGCCACTCTGGAGAAGTGCACGGTGTGTCCTGAAACATCGAAAAAAATCAGCTTAGGGAGCATAGGGCACTTCCACTCATGGGCGTATAAATTGGGAAAACTAAAAATCAGCAAGACACAGGCACCCCAAAGTTTAGGGCTGCTCTGTTGACAAGAACCTCCACTTCGTTACACCTTAAATATCCCAGGAAAGAGAAAAATGGATAAAGAAGTTGTGGTCCTTATGTACAATGGAATATCACTCAGCCATGAAATCAACGTCATAAGGCTAGTAGCAGCAAGATGAGTGGATTTAGGTAGGACGATTCTAAGTGAAATAAGTCACACAGAAAAAGATACTTATCATAAGATATCACTTATAGAGGGAATATAAAAACCGCTACGCTTGAACTGAATTACAAATCAGAGCAGGGTCACACGTTTAGAAAACACACTATGGCTGCTTAACGGGAAAGGTGAGGTGGGGTGATGCATAAAACAAGGGTTTCAAATTAGCTCAGATACCGTTCCATAAACCCAATAGGTAATAGACAAGACCTACTCCTTGCTCAGTGAATTGGACTCAACACCCCCTATTCACCGCCCAAGAATATATCTGACTAGTAAGAATCTTAAAACCTATGCATTGATATCTCTCTGTAAGTGAGTCCAGTGGGTGTAAAGCGGCAAAAACACAGCAGTGAAAAGCAGGTAAACCCCATTATAAAAATCAATTACTTTTAAAAACCCGTGAAACAAAGACAGTGAAAGAGAGAGAAATTCTTACAAAATTCGTTCAGGGGCTGTGATGCCACCTGGATTGACCATATCTAGACCCACAGTTGATTGAGACATAAGGGTGGACACTCTTGGGGCTGAGAGGTTTGGTGAGGTTGGGTGAGCAAACGCAGACCCTTTAAAGTAATACTGCGTGGTACCCATCCCATGGGTCCCAAATCTCCAGGTTCAAGGGCATCTTCCTACATCGAAAGCATGCATGAGAAACCCAGAAGATGGTACACCGTGCGATCCGGAAAGGTTTTCAAAACGCACCTCATTTCTCATCTCCTTGTGCTCGGGTTTGCCATTCCAGCCGCTTTACTAGCAATCTCCCTCCTTGGAGAATCAGCACCTTTAACCTCCTGTTCCGTACAGGTTGCAATTTGTCCTGAGGATGAACGGGAAGAGGGGGAACCAATGAGAGACTAGCTCTAGGTGTTGGGACAGGCACAGGTCACTCTATTTTCCCATCAGGAAGAAGAATTAACCACAGGCTCAGCCTGCCGCCCGGGACCAGAATAGGGCCTGAAGCAATCCTGCGCTTTTGCGGCCAGCTCCCAAGAAAGCGAGTTGAAAAATGGAGCTCAGGGGCACTGCAATTCACAAACCTGCAGACTTATAAATGATGACTCTCGTCCACAAATATATTGAGGGAAGGCAACGAAGAGGATTGGAAAGCAAGGCAGAATTGCAGGAAACAGATTTCAGGAGGGAGATTCGAATCGCCTTTAAAGCACAGGAAAAGCGGCAAAACCTCGACAATGATGCCCTTGGCCAAAAAGGGCGTATGCGTTTTTTCCTGAATATATTCAGGAAAAAACGCATACGCCCTTTTTGGCCAACCAAGCAACCTGGAAAGGCAAATCAGCGCTACAAAGAAGTCTCGCTTTCCATCGGTCAAAAGGGCCATGCTGAATAAAGTGTCAAAACCAGAAATGCAAAACAGGCCATGGAGAAACGGGAGCCTGGCTACGCTGATGGGCGGGATGTAAATTGCCAACAGCCACTCTGGAGAAGTGCACGGTGTGTCCTGAAACATCGAAAAAACATCAGCTTAGGGAGCATAGGGCACTTCCACTCATGGGCGTATAAATTGGGAAAACTAAAAATCAGCAAGACACAGGCACCCCAAAGGTTAGGGCTGCTCTGTTGACAAGAACCTCCACTTCGTTACACCTTAAATATCCCAGGAAAGAGAAAAATGGATAAAGAAGTTGTGGTCCTTATGTACAATGGAATATCACTCAGCCATGAAATCAACGTCATAAGGCTAGTAGCAGCAAGATGAGTGGATTTAGGTAGGACGATTCTAAGTGAAATAAGTCACACAGAAAAAGATACTTATCATAAGATATCACTTATAGAGGGAATATAAAAACCGCTACCCTTGAACTGAATTACAAATCAGAGCAGGGTCACACGTTTAGAAAACACACTATGGCTGCTTAACGGGAAAGGTGAGGTGGGGTGATGCATAAAACAAGGGTTTCAAATTAGCTCAGATACCGTTCCATAAACCCAATAGGTAATAGACAAGACCTACTCCTTGCTCAGTGAATTGGACTCAACACCCCCTATTCACCGCCCAAGAATATATCTGACTAGTAAGAATCTTAAAACCTATGCATTGATATCTCTCTGTAAGTGAGTCAAGTGGGTGTAAAGCGGCAAAAACACAGCAGTGAAAAGCAGGTAAACCCCATTATAAAAATCAATTACTTTTAAAAACCCGTGAAACAAAGACAGTGAAAGAGAGAGAAATTCTTACAAAATTCGTTCAGGGGCTGTGATGCCACCTGGATTGACCATATCTAGACCCACAGTTGATTGAGACATAAGGGTGGACACTCTTGTGGCTGAGAGGTTTGGTGAGGTTGGGTGAGCAAACGCAGACCCTTTAAAGTAATACTGCGTGGTACCCATCCCATGGGTCCCAAATATCCAGGTTCAAGGGCATCTTCCTACATCGAAAGCATGCATGAGAAACCCAGAAGATGGTACACCGTGCGATCCGGAAAGGTTTTCAAAACGCACCTCATTTCTCATCTCCTTGTGCTGGGTTTGCCATTCCTGCCGCTTTACTAGCAATCTCCCTCCTTGGAGAATCAGCACCTTTAACCTCCTGTTCCGTACAGGTTGCAATTTGTCCTGAGGATGAACTGGAAGAGGGGGAACCAATGAGAGACTAGCTCTAGGTGTTGGGACAGGCACAGGTCACTCTATTTTCCCATCAGGAAGAAGAATTAACCACAGGCTCAGCCTGCCGCCCGGGACCAGAATAGGGCCTGAAGCAATCCTGCGCTTTTGCGGCCAGCTCCCAAGAAAGCGAGTTGAAAAATGGAGCTCAGGGGCACTGCAATTCACAAACCTGCAGACTTATAAATGATGACTCTCGTCCACAAATATATTGAGGGAAGGCAACGAAGAGGATTGGAAAGCAAGGCAGAATTGCAGGAAACAGATTTCAGGAGGGAGATTCGAATCGCCTTTAAAGCACAGGAAAAGCGGCAAAACCTCGACAATGATGCCCTTGGCCAAAAAGGGCGTATGCGTTTTTTCCTGAATATATTCAGGAAAAAACGCATACGCCCTTTTTGGCCAACCAAGCAACCTGGAAAGGCAAATCAGCGCTACAAAGAAGTCTCGCTTCCCATCGGTCAAAAGGGCCATGCTGAATAAAGTGTCAAAACCAGAAATGCAAAACAGGCCATGGAGAAACGGGAGCCTGGCTACGCTGATGGGCGGGATGTAAATTGCCAACAGCCACTCTGGAGAAGTGCACGGTGTGTCCTGAAACATCGAAAAAAATCAGCTTAGGGAGCATAGGGCCTTTCCACTCATGGGCGTATAAATTGGGAAAACTAAAAATCAGCAAGACACAGGCACCCCAAAGTTTAGGGCTGCTCTGTTGACAAGAACCTCCACTTCGTTACACCTTAAATATCCCAGGAAAGAGAAAAATGGATAAAGAAGTTGTGGTCCTTATGTACAATGGAATATCACTCAGCCATGAAATCAACGTCATAAGGCTAGTAGCAGCAAGATGAGTGGATTTAGGTAGGACGATTCGAAGTGAAATAAGTCACACAGAAAAAGATACTTATCATAAGATATCACTTATAGAGGGAATATAAAAACCGCTACCCTTGAACTGAATTACAAATCAGAGCAGGGTAACACGTTTAGAAAACACACTCTGGCTGCTTAACGGGAAAGGTGAGGTGGGGTGATGCATAAAACAAGGGTTTCAAATTAGCTAAGATACCGTTCCATAAACCCAATAGGTAATAGACAAGACCTACTCCTTGCTCAGTGAATTGGACTCAACACCCCCTATTCACCGCCCAAGAATATATCTGACTAGTAAGAATCTTAAAACCTATGCATTTATATCTCTCTGTAAGTGAGTCCAGTGGGTGTAAAGCGGCAAAAACACAGCAGTGAAAAGCAGGTAAACCCCATTATAAAAATCAATTACTTTTAAAAACCCGTGAAACAAAGACAGTGAAAGAGAGAGAAATTCTTACAAAATTCGTTCAGGGGCTGTGATGCCACCTGGATTGACCATATCTAGACCCACAGTTGATTGAGACATAAGGGTGGACACTCTTGGGGCTGAGAGGTTTGGTGAGGCTGGGTGAGCAAACGCAGACCCTTTGAAGTAATACTGCGTGGTACCCATCCCATGGGTCCCAAATCTCCAGGTTCAAGGGCATCTTCCTACATCGAAAGCATGCATGAGAAACCCAGAAGATGGTACACCGTGCGATCCGGAAAGGTTTTCAAAACGCACCTCATTTCTCATCTCCTTGTGCTCGGGTTTGCCATTCCAGCCGCTTTACTAGCAATCTCCCTCCTTGGAGAATCAGCACCTTTAACCTCCTGTTCCGTACAGGTTGCAATTTGTCCTGAGGATGAACGGGAAGAGGGGGAACCAATGAGAGACTAGCTCTACGTGTTGGGACAGGCACAGGTCACTCTATTTTCCCGTCAGGAAGAAGAATTAACCACAGGCTCAGCCTGCCGCCCGGGACCAGAATAGGGCCTGAAGCAATCCTGCGCTTTTGCGGCCAGCTCCCAAGAAAGCGAGTTGAAAAATGGAGCTCAGGGGCACTGCAATTCACAAACCTGCAGACTTATAAATGATGACTCTCGTCCACAAATATATTGAGGGAAGGCAACGAAGAGGATTGGAAAGCAAGGCAGAATTGCAGGAAACAGATTTCAGGAGGGAGATTCGAATCGCCTTTAAAGCACAGGAAAAGCGGCAAAACCTCGACAATGATGCCCTTGGCCAAAAAGGGCGTATGCGTTTTTTCCTGAATATATTCAGGAAAAAACGCATACGCCCTTTTTGGCCAACCAAGCAACCTGGAAAGGCAAATCAGCGCTACAAAGAAGTCTCGCTTCCCATCGGTCAAAAGGGCCATGCTGAATAAAGTGTCAAAACCAGAAATGCAAAACAGGCCATGGAGAAACGGGAGCCTGGCTACGCTGATGGGCGGGATGTAAATTGCCAACAGCCACTCTGGAGAAGTGCACGGTGTGTCCTGAAACATCGAAAAAAATCAGCTTGGGGAGCATAGGGCACTTCCACTCATGGGCGTATAAATTGGGAAAACTAAAAGTCAGCAAGACACAGGCACCCCAAAGTTTAGGGCTGCTCTGTTGACAAGAACCTCCACTTCGTTACACCTTAAATATCCCAGGAAAGAGAAAAATGGATAAAGAAGTTGTGGTCCTTATGTACAATGGAATATCACTCAGCCATGAAATCAACGTCATAAGGCTAGTAGCAGCAAGATGAGTGGATTTAGGTAGGACGATTCTAAGTGAAATAAGTCACACAGAAAAAGATACTTATCATAAGATATCACTTATAGAGGGAATATAAAAACCGCTACCCTTGAACTGAATTACAAATCAGAGCAGGGTAACACGTTTAGAAAACACACTATGGCTGCTTAACGGGAAAGGTGAGGTGGGGTGATGCATAAAACAAGGGTTTCAAATTAGCTCAGATACCGTTCCATAAACCCAATAGGTAATAGACAAGACCTACTCCTTGCTCAGTGAATTGGACTCAACACCCCCTATTCACCGCCCAAGAATATATCTGACTAGTAAGAATCTTAAAACCTATGCATTGATATCTCTCTGTAAGTGAGTCAAGTGGGTGTAAAGCGGCAAAAACACAGCAGTGAAAAGCAGGTAAACCCCATTATAAAAATCAATTACTTTTAAAAACCCGTGAAACAAAGACAGTGAAAGAGAGAGAAATTCTTACAAAATTCGTTCAGGGGCTGTGATGCCACCTGGATTGAGCATATCTAGACCCACAGTTGATTGAGACATAAGGGTGGACACTCTTGGGGCTGAGAGGTTTGGTGAGGTTGGGTGAGCAAACGCAGACCCTTTAAAGTAATACTGCGTGGTACCCATCCCATGGGTCCCAAATCTCCAGGTTCAAGGGCATCTTCCTACATCGAAAGCATGCATGAGAAACCCAGAAGATGGTACACCGTGCGATCCGGAAAGGTTTTCAAAACGCACCTCATTTCTCATCTCCTTGTGCTCGGGTTTGCCATTCCTGCCGCTTTACTAGCAATCTCCCTCCTTGGAGAATCAGCACCTTTAACCTCCTGTTCCGTACAGGTTGCAATTTGTCCTGAGGATGAACGGGAAGAGGGGGAACCAATGAGAGACTAGCTCTAGGTGTTGGGACAGGCACAGGTCACTCTATTTTCCCATCAGGAAGAAGAATTAACCACAGGCTCAGCCTGCCGCCCGGGACCAGAATAGGGCCTGAAGCAATCCTGCGCTTTTGCGGCCAGCTCCCAAGAAAGCGAGTTGAAAAATGGAGCTCAGGGGCACTGCAATTCACAAACCTGCAGACTTATAAATGATGACTCTCGTCCACAAATATATTGAGGGAAGGCAACGAAGAGGATTGGAAAGCAAGGCAGAATTGCAGGAAACAGATTTCAGGAGGGAGATTCGAATCGCCTTTAAAGCACAGGAAAAGCGGCAAAACCTCGACAATGATGCCCTTGGCCAAAAAGGGCGTATGCGTTTTTTCCTGAATATATTCAGGAAAAAACGCATACGCCCTTTTTGGCCAACCAAGCAACCTGGAAAGGCAAATCAGCGCTACAAAGAAGTCTCGCTTCCCATCGGTCAAAAGGGCCATGCTGAATAAAGTGTCAAAACCAGAAATGCAAAACAGGCCATGGAGAAACGGGAGCCTGGCTACGCTGATGGGCGGGATGTAAATTGCCAACAGCCACTCTGGAGAAGTGCACGGTGTGTCCTGAAACATCGAAAAAAATCAGCCTAGGGAGCATAGGGCACTTCCACTCATGGGCGTATAAATTGGGAAAACTAAAAATCAGCAAGACACAGGCACCCCAAAGTTTAGGGCTGCTCTGTTGACAAGAACCTCCACTTCGTTACACCTTAAATATCCCAGGAAAGAGAAAAATGGATAAAGAAGTTGTGGTCCTTATGTACAATGGAATATCACTCAGCCATGAAATCAACGTCATAAGGCTAGTAGCAGCAAGATGAGTGGATTTAGGTAGGACGATTCGAAGTGAAATAAGTCACACAGAAAAAGATACTTATCATAAGATATCACTTATAGAGGGAATATAAAAACCGCTACCCTTGAACTGAATTACAAATCAGAGCAGGGTCACACGTTTAGAAAACACACTATGGCTGCTTAACGGGAAAGGTGAGGTGGGGTGATGCATAAAACAAGGGTTTCAAATTAGCTCAGATACCGTTCCATAAACCCAATAGGTAATAGACAAGACCTACTCCTTGCTCAGTGAATTGGACTCAACACCCCCTATTCACCGCCCAAGAATATATCTGACTAGTAAGAATCTTAAAACCTATGCATTGATATCTCTCTGTAAGTGAGTCAAGTGGGTGTAAAGCGGCAAAAACACAGCAGTGAAAAGCAGGTAAACCCCATTATAAAAATCAATTACTTTTAAAAACCCGTGAAACAAAGACAGTGAAAGAGAGAGAAATTCTTACAAAATTCGTTCAGGGGCTGTGATGCCACCTGGATTGACCATATCTAGACCCACAGTTGATTGAGACATAAGGGTGGACACTCTTGGGGCTGAGAGGTTTGGTGAGGCTGGGTGAGCAAACGCAGACCCTTTGAAGTAATACTGCGTGGTACCCATCCCATGGGTCCCAAATCTCCAGGTTCAAGGGCATCTTCCTACATCGAAAGCATGCATGAGAAACCCAGAAGATGGTACACCGTGCGATCCGGAAAGGTTTTCAAAACGCACCTCATTTCTCATCTCCTTGTGCTCGGGTTTGCCATTCCAGCCGCTTTACTAGCAATCTCCCTCCTTGGAGAATCAGCACCTTTAACCTCCTGTTCCGTACAGGTTGCAATTTGTCCTGAGGATGAACGGGAAGAGGGGGAACCAATGAGAGACTAGCTCTACGTGTTGGGACAGGCACAGGTCACTCTATTTTCCCGTCAGGAAGAAGAATTAACCACAGGCTCAGCCTGCCGCCCGGGACCAGAATAGGGCCTGAAGCAATCCTGCGCTTTTGCGGCCAGCTCCCAAGAAAGCGAGTTGAAAAATGGAGCTCAGGGGCACTGCAATTCACAAACCTGCAGACTTATAAATGATGACTCTCGTCCACAAATATATTGAGGGAAGGCAACGAAGAGGATTGGAAAGCAAGGCAGAATTGCAGGAAACAGATTTCAGGAGGGAGATTCGAATCGCCTTTAAAGCACAGGAAAAGCGGCAAAACCTCGACAATGATGCCCTTGGCCAAAAAGGGCGTATGCGTTTTTTCCTGAATATATTCAGGAAAAAACGCATACGCCCTTTTTGGCCAACCAAGCAACCTGGAAAGGCAAATCAGCGCTACAAAGAAGTCTCGCTTCCCATCGGTCAAAAGGGCCATGCTGAATAAAGTGTCAAAACCAGAAATGCAAAACAGGCCATGGAGAAACGGGAGCCTGGCTACGCTGATGGGCGGGATGTAAATTGCCAACAGCCACTCTGGAGAAGTGCACGGTGTGTCCTGAAACATCGAAAAAAATCAGCTTAGGGAGCATAGGGCACTTCCACTCATGGGCGTATAAATTGGGAAAACTAAAAGTCAGCAAGACACAGGCACCCCAAAGTTTAGGGCTGCTCTGTTGACAAGAACCTCCACTTCGTTACACCTTAAATATCCCAGGAAAGAGAAAAATGGATAAAGAAGTTGTGGTCCTTATGTACAATGGAATATCACTCAGCCATGAAATCAACGTCATAAGGCTAGTAGCAGCAAGATGAGTGGATTTAGGTAGGACGATTCGAAGTGAAATAAGTCACACAGAAAAAGATACTTATCATAAGATATCACTTATAGAGGGAATATAAAAACCGCTACCCTTGAACTGAATTACAAATCAGAGCAGGGTCACACGTTTAGAAAACACACTATGGCTGCTTAACGGGAAAGGTGAGGTGGGGTGATGCATAAAACAAGGGTTTCAAATTAGCTCAGATACCGTTCCATAAACCCAATAGGTAATAGACAAGACCTACTCCTTGCTCAGTGAATTGGACTCAACACCCCCTATTCACCGCCCAAGAATATATCTGACTAGTAAGAATCTTAAAACCTATGCATTGATATCTCTCTGTAAGTGAGTCAAGTGGGTGTAAAGCGGCAAAAACACAGCAGTGAAAAGCAGGTAAACCCCATTATAAAAATCAATTACTTTTAAAAACCCGTGAAACAAAGACAGTGAAAGAGAGAGAAATTCTTACAAAATTCGTTCAGGGGCTGTGATGCCACCTGGATTGAGCATATCTAGACCCACAGTTGATTGAGACATAAGGGTGGACACTCTTGGGGCTGAGAGGTTTGGTGAGGTTGGGTGAGCAAACGCAGACCCTTTAAAGTAATACTGCGTGGTACCCATCCCATGGGTCCCAAATCTCCAGGTTCAAGGGCATCTTCCTACATCGAAAGCATGCATGAGAAACCCAGAAGATGGTACACCGTGCGATCCGGAAAGGTTTTCAAAACGCACCTCATTTCTCATCTCCTTGTGCTCGGGTTTGCCATTCCTGCCGCTTTACTAGCAATCTCCCTCCTTGGAGAATCAGCACCTTTAACCTCCTGTTCCGTACAGGTTGCAATTTGTCCTGAGGATGAACGGGAAGAGGGGGAACCAATGAGAGACTAGCTCTAGGTGTTGGGACAGGCACAGGTCACTCTATTTTCCCATCAGGAAGAAGAATTAACCACAGGCTCAGCCTGCCGCCCGGGACCAGAATAGGGCCTGAAGCAATCCTGCGCTTTTGCGGCCAGCTCCCAAGAAAGCGAGTTGAAAAATGGAGCTCAGGGGCACTGCAATTCACAAACCTGCAGACTTATAAATGATGACTCTCGTCCACAAATATATTGAGGGAAGGCAACGAAGAGGATTGGAAAGCAAGGCAGAATTGCAGGAAACAGATTTCAGGAGGGAGATTCGAATCGCCTTTAAAGCACAGGAAAAGCGGCAAAACCTCGACAATGATGCCCTTGGCCAAAAAGGGCGTATGCGTTTTTTCCTGAATATATTCAGGAAAAAACGCATACGCCCTTTTTGGCCAACCAAGCAACCTGGAAAGGCAAATCAGCGCTACAAAGAAGTCTCGCTTCCCATCGGTCAAAAGGGCCATGCTGAATAAAGTGTCAAAACCAGAAATGCAAAACAGGCCATGGAGAAACGGGAGCCTGGCTACGCTGATGGGCGGGATGTAAATTGCCAACAGCCACTCTGGAGAAGTGCACGGTGTGTCCTGAAACATCGAAAAAAATCAGCCTAGGGAGCATAGGGCACTTCCACTCATGGGCGTATAAATTGGGAAAACTAAAAATCAGCAAGACACAGGCACCCCAAAGTTTAGGGCTGCTCTGTTGACAAGAACCTCCACTTCGTTACACCTTAAATATCCCAGGAAAGAGAAAAATGGATAAAGAAGTTGTGGTCCTTATGTACAATGGAATATCACTCAGCCATGAAATCAACGTCATAAGGCTAGTAGCAGCAAGATGAGTGGATTTAGGTAGGACGATTCGAAGTGAAATAAGTCACACAGAAAAAGATACTTATCATAAGATATCACTTATAGAGGGAATATAAAAACCGCTACCCTTGAACTGAATTACAAATCAGAGCAGGGTCACACGTTTAGAAAACACACTATGGCTGCTTAACGGGAAAGGTGAGGTGGGGTGATGCATAAAACAAGGGTTTCAAATTAGCTCAGATACCGTTCCATAAACCCAATAGGTAATAGACAAGACCTACTCCTTGCTCAGTGAATTGGACTCAACACCCCCTATTCACCGCCCAAGAATATATCTGACTAGTAAGAATCTTAAAACCTATGCATTGATATCTCTCTGTAAGTGAGTCAAGTGGGTGTAAAGCGGCAAAAACACAGCAGTGAAAAGCAGGTAAACCCCATTATAAAAATCAATTACTTTTAAAAACCCGTGAAACAAAGACAGTGAAAGAGAGAGAAATTCTTACAAAATTCGTTCAGGGGCTGTGATGCCACCTGGATTGACCATATCTAGACCCACAGTTGATTGAGACATAAGGGTGGACACTCTTGGGGCTGAGAGGTTTGGTGAGGTTGGGTGAGCAAACGCAGACCCTTTAAAGTAATACTGCGTGGTACCCATCCCATGGGTCCCAAATCTCCAGGTTCAAGGGCATCTTCCTACATCGAAAGCATGCATGAGAAACCCAGAAGATGGTACACCATGCGATCCGGAAAGGTTTTCAAAACGCACCTCATTTCTCATCTCCTTGTGCTCGGGTTTGCCATTCCAGCCGCTTTACTAGCAATCTCCCTCCTTGGAGAATCAGCACCTTTAACCTCCTGTTCCGTACAGGTTGCAATTTGTCCTGAGGATGAACGGGAAGAGGGGGAACCAATGAGAGACTAGCTCTACGTGTTGGGACAGGCACAGGTCACTCTATTTTCCCATCAGGAAGAAGAATTAACCACAGGCTCAGCCTGCCGCCCGGGACCAGAATAGGGCCTGAAGCAATCCTGCGCTTTTGCGGCCAGCTCCCAAGAAAGCGAGTTGAAAAATGGAGCTCAGGGGCACTGCAATTCACAAACCTGCAGACTTATAAATGATGACTCTCGTCCACAAATATATTGAGGGAAGGCAACGAAGAGGATTGGAAAGCAAGGCAGAATTGCAGGAAACAGATTTCAGGAGGGAGATTCGAATCGCCTTTAAAGCACAGGAAAAGCGGCAAAACCTCGACAATGATGCCCTTGGCCAAAAAGGGCGTATGCGTTTTTTCCTGAATATATTCAGGAAAAAACGCATACGCCCTTTTTGGCCAACCAAGCAACCTGGAAAGGCAAATCAGCGCTACAAAGAAGTCTCGCTTCCCATCGGTCAAAAGGGCCATGCTGAATAAAGTGTCAAAACCAGAAATGCAAAACAGGCCATGGAGAAACGGGAGCCTGGCTACGCTGATGGGCGGGATGTAAATTGCCAACAGCCACTCTGGAGAAGTGCACGGTGTGTCCTGAAACATCGAAAAAACATCAGCTTAGGGAGCATAGGGCACTTCCACTCATGGGCGTATAAATTGGGAAAACTAAAAATCAGCAAGACACAGGCACCCCAAAGGTTAGGGCTGCTCTGTTGACAAGAACCTCCACTTCGTTACACCTTAAATATCCCAGGAAAGAGAAAAATGGATAAAGAAGTTGTGGTCCTTATGTACAATGGAATATCACTCAGCCATGAAATCAACGTCATAAGGCTAGTAGCAGCAAGATGAGTGGATTTAGGTAGGACGATTCTAAGTGAAATAAGTCACACAGAAAAAGATACTTATCATAAGATATCACTTATAGAGGGAATATAAAAACCGCTACCCTTGAACTGAATTACAAATCAGAGCAGGGTCACACGTTTAGAAAACACACTATGGCTGCTTAACGGGAAAGGTGAGGTGGGGTGATGCATAAAACAAGGGTTTCAAATTAGCTCAGATACCGTTCCATAAACCCAATAGGTAATAGACAAGACCTACTCCTTGCTCAGTGAATTGGACTCAACACCCCCTATTCACCGCCCAAGAATATATCTGACTAGTAAGAATCTTAAAACCTATGCATTGATATCTCTCTGTAAGTGAGTCCAGTGGGTGTAAAGCGGCAAAAACACAGCAGTGAAAAGCAGGTAAACCCCATTATAAAAATCAATTACTTTTAAAAACCCGTGAAACAAAGACAGTGAAAGAGAGAGAAATTCTTACAAAATTCGTTCAGGGGCTGTGATGCCACCTGGATTGACCATATCTAGACCCACAGTTGATTGAGACATAAGGGTGGACACTCTTGGGGCTGAGAGGTTTGGTGAGGTTGGGTGAGCAAACGCAGACCCTTTAAAGTAATACTGCGTGGTACCCATCCCATGGGTCCCAAATCTCCAGGTTCAAGGGCATCTTCCTACATCGAAAGCATGCATGAGAAACCCAGATGATGGTACACCGTGCGATCCGGAAAGGTTTTCAAAACGCACCTCATTTCTCATCTCCTTGTGCTCGGGTTTGCCATTCCAACCGCTTTACTAGCAATCTCCCTCCTTGGAGAATCAGCACCTTTAACCTCCTGTTCCGTACAGGTTGCAATTTGTCCTGAGGATGAACGGGAAGAGGGGGAACCAATGAGAGACTAGCTCTACGTGTTGGGACAGGCACAGGTCACTCTATTTTCCCATCAGGAAGAAGAATTAACCACAGGCTCAGCCTGCCGCCCGGGACCAGAATAGGGCCTGAAGCAATCCTGCGCTTTTGCGGCCAGCTCCCAAGAAAGCGAGTTGACAAATGGAGCTCAGGGGCACTGCAATTCACAAACCTGCAGACTTATAAATGATGACTCTCGTCCACAAATATATTGAGGGAAGGCAACGAAGAGGATTGGAAAGCAAGGCAGAATTGCAGGAAACAGATTTCAGGAGGGAGATTCGAATCGCCTTTAAAGCACAGGAAAAGCGGCAAAACCTCGACAATGATGCCCTTGGCCAAAAAGGGCGTATGCGTTTTTTCCTGAATATATTCAGGAAAAAACGCATACGCCCTTTTTGGCCAACCAAGCAACCTGGAAAGGCAAATCAGCGCTACAAAGAAGTCTCGCTTCCCATCGGTCAAAAGGGCCATGCTGAATAAAGTGTCAAAACCAGAAATGCAAAACAGGCCATGGAGAAACGGGAGCCTGGCTACGCTGATGGGCGGGATGTAAATTGCCAACAGCCACTCTGGAGAAGTGCACGGTGTGTCCTGAAACATCGAAAAAAATCAGCTTAGGGAGCATAGGGCACTTCCACTCATGGGCGTATAAATTGGGAAAACTAAAAATCAGCAAGACACAGGCACCCCAAAGTTTAGGGCTGCTCTGTTGACAAGAACCTCCACTTCGTTACACCTTAAATATCCCAGGAAAGAGAAAAATGGATAAAGAAGTTGTGGTCCTTATGTACAATGGAGTATCACTCAGCCATGAAATCAACGTCATAAGGCTAGTAGCAGCAAGATGAGTGGATTTAGGTAGGACGATTCTAAGTGAAATAAGTCACACAGAAAAAGATACTTGTCATAAGATATCACTTATAGAGGGAATATAAAAACCGCTACCCTTGAACTGAATTACAAATCAGAGCAGGGTAACACGTTTAGAAAACACACTCTGGCTGCTTAACGGGAAAGGTGAGGTGGGGTGATGCATAAAACAAGGGTTTCAAATTAGCTAAGATACCGTTCCATAAACCCAATAGGTAATAGACAAGACCTACTCCTTGCTCAGTGAATTGGACTCAACACCCCCTATTCACCGCCCAAGAATATATCTGACTAGTAAGAATCTTAAAACCTATGCATTTATATCTCTCTGTAAGTGAGTCCAGTGGGTGTAAAGCGGCAAAAACACAGCAGTGAAAAGCAGGTAAACCCCATTATAAAAATCAATTACTTTTAAAAACCCGTGAAACAAAGACAGTGAAAGAGAGAGAAATTCTTACAAAATTCGTTCAGGGGCTGTGATGCCACCTGGATTGACCATATCTAGACCCACAGTTGATTGAGACATAAGGGTGGACACTCTTGGGGCTGAGAGGTTTGGTGAGGCTGGGTGAGCAAACGCAGACCCTTTGAAGTAATACTGCGTGGTACCCATCCCATGGGTCCCAAATCTCCAGGTTCAAGGGCATCTTCCTACATCGAAAGCATGCATGAGAAACCCAGAAGATGGTACACCGTGCGATCCGGAAAGGTTTTCAAAACGCACCTCATTTCTCATCTCCTTGTGCTCGGGTTTGCCATTCCAGCCGCTTTACTAGCAATCTCCCTCCTTGGAGAATCAGCACCTTTAACCTCCTGTTCCGTACAGGTTGCAATTTGTCCTGAGGATGAACGGGAAGAGGGGGAACCAATGAGAGACTAGCTCTACGTGTTGGGACAGGCACAGGTCACTCTATTTTCCCGTCAGGAAGAAGAATTAACCACAGGCTCAGCCTGCCGCCCGGGACCAGAATAGGGCCTGAAGCAATCCTGCGCTTTTGCGGCCAGCTCCCAAGAAAGCGAGTTGAAAAATGGAGCTCAGGGGCACTGCAATTCACAAACCTGCAGACTTATAAATGATGACTCTCGTCCACAAATATATTGAGGGAAGGCAACGAAGAGGATTGGAAAGCAAGGCAGAATTGCAGGAAACAGATTTCAGGAGGGAGATTCGAATCGCCTTTAAAGCACAGGAAAAGCGGCAAAACCTCGACAATGATGCCCTTGGCCAAAAAGGGCGTATGCGTTTTTTCCTGAATATATTCAGGAAAAAACGCATACGCCCTTTTTGGCCAACCAAGCAACCTGGAAAGGCAAATCAGCGCTACAAAGAAGTCTCGCTTCCCATCGGTCAAAAGGGCCATGCTGAATAAAGTGTCAAAACCAGAAATGCAAAACAGGCCATGGAGAAACGGGAGCCTGGCTACGCTGATGGGCGGGATGTAAATTGCCAACAGCCACTCTGGAGAAGTGCACGGTGTGTCCTGAAACATCGAAAAAAATCAGCTTGGGGAGCATAGGGCACTTCCACTCATGGGCGTATAAATTGGGAAAACTAAAAGTCAGCAAGACACAGGCACCCCAAAGTTTAGGGCTGCTCTGTTGACAAGAACCTCCACTTCGTTACACCTTAAATATCCCAGGAAAGAGAAAAATGGATAAAGAAGTTGTGGTCCTTATGTACAATGGAATATCACTCAGCCATGAAATCAACGTCATAAGGCTAGTAGCAGCAAGATGAGTGGATTTAGGTAGGACGATTCTAAGTGAAATAAGTCACACAGAAAAAGATACTTATCATAAGATATCACTTATAGAGGGAATATAAAAACCGCTACCCTTGAACTGAATTACAAATCAGAGCAGGGTAACACGTTTAGAAAACACACTATGGCTGCTTAACGGGAAAGGTGAGGTGGGGTGATGCATAAAACAAGGGTTTCAAATTAGCTCAGATACCGTTCCATAAACCCAATAGGTAATAGACAAGACCTACTCCTTGCTCAGTGAATTGGACTCAACACCCCCTATTCACCGCCCAAGAATATATCTGACTAGTAAGAATCTTAAAACCTATGCATTGATATCTCTCTGTAAGTGAGTCAAGTGGGTGTAAAGCGGCAAAAACACAGCAGTGAAAAGCAGGTAAACCCCATTATAAAAATCAATTACTTTTAAAAACCCGTGAAACAAAGACAGTGAAAGAGAGAGAAATTCTTACAAAATTCGTTCAGGGGCTGTGATGCCACCTGGATTGACCATATCTAGACCCACAGTTGATTGAGACATAAGGGTGGACACTCTTGGGGCTGAGAGGTTTGGTGAGGTTGGGTGAGCAAACGCAGACCCTTTAAAGTAATACTGCGTGGTACCCATCCCATGGGTCCCAAATCTCCAGGTTCAAGGGCATCTTCCTACATCGAAAGCATGCATGAGAAACCCAGAAGATGGTACACCGTGCGATCCGGAAAGGTTTTCAAAACGCACCTCATTTCTCATCTCCTTGTGCTCGGGTTTGCCATTCCTGCCGCTTTACTAGCAATCTCCCTCCTTGGAGAATCAGCACCTTTAACCTCCTGTTCCGTACAGGTTGCAATTTGTCCTGAGGATGAACGGGAAGAGGGGGAACCAATGAGAGACTAGCTCTAGGTGTTGGGACAGGCACAGGTCACTCTATTTTCCCATCAGGAAGAAGAATTAACCACAGGCTCAGCCTGCCGCCCGGGACCAGAATAGGGCCTGAAGCAATCCTGCGCTTTTGCGGCCAGCTCCCAAGAAAGCGAGTTGAAAAATGGAGCTCAGGGGCACTGCAATTCACAAACCTGCAGACTTATAAATGATGACTCTCGTCCACAAATATATTGAGGGAAGGCAACGAAGAGGATTGGAAAGCAAGGCAGAATTGCAGGAAACAGATTTCAGGAGGGAGATTCGAATCGCCTTTAAAGCACAGGAAAAGCGGCAAAACCTCGACAATGATGCCCTTGGCCAAAAAGGGCGTATGCGTTTTTTCCTGAATATATTCAGGAAAAAACGCATACGCCCTTTTTGGCCAACCAAGCAACCTGGAAAGGCAAATCAGCGCTACAAAGAAGTCTCGCTTCCCATCGGTCAAAAGGGCCATGCTGAATAAAGTGTCAAAACCAGAAATGCAAAACAGGCCATGGAGAAACGGGAGCCTGGCTACGCTGATGGGCGGGATGTAAATTGCCAACAGCCACTCTGGAGAAGTGCACGGTGTGTCCTGAAACATCGAAAAAAATCAGCCTAGGGAGCATAGGGCACTTCCACTCATGGGCGTATAAATTGGGAAAACTAAAAATCAGCAAGACACAGGCACCCCAAAGTTTAGGGCTGCTCTGTTGACAAGAACCTCCACTTCGTTACACCTTAAATATCCCAGGAAAGAGAAAAATGGATAAAGAAGTTGTGGTCCTTATGTACAATGGAATATCACTCAGCCATGAAATCAACGTCATAAGGCTAGTAGCAGCAAGATGAGTGGATTTAGGTAGGACGATTCGAAGTGAAATAAGTCACACAGAAAAAGATACTTATCATAAGATATCACTTATAGAGGGAATATAAAAACCGCTACCCTTGAACTGAATTACAAATCAGAGCAGGGTCACACGTTTAGAAAACACACTATGGCTGCTTAACGGGAAAGGTGAGGTGGGGTGATGCATAAAACAAGGGTTTCAAATTAGCTCAGATACCGTTCCATAAACCCAATAGGTAATAGACAAGACCTACTCCTTGCTCAGTGAATTGGACTCAACACCCCCTATTCACCGCCCAAGAATATATCTGACTAGTAAGAATCTTAAAACCTATGCATTGATATCTCTCTGTAAGTGAGTCAAGTGGGTGTAAAGCGGCAAAAACACAGCAGTGAAAAGCAGGTAAACCCCATTATAAAAATCAATTACTTTTAAAAACCCGTGAAACAAAGACAGTGAAAGAGAGAGAAATTCTTACAAAATTCGTTCAGGGGCTGTGATGCCACCTGGATTGACCATATCTAGACCCACAGTTGATTGAGACATAAGGGTGGACACTCTTGGGGCTGAGAGGTTTGGTGAGGCTGGGTGAGCAAACGCAGACCCTTTGAAGTAATACTGCGTGGTACCCATCCCATGGGTCCCAAATCTCCAGGTTCAAGGGCATCTTCCTACATCGAAAGCATGCATGAGAAACCCAGAAGATGGTACACCGTGCGATCCGGAAAGGTTTTCAAAACGCACCTCATTTCTCATCTCCTTGTGCTCGGGTTTGCCATTCCAGCCGCTTTACTAGCAATCTCCCTCCTTGGAGAATCAGCACCTTTAACCTCCTGTTCCGTACAGGTTGCAATTTGTCCTGAGGATGAACGGGAAGAGGGGGAACCAATGAGAGACTAGCTCTACGTGTTGGGACAGGCACAGGTCACTCTATTTTCCCGTCAGGAAGAAGAATTAACCACAGGCTCAGCCTGCCGCCCGGGACCAGAATAGGGCCTGAAGCAATCCTGCGCTTTTGCGGCCAGCTCCCAAGAAAGCGAGTTGAAAAATGGAGCTCAGGGGCACTGCAATTCACAAACCTGCAGACTTATAAATGATGACTCTCGTCCACAAATATATTGAGGGAAGGCAACGAAGAGGATTGGAAAGCAAGGCAGAATTGCAGGAAACAGATTTCAGGAGGGAGATTCGAATCGCCTTTAAAGCACAGGAAAAGCGGCAAAACCTCGACAATGATGCCCTTGGCCAAAAAGGGCGTATGCGTTTTTTCCTGAATATATTCAGGAAAAAACGCATACGCCCTTTTTGGCCAACCAAGCAACCTGGAAAGGCAAATCAGCGCTACAAAGAAGTCTCGCTTCCCATCGGTCAAAAGGGCCATGCTGAATAAAGTGTCAAAACCAGAAATGCAAAACAGGCCATGGAGAAACGGGAGCCTGGCTACGCTGATGGGCGGGATGTAAATTGCCAACAGCCACTCTGGAGAAGTGCACGGTGTGTCCTGAAACATCGAAAAAAATCAGCTTAGGGAGCATAGGGCACTTCCACTCATGGGCGTATAAATTGGGAAAACTAAAAGTCAGCAAGACACAGGCACCCCAAAGTTTAGGGCTGCTCTGTTGACAAGAACCTCCACTTCGTTACACCTTAAATATCCCAGGAAAGAGAAAAATGGATAAAGAAGTTGTGGTCCTTATGTACAATGGAATATCACTCAGCCATGAAATCAACGTCATAAGGCTAGTAGCAGCAAGATGAGTGGATTTAGGTAGGACGATTCTAAGTGAAATAAGTCACACAGAAAAAGATACTTATCATAAGATATCACTTATAGAGGGAATATAAAAACCGCTACCCTTGAACTGAATTACAAATCAGAGCAGGGTAACACGTTTAGAAAACACACTATGGCTGCTTAACGGGAAAGGTGAGGTGGGGTGATGCATAAAACAAGGGTTTCAAATTAGCTCAGATACCGTTCCATAAACCCAATAGGTAATAGACAAGACCTACTCCTTGCTCAGTGAATTGGACTCAACACCCCCTATTCACCGCCCAAGAATATATCTGACTAGTAAGAATCTTAAAACCTATGCATTGATATCTCTCTGTAAGTGAGTCAAGTGGGTGTAAAGCGGCAAAAACACAGCAGTGAAAAGCAGGTAAACCCCATTATAAAAATCAATTACTTTTAAAAACCCGTGAAACAAAGACAGTGAAAGAGAGAGAAATTCTTACAAAATTCGTTCAGGGGCTGTGATGCCACCTCGATTGACCATATCTAGACCCACAGTTGATTGAGACATAAGGGTGGACACTCTTGGGGCTGAGAGGTTTGGTGAGGTTGGGTGAGCAAACGCAGACCCTTTAAAGTAATACTGCGTGGTACCCATCCCATGGGTCCCAAATCTCCAGGTTCAAGGGCATCTTCCTACATCGAAAGCATGCATGAGAAACCCAGAAGATGGTACACCGTGCGATCCGGAAAGGTTTTCAAAACGCACCTCATTTCTCATCTCCTTGTGCTCGGGTTTGCCATTCCTGCCGCTTTACTAGCAATCTCCCTCCTTGGAGAATCAGCACCTTTAACCTCCTGTTCCGTACAGGTTGCAATTTGTCCTGAGGATGAACGGGAAGAGGGGGAACCAATGAGAGACTAGCTCTAGGTGTTGGGACAGGCACAGGTCACTCTATTTTCCCATCAGGAAGAAGAATTAACCACAGGCTCAGCCTGCCGCCCGGGACCAGAATAGGGCCTGAAGCAATCCTGCGCTTTTGCGGCCAGCTCCCAAGAAAGCGAGTTGAAAAATGGAGCTCAGGGGCACTGCAATTCACAAACCTGCAGACTTATAAATGATGACTCTCGTCCACAAATATATTGAGGGAAGGCAACGAAGAGGATTGGAAAGCAAGGCAGAATTGCAGGAAACAGATTTCAGGAGGGAGATTCGAATCGCCTTTAAAGCACAGGAAAAGCGGCAAAACCTCGACAATGATGCCCTTGGCCAAAAAGGGCGTATGCGTTTTTTCCTGAATATATTCAGGAAAAAACGCATACGCCCTTTTTGGCCAACCAAGCAACCTGGAAAGGCAAATCAGCGCTACAAAGAAGTCTCGCTTCCCATCGGTCAAAAGGGCCATGCTGAATAAAGTGTCAAAACCAGAAATGCAAAACAGGCCATGGAGAAACGGGAGCCTGGCTACGCTGATGGGCGGGATGTAAATTGCCAACAGCCACTCTGGAGAAGTGCACGGTGTGTCCTGAAACATCGAAAAAAATCAGCCTAGGGAGCATAGGGCACTTCCACTCATGGGCGTATAAATTGGGAAAACTAAAAATCAGCAAGACACAGGCACCCCAAAGTTTAGGGCTGCTCTGTTGACAAGAACCTCCACTTCGTTACACCTTAAATATCCCAGGAAAGAGAAAAATGGATAAAGAAGTTGTGGTCCTTATGTACAATGGAATATCACTCAGCCATGAAATCAACGTCATAAGGCTAGTAGCAGCAAGATGAGTGGATTTAGGTAGGACGATTCGAAGTGAAATAAGTCACACAGAAAAAGATACTTATCATAAGATATCACTTATAGAGGGAATATAAAAACCGCTACCCTTGAACTGAATTACAAATCAGAGCAGGGTCACACGTTTAGAAAACACACTATGGCTGCTTAACGGGAAAGGTGAGGTGGGGTGATGCATAAAACAAGGGTTTCAAATTAGCTCAGATACCGTTCCATAAACCCAATAGGTAATAGACAAGACCTACTCCTTGCTCAGTGAATTGGACTCAACACCCCCTATTCACCGCCCAAGAATATATCTGACTAGTAAGAATCTTAAAACCTATGCATTGATATCTCTCTGTAAGTGAGTCAAGTGGGTGTAAAGCGGCAAAAACACAGCAGTGAAAAGCAGGTAAACCCCATTATAAAAATCAATTACTTTTAAAAACCCGTGAAACAAAGACAGTGAAAGAGAGAGAAATTCTTACAAAATTCGTTCAGGGGCTGTGATGCCACCTGGATTGACCATATCTAGACCCACAGTTGATTGAGACATAAGGGTGGACACTCTTGGGGCTGAGAGGTTTGGTGAGGTTGGGTGAGCAAACGCAGACCCTTTAAAGTAATACTGCGTGGTACCCATCCCATGGGTCCCAAATCTCCAGGTTCAAGGGCATCTTCCTACATCGAAAGCATGCATGAGAAACCCAGAAGATGGTACACCGTGCGATCCGGAAAGGTTTTCAAAACGCACCTCATTTCTCATCTCCTTGTGCTCGGGTTTGCCATTCCAGCCGCTTTACTAGCAATCTCCCTCCTTGGAGAATCAGCACCTTTAACCTCCTGTTCCGTACAGGTTGCAATTTGTCCTGAGGATGAACGGGAAGAGGGGGAACCAATGAGAGACTAGCTCTAGGTGTTGGGACAGGCACAGGTCACTCTATTTTCCCATCAGGAAGAAGAATTAACCACAGGCTCAGCCTGCCGCCCGGGACCAGAATAGGGCCTGAAGCAATCCTGCGCTTTTGCGGCCAGCTCCCAAGAAAGCGAGTTGAAAAATGGAGCTCAGGGGCACTGCAATTCACAAACCTGCAGACTTATAAATGATGACTCTCGTCCACAAATATATTGAGGGAAGGCAACGAAGAGGATTGGAAAGCAAGGCAGAATTGCAGGAAACAGATTTCAGGAGGGAGATTCGAATCGCCTTTAAAGCACAGGAAAAGCGGCAAAACCTCGACAATGATGCCCTTGGCCAAAAAGGGCGTATGCGTTTTTTCCTGAATATATTCAGGAAAAAACGCATACGCCCTTTTTGGCCAACCAAGCAACCTGGAAAGGCAAATCAGCGCTACAAAGAAGTCTCGCTTCCCATCGGTCAAAAGGGCCATGCTGAATAAAGTGTCAAAACCAGAAATGCAAAACAGGCCATGGAGAAACGGGAGCCTGGCTACGCTGATGGGCGGGATGTAAATTGCCAACAGCCACTCTGGAGAAGTGCACGGTGTGTCCTGAAACATCGAAAAAACATCAGCTTAGGGAGCATAGGGCACTTCCACTCATGGGCGTATAAATTGGGAAAACTAAAAATCAGCAAGACACAGGC